>NW_024609883.1:92213095-92598095 GCF_016920785.2 Ixodes scapularis | reverse complement strand
GGGTGGGACCTTCGCACAGCGTGGCCGAAATCCCCTGTCACACTGCTGGTATATATACATCACAAGAACGATATTGAATTCGCTGCATCGAGCATGTCCTAAGCATAGTACGTTTGCTCCGAAAGTACATTATCTATGCTTGGAACATATGTGCCGACAGTTGTTGTGAGGCCAGTCCGACGGGGCCGTCGTACGAGGAACGCCTCAGACATTGTGGTCTGCATGCAGACCAGACCAGAGACTCGGAACCAAAGAGCCGATCTCGCCATCCGCGAACACTGCTGCAAAAACGTTCTCTTCCGCGCGCATAGTAACGACATCAAAGCCCTCGCGTCATTTTTCGAAGTGACGGTGCAATTCTCGAAGGTGCTTTGATCGGTGAAAATGCGCGAGATTGCGGCCAGCATGGCACACTTGACGCGCGATCCAACACACATGCGGCGACAGAGACTCGCTAACGCTTCGACACGCGCCTCACACATTCACTCCTGCACCGTTCCCACAATCAGACTTACACTCACCCGCTTAAACACACAATTACACCCACCCTTACACCCGCGGGCTCAGACCTATAAGGCACACGCTCGCACCCCCCTATTCGCACCGACTTTTCCCACGCACTCACAACTGCACTCGCACGTCAGCACTTACAACTTGAGCACTTACTCTTACACGCCCCACACTTACGTTCACGCACGCAGACTTATAAGCCCGCACACGCACGCTTACCCGTGCTTACCGGCTCCCACATGTACACTCACACGACACTCACACTTGCAGCTCACACGCAGGGACAAGGTCCTTGCTGCGCGCGGTTTGGCGGCCTCGGGCAGCAACCCAGACGCGATATGCCCGCGGTTTGTACCAGCGCTCGTATTATACGAGGCAAGGTCGACGGCACTTTGCTCGCTCACTCGAGAGAAGTCGTGTTTACGCGCACACGACCCGACGCGTCCCTCGCTGAATGAGCCGGCGGCGGCAGCGTACACGCAGCGGCCGGTTTCATTCGGCGATTACCCGGACCGACACACGGACTCATTTGCGGCCGACAGTTGGCTGATCGATTCGCTCGTCTCGGTTCTACCAAAGCAACCTTCTCTGTTTTAGCGTTGTTACCAGCTCGGAGCGCCTAAGGAACAACACGGGCGACTCGTTGTGTTGCCCCCCCCCCCCCCCAAAAGAAAGAAACCGAATAAAGGAAAGGAGGAAGGCGGAGGTCAGCCAAGGCGCTCCCGGTTCCGAGCTTTCTAATTAGACTCATTACGGCCTCAATTAGCCGCGCCGCAAAATTCGGTCCGTGTCGCGTGTAACGTATGGTCGACCGCGGGGGGCTCATTTGCGGCGTACATTAAAGTCGGTCCAACAGCGAGGTTTGGCTGTTGTCCCAGCTGCGTATAGCTTCGATATTTTGCGGTTGGAGCCCCATCGAGTGCTCCTAGCTTCGATCCTATCGGCTCTTCTTTCGGGGCCACGGAATGTCAGTTCGACGGCGTCATCTTCGAACTGGTGTCGGGATGCAACCGATGTATACGGCTAAACAACCGCCGGCCCCCGTGTCAACGCACGTCCGTTCTAAAGTACCGTAAAGACAGCAAAGCAGAAAAGATACCGGAGCAACAATGTGTTGCACTGACACTTATGCGCGAGGAAGTCGGTCCGCTTTGCAAAATATTATGGAGAACAGTGTCTAGGTTGGGGCAGCACATTGCCCAGTTCAGTTAAACAACTGCTACTTTTAGCCTTCAAAGTGCCTCACGCCGCAGTGGTCACGCGAATTCATGGCGGTACAACGCCTTTGTACGTGAGAAACAGACATGAAGAGGTTTATCAAGTTAATTATCTATACTCAATGTTCCTTCCTAAGAAACATAACTCAGCCACTCGTACAAGACACAACTTCATTCCAAGGCATGCATGTTCCTTTTCACTTACAACTACGCTACTGGATCAAAGGGTCTTGCAGAGAAGATCTCCCCGGTTCACCATGTTTAAGGCTCGAGGACCTGAGTGTCCATACCGGGGATGGACAACCTTAAAAGAAAACCTAAAAGTCTCATGGCAGCCGACGTTCGGCTAACAAACCTATCGCTTCTCCAGGCTCCGGAGAATCTGGAAGCTTGAAGAATCTTGAATATGAGGATGCTTGAAAAAGTGAATCTTGAATATGGAGATGCTTGAAGAAGCTCTTGACGAAGCGTCGACTGCCACTCTGGGCATACCAGGAGCTTCCTTTTTCAAGTTCTTCACACCCACTCCGACCTCCATTGTGATTTGCTCGGACAACGACAGCCTGTCCCTCGTGGTGAAAGGCGGTCGCGCGTCTGTAGGTTATATAGCCCCCGACTTAAAAACAAATCAGGGCAAGCCCGTTGTCCCCCGCGACGGTAAGGTCGGTCGTTCCACTTAAGAACCTATAAACTCTTCAAACCCCTCTCTTTTTTTTTTTTTACCTTCTTTCCTTTTCTTAATGTCGTCTTCGAAGCTACCCGCTAATTCCAGCTTGCGGTATGATAATCGTTCTCGCTTCCGTTCCGCGGCGTGGCCCTTTGGAGTCGTCCGGCCGTTTCCGGCCTTGCCTTGTGCCATCACCATTCGCTCCAGATGTCGTCAGCTGCTGAGTCGGCCCAGAACGGCACATGAACCAGGCCGCGGGGCTTCCGGGACGACGGTCGCGTTAACGACCCGGCGAATCTTCGACGTGCTTCTCGGAAATCAAAGGACTTCGGGTCACCGAGTGGGACTCATTGTGCCGTCTTATGCAGAGCAGCTGGATGATGTCACTCCTCTGGGAAAAGATGACTCCTTGGCAAAAGGAGCGCAGGCCGTATACTACACGCCGTTTTCCGGCCCATACCATGGATACAGAGCGGACGCTATATGAGCCAACACAATTAATCCAACGCTGTGAATGTACCACGTGACTACGCTCGTCGTTAAACACCTTTTAAGGGCCACGTGACACACGAGACTGGACTGGTTCCGGTATTTTGTACTGTCCAGTGCGATTCGTCGCATGGGGAAACGAGGTGCAGAAGACTTCTGAGGTCATACTCGCATTAGACAATAAAAGGCAACTTTATCTTTAAAGACTGCAGGATTCTTGCCCGTAGGCGTACAAGTCGATAATTCCAAGGTATATATGCCGCAAATAAACTACCTGGCTGCGATAATACATTTGCCCTGTTCGTGTAAGGTGGGTACAGCCTCCTATATACCGACAAAGCCTGGCAGATCGCCACGAGAAACAGCCGCCGAAATGGAATACGTGGAGCGGCAGACAACGAATGAGAGGAGAGCCACGTGACTGGCGCCCCGCTGCGGCGAGACGCCGAGACACACTTCTCCCGAGCGAACAAATGTGTTTCGGGTCCTCGCCGCTGCAAAACCTGAGCGCTGACATCCAGGCTCCCCGAGAAATGGCTCTTCGATGCTCTGTGCTACCAGATCCTCGCGCTCCAATTCTGCGACCGGGCAGTCTATGGCTCCGTCGTCAAGCTGCCATGCGTTGTGAGTATAGAGGAGGCTATGGTACATCTTATTTGATGGAGCATACTGTAGCCTCCTATGCCTTACCGCTGGTACTATCGTGCCATGTGGAATACATACGGAACTCTAATCAAGTAAACTAGAGGAACCGCACTCAGCACTCAGTCGTGTACCGCGGGGCTAGAACGGATTGGTCGCGAAATGTGCAAGAAATTACGGAAACAAAGATGAAAAAATTTCAAGATAGAAAGAAAACAAACACAGCCATCACCGCTTGACTCTGCCAAACTTTTATCTGCTGCTCATTCCAGTTTCTACAGAGGCTGCATGCAGAAATCCATAAAACGATGCTCGTTCTTGATTGCGGACGCTCCATTCGTCACTTGTTTGTTCCTTTCTTTGTTTCCTTCTCCTTCTCTCTTTCTGTCGGTCCAACGAGAAGACATAAACAGTCTCCGGAAACTGAATGGCCGAGACGCCGACGAATGCATTCGGCCAAGTGTCCTGCTCGCTGAACCCCGACCGCCGGGTCCACCGACTCCACGCGAGCAGCTCCAGTCGGCTCCACGTAGTGCAACGCCTGATTATGGCACCGGAGAACACCACCGACAGAGCTTCGCCCTGTAATCGCGGCTCGACTATACACTCAAGCCCGGGGGTTTGTGTCGCTGTATAGTGACTACAGAAGAAGGCGGTTGATAGTAGAGCGACTCATGACCGACGCGATGACCCGCGGCCTTTCTTCCTGTTGGGGGCGCCACTTGTTCCGCGAATGCCTGGTTGCGGCAGTAGCAGAAGCGAGATCGTCTGCTTCCAAGTCTCGTTTCCCCGAAAAAGGAGGGAGACGAGATCCCGCGGGACTTCCGCTCACTGCGTCCGAGAACTTGGCGTCTGCTGTGACGTCTGCTAACAGCATCTGGTGCATGAAGAGCCGAAGACCCCCTCCCCCAAACCCTTTCTTTCTACCCTTTTATTTTTAAATTTTTTTTTTGCTTTCCTTCAAATAGCGTTTCTCAATGTTGTGGTTGTTTTCCGTTCCGCTCGTCCGATTGCTGTCTAAGACAAGAATCCTCTTTCGTGCCTTTTGCAAAAAAAAAAAAAAAAGACAGAACATGAAAGGAGTGGATCAGGGCATGAATGGATAGATAGCCCACCCATCTATCTAAACGTCCAAACGACTGAACCCTTCGAATCAAGCAAAAGATTACGGACAATAGCTTTTTTTTCTTTTTAGTTTATAATTTTTTACAAGGTATTTACACTAGGGAGAAAGTTAATTTTAATAGTGATATGTCATACCAGACGGATAATATTTGCCTCCGTCACAGAACTGAAAATCCCGCACCATACACACAAGCACTTCTATAGAAGCGGCTGTGCGCATCTTCGTGCTTCAGTCCGTGGGCTTTTATGAAGGAAATAAAAGAGAAATTCGTCGCTCGCTTGACAAAGAACATCAAGGTTCTTTGTTGGCATTAATTTACATATAAAACGTTCGCTTTGGGTGCCGATGATTAAAACTAGCACATCCAACTTCTTAAGGAAGTACTCGCATCTTGGGTGGAGATTATTAAAATAACTTCAATATTTTATCTCATTTACATGTTTCGTAAGTTTGGTTCATAAATGCATCCCGTCTAGAGCCCGTCAATTTTCGCGGCCAATACGAACACAAAAGAGACCGACATCTAACTGGTCGTTCCTAACCGCTATTCTGTAGAGATACACGTAGTATAGAGGACTATTGTACATACAGAGCATTTCATTTGGAAGAGTTCAATTCTTTACATCTCAATGATCAATTCACTGCTTAGATATCGGACCATACCGTCCAACAAAACAGACTTACACAGCAACGAAAGAAATACATGGAGGGAGGACACAGACGACAAGAGTGTTGTCTGTGTCGTCCCGCGTATGCATTTCTTTCGTTTCTGTGTGATTTCGTATCAACGCGCTCAACTCACAAAGAAAAGAAACAAAAAAAAAAGAAAAAGCTTGCATCGATGTATTCATATTGCGACGCAATCTCTTTGAAACCAGTTTATGATTAAATAAGCCAAACACTTCCCCCCTCTCCCCTCCCCGTGTTTAGAGGGGGGGGGGGGGGGGGCTGAAAAAAAAGAGGACGATTGACGATATATGGCCAATTGCCTTGTCAATCTTGCGATGTCGTTTGTCTTTTCTTGGTTTTTGCCTTACAAACTGGAGCTTAATAGCGTAGGTGCGGCTGGCCATTGAAGCCAGCCGCATCTACGGCTGGCTTCAATGGGCAATCGATGTCTATTCAAAATTTCAAACGGCTCGATGACATACCACCCGTCCGGTAGCCGTTTCGAACGACACTCGCTTTCCGATGATAGATTTTCGAATGTTGGCGATCTAGATCTGTATTCGTTCCTCCGCTTATATTATATCCTTAAATTTTCACCTAGGTGCCTTTATTTGATTGTTTTTGTGTTGGACATACCGCACCATATACCGTCTTTTTTCCTTCTCTTTACGTATGTACAAAAAGTGTGATTTTCATCGCGTCCGATACAGAGGGACGAAAGCATTTCGCTCTACTAATAATAGTAATTATTATTTATTACTATTATTGTTTTTGTTATTATTTTTTTATTATTTTTAGGATACGGGAGCATGAGGAAGAAAGTATCTCGTGAAGGCTTGACAAACCTTTTTCTTTTTTTCGTTCGTTGTAATTCCGTTAAATGGATGTTCTTTTTAGTACGTGCGTGAGTGTTTTTTTTTTTTTTTTTTTCTGTGATGCTGCGGCTGTCAAAGTGTACATTGCCATCTCTCTCTCTTTCTCTCTTGGACCTCCTCGGGGTCTGCAGTATTGTGAAATAAATCTAAAAAAGAACAAATAAAAAAAAAAAAAATCCAGAGGCTTCTGCAGCAAGCGGGTGATATTCCGAACAGTCCTCGTGCCAGAATGAAGGGCCGGCACCTCCGTGCTCCGAATGTGATAACTGGCCGATGCCGCGGCTGCACTCCGCAGCGCAACATTGTATCGGAACCACGAACGGGTGCAGTCGGGGGTCGCTAAACGCTCCTTTGTCCGCTGCCAATCCAGACGCTTTTCCTCTCCTCAAGTTGTTAAAAAAAAAAAAAAAGAAGTAATCCTTTCTTTTTTTTTTTTGCGTCAATTCTTTATTTCTATCGCGATTGCTGCCGTCCAGTAATTTATTCTTAATCTTTTTATGTGTGTAGTTTTTCCTTTTGCGTGATCGACCTGGTCGTCTGTGACGTTGCATCACCTGCCAACATCTCAACTGCTTCGTCCCATCGTCTTTCAATACCGTCTACTATCACGTTTCACCCTTTGCTAAAACAATGTTCTGCTACTTCGCACTGTGTGCTAATATCTCGTCTAATAGGTCGCATCGTCCGCTAGTATCTCATCTATAACGTTGCATCATCTGCTGAAACTTTGCTATTTCGCGTCATATATCTCAACTGATACGTCGGAACGTCTGATCATATTTCGTCTAATAGTACGTCGCATCGTCTGCCAAAAATGTCACGTTGCATCGTCTGGTATACGTTGCATCTCTCCTACTCTCACCGTCTGCTAACATCTCCTCTGCTGCGTTTCATTCATTGGTAACATATCGCCTAACATGTCGCATCGTCTGCTGTTATCCCGTCTGCAATCGTCTGCTAATGGAGAGTTTTAGCCAACCGTTTTTGCACATCCGATAGGGTATATACGATGGGCTCTCCGGTACAAACTGCGCATGCGCGAAGTCTTCTGCGATAGCGCATGCGCAGTTCGTACCGGACAGCCCATCGTGTCGTATCCGATGTACAAAAACGGTTCCCCAAAACTCTCTACTCTCTCGTCTAATACGTCGTACTGTCTGCTAACCATCGTCGGCTGATATATTATGTCTGCTGCGTCGCATAATCTGCTAACGTCTCGCCGGAGCTATAAACGAATACTCTACTACGCCCACACCTTACTACTACATCTGAGGGTCCCGTAAAAACGTATATGCACCGCCGCTTAGCGTCTTGGCGGCGCCATCTTTGTTTGCTCTCCTTGAACTTGGCGCAAAAGCGCTCCTCCGAGACGGAATCCGTCTGGTTCTCCCGTTTTGGCCCCATCCACTTTCGCACCCGAGCGACAACGTTCGTGTCCCCGCCGAAGTCACTCAAAAGTTGCACCGTCTCCCGAGCTTCAAAAAAAGAATAATATTTGTATATACAAAATGAGCGGGAAGGGGGGGGGGGGGGGGGGGAACACTGAGGGAGGGTATTCTTCGAATGTAGAGCCCGTGGGGCCCTTTCCTATACCCGTGGAAAGCGGTGTGGGGTGCGAGCTGGCCGTAAATCACTCCGGGAAAGCGGCGGCGGGCGTAGACTCCTTCTTCGGGTCCGTCTGGTTCACTTTCGAAACCAGCGAGACGTCAAACCCGTTCCTCGTGTGACGAGTCCGGCCTGTCTCGTTCGAAAGGTGACTCCACACCACTGGGCGGAATCAAGAGTCACTACATCGGCTCAAAGCTATCTTGCCTATGACGGGACGGTTAGCAAGCGGGAAAGCTAGAGTCACCCAGAGAATCAGAAATGAAGGAAAACAAATATTGTGGGATAACTACATGTTCTCTTCATGTTTTAAAGCATGATATGCTTTTTAACGCTGCACGCGTAATAAAGTTTTTTTCGCGTTGCGTTTTTTTTGTTTTCTTTTTTGCGTGTGTGCGTCTATGATTACAATTTGCATCGTTTTAGAGAACAACAAAAAATACGACCTTTGGGGTGTCGGTGCCCCCCTTTGGCTGTCGGCGAGACTTGTTGCAAAACGAACATCCAGAGAGTCGTTCGGATATAGAGGCATGGGAAGCAGTCAGAGCAAATCGCGAGCCTCGAGCGACTAGGGCGCCCCACGGCGGCGATCGGGCGAACTGCGAAAGCATACGCGTCGCCCCGGAATTGGCGCCCAACGTGGCGAACGTCGGCAATCCATCAGCCAATTGAAACGTCACGCGGTCGCTGCCGCCGCGGCTGCCGGGAAGTTTCCGAGGCACTTCCCGCGCAAACCAAGACAGAAAGGACAACTCCGCGCGCGGCTAAAAGAACGAGCGGGATATATAGCTTCGGTTAACCACGAGCAGAGATCGTTGCGAAGGGTCGAGAAGGGTGCGGAAAGAACCCCCGCCATATTCGATCACACCACAAGTCGACAAACGGCGAAGGCTACAATCCCAATGAGCCAATCGGCGCGTCGGAGAGACACACGTGACTATACCCTAACAGCACTGCGCGCCACTAGTGAGATAAAAAGCAAACAGCGGGAGACAGACACGCTTTTGAACCAATTTTGAGTCAATACTTATTGTCACTATATGACCTATAGGCTTATAGGTTATAAATAAAACTACGCTCTACTCAGTGACTCTGGGGCTTCTAGGATGAGCATATATCGACGCAGGCACGTAGCCAGGATTTTGTTTCGGGGGGGGGGGGGGGGGGGCCCATGCCCCCCCCCCCCCCCCCCCCTGGCTACGTGCCTGTATTCACGTCTGGGACACACACCTTCCCCTCTTGTCCAACTGCTTGGGTTACGCCCCTGTACGTTTGATAAAGGCAGTCACGTGCTTCGCCTCCGTCGTTCTGATTGGCTCCAGGGAGCTTTAGCGTTCGCTCTTTGCCGAGTTACGGTGAAACGGTCGGCGCAGAGGAAGCGCGGCGCTAATAGAGCGAGACAAAAGGGGTGCCCCTCCCGGCTTTTTTGATTCTCGACGTTAACTCGCCGAGTCGGTTTTAAGTCGACGCTCCCTCGGTGGGTGTCCGTCCGGCGCGTTTTATCGCTCCGTTTTCGCTCGTCCGGACTCGAATTCGGTCTAAGGAGGAAGCTGGGTGCAAGGGGGAGAAGGGGGGCGTCTACGCTGCAATGAAACTGACAGCGGCAATGGCGGTGACGTGCGGCAGCTCGGTCCGTTGTGTAACAATGAGAGCAAGACCCCTCTCTTCTACTTAGAAGATTGGAGAACCCGAGGATGACGCTGGAGTAAATCGGACGGAGACACTGACGCATCCGACCGACTCACAAACTTTAACACAATTATACGGTGAGTTGCCATTAGTACCCCGTGCACAAATGCCATATATGATCACAAGAATTAAGGAAGTAAGGTCACGTGTAGCCGCATTACACGTATGTATGGTCCCTCGTTTGCTCATTTCTTGACATTGCCGCATTTGTCATTTCTGTACCCAATTTTCCTGCAGTTAACTAGAGCCCGAGAAACAGACGGCGAGTCTCCGGGAATCTTTCGGCTCATCAGCCAATGAAATTGTGGCATGAGCCGACAAGAACGCTGACCAACCACCAATCACGAAACAAGATGCGTGAACGTAAGCCACGCCCCGCGCATTTTAAGCTGTCGAAGAAATCCTAGTCCGAACCATATTTCCCAGAGATAGGTTATTAGGTATTAGCGCCGAGATGTTTCGGTGGCGCCCTCTTATGGTTTCCATCCGTGACGTCACGACTGGGATTTGCCTCACCGTGACGTCACCAGTTGTTATCCTGGCTACTTACCATCAGGTGCGACGACGAGTTCGGTGGTGTGTTTAAAAAGCACAGTGGAAGCTAGGAGCCGTCGCAATCCGAAACTAACACCGTCAAAGTTGACAATCTGACAATGCTGATATGCCCATGGTTTGGCCAACCGTGGAAAGCTGACCGCAGCGACGCTTTTGGTCGTGCACATCGCTAATAGTGGTGACAATTTAAAGTGTTTCAAACGTTGTTAAGGCCCAACTCTGATACACATTTCATAGGTATGCGTACAGCGAAGAGCACAAAAAAGAGACGCGGGTAACGAAAAGCTTAAAACAATGTCCCATATCTTTTATTTATTTGTTCATTTTTGTTTTCGTAGGAAAAGGATTTTAAAATTCGACGTCACATTCATTTCCAGTTTTGGAGAAGTATGCAAGATAGGTCGTACAGTCATATCCCGCTAATACGGACATCTCCTTTCCCCTTCGTACCTGATCCATAATGTGAGTCATTCGTAATAACGAGACAAAAATGCTGCAATTACGCAATTCGTCCCCGTTACTTTGTTGAATATTAGGCTGGGTTCAAGAGACATGACTGTAAACGTTTCGCGCCTCAAAAACGTTACCGTCCAATACACCGCTCCAATACTTTTCCAATCCTCAGCCCAGCGTGCGATCTCCTCAGCCCTGCACGTGCGTGTTCGTCGCTTCGGAAAGCGAGCAAATGACGCGCCATATGCACGAACACTGAAAATGGAACCGGCCAGGAACCCTTTTTTTTTTTTTTAAGCAATTGTGTTTTCCGCGTGACATTCTGCGCTGAAAAGGCAAGCCGGGCCGACTTGTAACTTCTGAAGGACAGAAACATCTGCCAGCGGCTGAAACTGTTTGCTTTTTTTTTCTTCGAAATTTATAATGATCTCTCAGAAATTAACTGTTCTCAATATTTAAAGCCAGATTACCGTTCAGAACAATTAAATCATCCAAAAGTTCTCGCCGCCATTCATACCCGCATAAACATTCTTAAACAATTTTTTTTTTTGTACACGCGTAAGATAAGTGGAACAATCTTTTATAGACCAACCCGCGGCTTCAACGTCACGCCTCTGCGGTGGCGCTGTTGTCGCCACTGCGCATGCGCAGAAGCTTCACCTCACGCGAATCTGGTTCGTGCGCTTGCGCAGTGCCCACACCGGGTGTGGGCGAACTCGGGCTTGTTTGGAAACAGTGTGTTGGTCTATAGGTTCCGTGGTTGCATGCTGTGCATTCCATTTCTGAACTTGAGAATGTTCTTTGTGTACTTTGTTCGGAGAGTAAGATTGCCACAACGCGTTTTCTTCGTACGCCCCTGTTGGAAAAGGTGCGTCTCCTAAAAGATTTTAACGCTGTATAGAATTTCTTTCTTTTTTAAACTTGTTTCGCTCGCATCTTTTTTTCCAGCTTTGACCCTTCAGGGCTAACAGTATCGTAAAATAAATAACTAAAACATAAGTGTCTAATTGCGGCGATTCCAACCACACACGACCCGAGCGACGCAACAGCTCGCGTCCCCGAGACGACCATCAAAGTCGTAACCATCTCCCTTCGCATAAATAACCGCTCGGCAACCTTGTGCAACTCGCAGCTCCATAATTCTCACCCCGACGTGTTACAGTTTCCCACAGCGGCACTCACCGCGTATCACTAAAAGCCCTAATACCGCTCCATGTGCCTCACATGGTAGCCGCGGCGTCCGCCGGACAAGTTGGGCAACACCCGCTGTCTGTCTGTCTCTCCCTCTCTTCCCCCTCTCCCCCTCTCTCTCTCTTTCTCTGTACGAAACTCCGGCTGAGCCGCTAAGCCCCATGAACGACGACTCAATTTATGGACGGAAGTCCCGCGGGGAGCTTCCGCAATGACACTGACCGAGCTCGAGAGATAGAATATAAGAGACAGTTCCTTGAGCAGACATGTACACTTTAATGAGATAGATCACGATTGCCTCTCTTCCACTTTCCTACCTTTACATCGCTAAGAACACTGAAATAAAGCAACGAAATACCGTCACTCGTTACTAACTCAATAAAAAAAGGAACCAAGTACGTAACCCTTTCCTCCTCTTAAGAAGTAACCAGGTTTTACTTTGTAACCGAACATTGTAGCATAGGTACGAGATAAGTAACGCGCGGTACTTGCAACGCGTTACTTGCAAGTCTGGCCTTGAGCCCTGGCTGAGAGAAGACCGCCACCGCCGGGAGTGCGAGAGAAAGGCTGGTCGCCGAGAAGTCGACAGAGACGAATGTCTCGTTAAACTGGCAGCTGCGGGCTCACTTATTGGAACGTTGGCTCCGTCAGAATCCTTGTTACGGCACGTATCTTGGGTGTCGTCTTAATAGTTGTCTTAATAGGCTTCCACTCTCCGGGTAGACGGCACACGACCACCGGGGGTGTCTTCCTCGGCTTCCGGAACGAGTGTTAATGAACGGAGCGAGACAAACGTGGCGAAACAGGCTGACAGCTAACGGGCCTAATGCAGCGATAATGAGCATCGTGGTAAACGACAGACACCTACACATAATGGTTGGAAGCTACTTATCTAGATATACTCTCGGGGGTCGGGCGCCAATATCTTAGCGGAGGACAGAAGAGTATGTCCTCCTTCCATTTTTGACGGAGCATGCTTCAACTATAAGGAGTGAAAGAAGGAGAACGGCAGGGATCGGTCTTTCTGTTGTACCGCCTCCAGCCCGAGCTTCCTAGCTTCGACGAAGCTTCGGCGTGTCGTGTTGCTACGAGCGTGCAGCCAAAGCACGATGGAAGGCAAGCAACGGGCGCTGGAGGCTGGGCACCCGTATCCTGTCGGTCGCGCTAAGGCAAATCGCGGCAGCGATCGTCCCGTGACCCGATCGAGCAGTTGGAAACGCTTTGTAACGTATACTTTGTTTCAACTAACGTCCGGACGCAACCGACGCTACGAGCTAGGGACCACTCGTACGGCGTCGAAAGAGCACCAGCGTAAAGTTGGTCGTGTTTCTGCGTGCGTCTCATCGTCGCTGAACAAATCACGTACAGGGAGGGCCCAGTGACTCGCGATTTTGCCACAGCTTGATTGATCCCCCATGAACTCGTAGCGTCGGCTGCGCGTCCGGACGTACTAAGGTGAAACGAAGTATCCACGCGCACTATTCTGGTCCTATGCAGAGAAGCGAGCGGACGCACCATTCCGTCGCAGAGCGACACGACGGCCCTGGAGTCCCGCTGTCCCAAGACGTGTCCGGTGTAGTAGCAGTGTCCCAGGTCCTCGGTGTCCGGCACCAGGGTCCGTCCGTCCGGGAGCGAGTCCTCGCCGAACCTGAGCGTGACCAGGGTCGGGGACAGGTGCCTCGAGTCAGGGACCAGGGCCAGCGTGAGCCCCCGGTCCAGCCGGTACAGCTCGCTACGGGGCCCGGACGACGCGTTGAGGCCGCCGCTGTCCTCGCCGGGTAAAGACCGGGGCCAGCGGGGCTTGCTGCCGTACGGAAGCCGCTCCGGGTACACCGTCCGCGTCGTCCGAGTACGCCCGGAACCTGGATCCGAGAACCGGGGCAGAGGAAAACATTACAACACACTCATCATCATCGTCATCATTATTATTCATCCATTCATTATTTCATTTAATCCCTAAGGCGGCGATCACATTCCTAATACATCATCCAAGAGAGGGTCTCCAGACATTGTCTGACGTCTTTTTATACTTTGTATGAGGGTCCTGTAACATTGGTCACACATTACCTGCCTCCAGACATATTCTAAGCACACATATGTATAAAGAAGAGAAGCTTCGAACATCTATTCAATTGAACAGACAACAAAGGAAAAAAAATAGAACGCACTGTCGCGATAAAACCGAAAATTACAAGCAGTACAACACGCTGCTATAGTCTAACTATACGTGACACAAAAACGATAGATTTGGGTTTTTAAAACCCCCAGAGTGACTTAGTAGTTGAAATGATCGATTCTGGGAGACTCTTCCAGTATTTTGTAAGTGTGCTATAGTCGAGTCGGATATGCGCTCAAAATCAGAGGAGTTGACAGGGTTAAGTTTAATTCATCGTCTTCTTCTTTATTATTACTTCTGTGCCCATAAATAACAACTGACTGTAACGTGGGGCGCCGTAATGAAATGTAAACACTTGCTGGAATCAATGAAATGCGCACATTCGGAAGCCAGCAACAGCAAAGATTCACTGCTAAGAAGGGATGAGCATCTCATTGAACTGGCTCTTAAAATGGAGATGCAAAACGGCAGATGACGGAGATTTCATTTATTTACGTATTACACAAATTGTGTATATGGCTAGTGTCTCTCAAATAATTTTTAAAAAAGTATTCAAAAAGCGTAACGCGGAAGCGTAATGCAAAAACGTTACACGCTAAAGTTAGTCGACTCGCCATCTCGAAGCACGTACCAACATCAAACACTCGATATTTTCCACAAACACGTTTTGTTCCACATCGACCTTTTACATACTCATTGACCGATCTATCAGCCCCTGTAAAGTTACCGACCCCGTGTACGCGGAAGCACAGAGGCCAAGCAACCCTCAAAAACGCTCACGCATCGCTGCTGCAACCGTACGACCGACGTAACATGACCTAGCGGCCACCGATGAACGCATCGCTCAACATTGGACCCAATGTGTTTCAGCAATGGAAGGGCGCGGTGCAAGCCTACGCCGCAAGTATTGGTGCGCAGAGCGAACCGCGTGCATGAGCTCATGCAGTTCATCAGCCGCTCGCTCGTGACATGGCATAGCGCCGCAGCTCTCCCGTGCCGGCTCCGCGATCTTCAGAAATCTCCGACAAAGAAAAGGGAAGGGACGATGCTGTTCTTTCAAAGGTCGAATTCCATAGGAGGCGTTGCTCGTGGTCACGGCCTTGCCGTTAGACTATCGACCATGAGCGAATCGGGCGCGCTCGCCGAGAAAGTAATCGCGGGCTTGCGCGGTTAACCTCAATAAAGATCGCCGAGTATTCACCTCGGAAAATGGATTAGTTTCCCCTGCATCCAAGCACGACCCGAGATCTTCGGAAGAGTTAAATCTCAAGTTCAATCAAACTACCAACCTCCACGATAGGGTCTCGAACGCGCCAGAAGCTGATAAAAGAAAGATAGTGATGCGGTGAGCGCGTTAGTATGGAGCACACACTTAAAAAGAATCAAGCGTGGAGGAACAGAACACAGACAGCACATCCTTGTTATGTCCTTCTATGCGTGGAATTCTTTCAGAGATTGTGGCGTTTCGCAAATGTGGCACATAGCGCGAAAGACAACGCCGCCTCCAGGTTTGATCCGACTTATATTAAATTAGGAATTGTGGACAGAGGCATAGCAAATGCGCTCGACACGTGCAGCGATGTAAGGCTGCAGTCCGGTTACTGTATCGAGAGACAAATAGGGTGCTTCGCACAGCCGGTGTGTAATAACAAAGGTCTGATGTCGAGTTGCAACGGCAACGGAGCAACGCGATGATGCTAAGTGTATACGAAACGGAGACACAACACAACGAGTATACGGGCAGAGGCAGTTGGCATTGGGTTGCACAGAAAGCACGTACATAGCGCGAAACTGTCCGCGCAAACAAGCGACCGCATATTGTCGTTGTGTTTTTTTTTTTTTTTTTTTTTTTTATTTTCAAATCTAAGGGCTTTCATAAAAACTACTACGGTGGTGGAAAGCGCTCGCTCGAGCATTATCATGAGAGGTAAACGTTTGGTCCGGCAATACACTGTCAAAATTATATAGGAGCAATCACAGATGTAGTGTTCGCGCTAGGAGTGCCGCGCAATGTTTCCGGTGTCTCCAACCGTCTAAAACTCGTAGCAATGTTTTTTTTTGTTTTTTTTTTTTAGGTCGGTACATTTTTGGGCGGTGAGGGTGCACACATTGACATGTGTACAGTGTACCCTATGAGCAACCCTACTAGATTTACTCAGTTATGAAACTGCCCATAGACACGGCTTGCACGAGCAGTAACCCCCCCCCCCCCCCCCCCCTCCGCCTCCCTGGAGGGAATTCATCAATTGAGGTAATCTAGTAAAGTTCACAATGAGTCAATGGTCCACTGATCTGAGTACTCAGTTGGAGTTATGTAAGAGATCCTTCAGACAGACATTAGTCTCTCGCACCATCACCAGCAAGCAAAGGCGAAAGCACCGGTGCGTCCTGGTTTCGTTTGGCCGCAACTGCAGACTTCCTGACCTGCCAACGCCTTGAGACTGCCCGCCGCTCAAGGTGGCGATATATGGTCTCGGTTTTGGTCTGTACCTGTCACATTTTAAATATAAATAGAAACAGTGCCCGAACCGTAGATAGATTAATTCTAAATTTCAATTATATTATATGAATGAATATAATAAAATAAAAGTAAACTGTATTTAAACGCAACAGAAGTCATACGAACAAGGAAGAAAAACAACAACAGCCGACTTAATATCAACTTAGTTGGGACACCGGTACGCATCTATATTTTCAAGATTTCACGGAGACGCAGCTTTACCGAAAAAGAAAAATAGTAAATATAAAATCCCATTTTCATACCTTAGTTAAAAATAATTTTAAAATAAGGAAACGTTCTTTCGAGTCCACATTCGTCGCGCCTGCGGTAAAGAAGGTTGGCTTCGCACAACAGCACGCGGGCAATGCGTCAAGGCCACCCTTCAGCTGTGTTGCTTTGCGTTTCGTTGCTTTGATAAGGTTTAATTTTTCACTCCTGCTAAAACACGACTGGACTAAAAAAAATAAATGAAAGTATCACTAAAGTTGTATGCGCATCAATGCGCTTCCGTTTTCGTGCAATGTAAATTAAATGCCATACATATCTCCTAAACTTCTCCTAGAAACTCGCTATTTTTGTCGTTGTTTTCCTTTGCCCAGACACAAAAGTTCGACTAAGGTTGCCAGTCTTACGTTTTATTGTGACAAGTTCGCTTTAAAGAACGCTGATCTTGCTGTGTCCAGTGGTCGGACATATCAAAGCCGTACTTTCATGGGTTATCAATCTGTTTCCGTGTATTTCGTTTTTGCTTTTCAATTTTTACGCAGTACGAGCAGTGTTATAAAATATCGCCACTGATGTGACCTAAGCTACACGCGTAGTGCATAGCCGTACATGACATCACAAACAGAACGCAAGAGCGCAAGTGAGCCGCAGTGTATACTGAACATTTCGAAGCAACCCGAGACAGGGGCAACACGACACGTTAGATAACACGAGCGCTGCGTCCGAGTTCGCCTGGGACTGATGTTCAGTCAGTTCTGTTCGAAAGCCAACGCAGAGCTCGAGTTCAAACCGCGCCCCGCGTTGGCCTTCGGAAGGTGACGCGGCCAAACCCGGCACCGGGGCTTCGTTATTCGGAAGGGTGTCGGCGCGGAGGCCCTTTCCCCGCAGCCTGGAAACAGCTGACGACGACGCGCGGCTGGCTGAGGGCGTCCGGATTAAGACCTCGGCCGGCACGCAGACGCCTCGGGAACTTGTTCCGGGATCGGCTCCCTTCTCGGGCCGCTCCTTTGCATAAGCAGCGGGGCATCGCCGAAGACGCCGAGGCAGGCACGCGCGCGCGCTAATGAAACGACACGCCGATGGGCAAAAACAGACGCAGCTGACGACGTCACGCGCGCCTCGCCAGCCAAGTGGTAGAGGCGGCCAGGTCTGGTGCCGTGGTAGCGTTTAAAGCCGCAGAAGTCACGTGGTGTTGGCTGCAGGCACGATGATTACCTGCGCCTCGGGCATGTTCAGAGAGTGCTTGTTTCGTACATTTGTATGCTATCTATGCAGACAGTTTTAGTATGACGAATGTGACCGTTCTACAGAGAGGGCTACAGAGTGTGTCTATAGACTGTGTTTTGTACGATGACAGTGTGACCACGGCACGTACTCTTCCAGCCGAGTCTATGGGGTAGGCTTCCAGGTTTCGTTCCGTGGCTTTACATTCAAATTCGCTTCCGAGAAAGGAACGGCAAAACGCGCTCGTCGAGCTGTAGGTCGTCTGGGAAACTTCTGCGAAATCGACGGCATCTATTGGCAACGTGAACGATCCAAAGCGTCGCTGTGGTCGGCCCACCACAACTGGTCGAATGCAGACTATGACGTCAGCAAAGGATGTCTTATTAACAGAAATACGAGGAATGTAAGAACTTCAATTTTGACGCCGTTGGCAGCGTTGCTTTGAGAGCGCTATGATTTCAGGCTTCCACCATGTCCATTACAGACATTATCGAACTTGTCGTTCGCTAGGTAATGACGTCACGAAGGATAACCAAAGGAGGGCGCCACCGAAACATCTTTCCGCTAATAGAGGCTAGAACAGAAAGCTGCAGGTTCACTCGCCAGCTTTTTTTTCTCTCGAGCGAATCGGGTATTTACAGCGCCTGGCAATCTAAACACGAAGCCGTGGAAGTAGGCTCAGAAGCATGCGAAAATTGGGTTATGGAAATATTTATACAGCGAGTAGTTGGTCAGCCATTTAAAGTTGCGACGAGTCACTCGCTGTAGATAAGCAATTTAGCCAGTGCAGTACAATAGGTAGCCTTGTGTCTTTTAACGTGCACCACGCAGTAGTGATACACGACCGCACGCCGGTACGATGCTCATCCAGATCGAAACGGACAGGGGTGGGGCACGGGCAGGGGTGGGGCTCGAACCCAGGATCCCTGGGTATTCTGCAGCGCGAGCTTTCGCTCCACGCGCGTCGAGCTGGGTGTGCGCTTTAGCCCACTCGGGCACCGATCCCCCTGAAGCATGCGATGAGAATCGCCAACACCCAAAGATACATATGCGCCAACGCGCATATTTGCATTTGGGGCAAGACACGCTACTTTTCGGGAAAACGTTAACAGAATCCAGGAAGAATTGTCTCGAAGCACACGTAAATAAAATAGACCAGCTAGTTTGCAGTTACGTAGTATTTATTTGTATTTATTTTAATTACACTTCCCCGTTTATCTTGGAAGTAGGCTAATTCTATCGTGTTCGGTGTGAAAATTATAGCCCACGGAAACCCCAACAATAATATAAAGTCCCCCCCGTATTACCTGCTCCATAAAGCCGATTTAGACCGGTTTAGACCACTGAAATTTGCCATGAATTACAACACCCGTCTTTTTCTTTTTTTACTCATTTATTGAATTTCTTTGTGTGATGACTGTAACGGCGTACGAGCAATAGAGGTGATGATGATGATGATGACGGCGCTACAAGACGCGGTGCCAGAAGGAGCGGGCAGAGATGTCGCCGTCGGCGTCGCTTCGAATAACAACCAACTCCCGCTTCCGAAAAAAATTAAAGATGTCCGGCGGCAATCCCAGCATACCCGAGGAACCCGGCGCAACACGCTAAGAGGCCAAGGAACGAGGTCAAGTAGAAGGACGAGACAGGTCATACATAAAAGAAAGGATAACTGGGCGAGTTGGTATACACGTATCTAGATCGAAACACTCGCTAGCTGTTCATCAGTGTTTGCTTCGTCCGTGTCCAGTCACGCTGTTTCAGTACGAGGACAGACGTGATGACACTCTAGGGTACGACGATCGCGTGGTTGGTACCACCACGAGATACGCCGTCGCTTAAACCACGTGACGTGACTATTGTGCGTCTCGGTCCCTTGTTACCCGACAAAGATGGAAGACAATTTCGTAGCTCCGATAAAAACTTCAGGAAGGCTGTCAGAAGGGGGTCTACATTAAAGCCAATAAGTAGACGTCATAAGCATAAGTAAGAATACGACGACGTGTTAGCGATTCACAAGAAAGAAATGAGACGGTAATATATGAATAAAATACTGTAGATTTTAGGAAAATGGGAATACCTCCGGTACCGCACCCTTTTTGTCTCAAGAATATACAAAAAAAAACAAAAAAAAACAAGGTATTGAGTCCAGGTAGCCCATATATAGGTCAACATCGTCACTGTGAATACTAATTTCTGTCAGAACTAACACATCAGAAATTGGAATCAAGCAATCTACAGCTAGTCTAAATACAACCCAGTGCTTCCGCAAACTTACGATATTAACGTTAAACAAAGAAAAAAAAAAAAAAAAACACCCGAATTTGACTGAAAGTTTTCTCAGCATGACTTACGAACCGTAAAGTGTAAAAAAAAAAAAATGGCCATAAATTCTAGATACTTGGCTCCAAAGAATGAACACTAGTCATTCTAACTACAGGATGCCCACGTTTTGTTCCGCAAAAACGAGAACATGGCGAACCCGCACAAACACCAAATCCTTTCACTTTCCCCCTGATTCTCGCCATCCAGAAGAGCTTTCTGTTGGCGTCCGTGAGACTGTCACTGAAATACAATCCAGGTATCTTCTCGTGTTAGAGAGTCTAAGCGGCCGCGACGCGTCCTCCAGCGCTATTTTAAAGGAGGTATGATAAAACACGAACCAGAATAGGTGGCACAGCATCACGTCTAGCGGGAAGGCGATTTACAAGCCTCAACTTGAGGAGCGTGAATGTCCTCCTTCGATCTCTAGCTGCTCAGCTAAGCCCTGGAGGATGCCTCGAAGATTCTCTCGGGGTGAAAAAGGGTGTTTCGTGGATTTCCACGTTGGCTTGGCGACTAGATTGATCGGAGTCGTTCTGGACGGCTTACGGTTGTTGTATCTCGAGCGCCTGATCGGAGATCATGGACCGCGAGGCGGTTGTTTCAGCCTGAAGCGCCTCGATGACATTGTCTCGAGTTTCTTTCTGAAGCTATAAGGGAATCGTACCGAGACGACACGAAGTTCAGCGACTCTTGCATCCCGGTCCTTGAATCGCGCATAGCGTCGACCGCTCGCTTCATTGGTAGTAGGGCGTCCATTTTGGGGTGCAACTCGTGGAGTGTGTCAACAGTGTCCTTCCGAGAAATCAGAAGATCGAGTTTTCTGGTTCCCAGTTGCTAGCTGCGCCAAAAATGCAGACGGTTAGGCTTGAGAACATGGAGGAGGGTCGATGTGTATATCCAATTTCGCAGGTACTACACGCCACGCGAGGCATCGCCACTTCTCAAGCTTGGCAGTTATCTTGCCTTTAAAGGTGTCGTCAGTGATGTCAAAACACTTCTTCCCCAGATGATAGAGGCGAGGGCAGTCAGCACACTCAGTGTTGTACGGAACGGCGTTCCAAGGAACGGCGTTCCTGGAACGCGTTCCTTTGAGGAGGAACGAAGGAACGCCGCCGTTCCATTTTGCATCGCTGGAACTGGAACGGGAACGCGTTACATTTTTACTGGAACGGAAAGAGTAACGGCGTTCCTTTTTTTCGTCCAGTGGGGTAATTTTTATTTTGTTTCGAACAGGGAAATTTTGAAAGTACAAAAACACTATCTTTACGAAGTGCAGGATCTCGTTATCTTTTTGGCTACTAATCTTGTGGATTATTTTGTGTGGTCCTCGCTTGCTAACAGTTTCGGGTGCAGGAGAGCTGGTGGACATTGATTCATTTTTGAGTGCTCGAAACTGCGGTACAAAAAGCAAGGCTTTTACTCGTAAGAAAAGACAAAGAAAGAGGGTTCTTTCAAGCTCAGCTACTTTCTTTGGTTCCACGAATCCTCATACACCCACAAATCTAAGGCCGACTACAGCCACTTGTGAACTTCCATAACGAGGCCTAGAGTTACAACAAGATGACAGACTGCCAGACATCGAACGCATTAAAATCATCTGGTGGGCTAGTTGGCTAAACATAATGAGAAAATTAGCGCAAATACAAGGAAGGAAGGAAGAACGTTAGGACAGGAAAGAGCGCTACTTACAACTGGCTTTAATTATAAGGTGAAAAAAGAAAAAGAAAACAAACCCGGAGAGGGGAACAAAGTACTGACAAAAAAGAAGTGATACAGAGAGCGAAAATAATTAAGGTGAAAATACAAATTAAATAATAAAATAGAATAAAATAAAATAAAGGCAGATCTGCAGAATCGCATCGGCAAATGCGCAGGCAGCAGCACTAGCAGCACACACACGAGACACCGGCAAATCATTTGCGAGCATGAAGAGGCGAACTGCTGCCGGTGACCATCCCGCAGTTCTATTGGTCACACATGAGTCACTTGCAGTAGCCGCACACACACACACACACGGGACACCGGCAAATTCTTCCAGCATGAAGTGGCGACACTGTTTCCGGTAACCAAGCAGCAGGACGCAAATATCAGGGGCACGTGTCGAGGTATCTCAGCTCTTTCTCTGAAAGGAAGACTGACGGGGCACTAACACATTTGCTTTCTTCTTTCTTGATCTTGTACGCTTCATAGATTTCTCTAGCTCTTTTGTCATTGAGATGTTTTAACACCTTCGTCTGATTAAACAAAGGGGTACAATGACAGTCACGAACATGCACCGCAAGATGTCCAGATGGAGAGGCTTTCAGTGAGAGGTCATGCTCTCTCAATCTAACATTGATGCAGCGACCCGACTGCCCCACATAGACCTTTCCACAGGAAAAAGGTACTTCATAAACGACATGGCTCTTACAGTCCACGTACTTATGTTGGTGACTTGTTTGGCATTGGACATTTTCTTCTTTTGTGTTGTTTATTCTTGGGCAAAGTTTTTTGAGCTTGTCCGGTGCTGAAAGTCCTACCTGTACATCATACTTGGAGGCTACTCTCTTGAGATTGTGTGCCAAGCAATGGATATAGGGAACAATAGCAGGACGCCGTGTCTTTTCTGATTTTCGTTGTCTTTTCTGTGACGTGAGCAGACGTTCTGCAACATCAAATAAGATTGAGTCAGGAAAACCTGAACACCTCAGTCGGTGAACTTGAGCGTCACAGCTCTTCACAGCCGTAAGGGAATCCATCGAAGAAAACGGGACCATCTCCTTTCAGAATCAATGTGGCGTTCAGGTCGAATCTTTTTTAGAACTACTGAAGTTCTACTTGTCAGCCACAATTGTCACGTTCAATGATGCATTTTACCTGCAAAAGAAAGGTATATGCATAGGGTCGTGCGTGGCGCCTGTCCTCTGCGACATTTTTCTGGCCAAATGTGATAGGGCTATAGCCGACAGGTTCACTGACGCACATGTCTCACACATTTTTCGCTACGTGGACGATTACCTTGTCCTCCTTAAACAACGACCTGTTAGCAACGAGAAGCAGTTTTTGAGCCACATACGATCCACCTTCATCGAGCAAGCAGAGGGTCTTAAGTTCACTGATGAATCACCGGAGAATGCCACCCTCCAGTTTCTGGATTTGAGACTGTCGTTCCTGCAAGACCACACCTGTTGGACGTATTCCCCACGCTCCAAGAAACGACTTTTACCGTATGACTCTGCTCATTCTAAACTCATCAAGAGAGCTATTGTCACTGGATGCTTCAGCACGGCTCTTAAAAAGTCATGTCCGCATTCAGCGGGGGAGAGCTTTGACGCTCAAGTTCACCGACTGAGGTGTTCAGGTTTTCCTGACTCAATCTTATTTGATGTTGCAGAACGTCTGCTCACGTCACAGAAAAGACAACGAAAATCAGAAAAGACACGGCGCCCTGCTATTGTTCCCTATATCCATTGCTTGGCACACAATCTCAAGAGAGTAGCCTCCAAGTATGATGTACAGGTAGCACTTTCAGCACCGGACAAGCTCAAAAAACTTTGCCCAAGAATAAACAACACAAAAGAAGAAAATGTCCAATGCCAAACAAGTCACCAACATAAGTACGTGGACTGTAAGAGCCATGTCGTTTATGAAGTACCTTTTTCCTGTGGAAAGGTCTATGTGGGGCAGTCGGGTCGCTGCATCAATGTTAGATTGAGAGAGCATGACCTCTCACTGAAAGCCTCTCCATCTGGACATCTTGCGGTGCATGTTCGTGACTGTCATTGTACCCCTTTGTTTAATCAGACGAAGGTGTTAAAACATCTCAACGACAAAAGAGCTAGAGAAATCTATGAAGCGTACAAGATCAAGAAAGAAGAAAGCAAATGTGTTAGTGCCCCGTCAGTCTTCCTTTCAGAGAAAGAGCTGAGATACCTCGACACGTGCCCCTGATATTTGCGTCCTGCTGCTTGGTTACCGGAAACAGTGTCGCCACTTCATGCTGGAAGAATTTGCCGGTGTCCCGTGTGTGTGTGTGTGTGCGGCTACTGCAAGTGACTCATGTGTGACCAATAGAACTGCGAGATGGTCACCGGCAGCAGTTCGCCTCTTCATGCTCGCAAAGGATTTGCCGGTGTCTCGTGTGTGTGCTGCTAGTGCTGCTGCCTGCGCATTTGCCGATGCGATTCTGCAGATCTGCCTTTATTTTATTTTATTCCATTTTATTATTTAATTTGTATTTTCACCTTAATTATTTTCGCTCTCTGTATCACTTCTTTTTTGTCAGTACTTTGTTCCCCTCTCCGGGTTTGTTTTCTTTTTCTTTTTTCACCTTATAATTAAAGCCAGTTGTAAGTAGCGCTCTTTCCTGTCCTAACGTTCTTCCTTCCTTCCTTGTATTTGCGCTAATTTTCTCATTATCGAACGCACCCTTCTGTCCCGAACATTGGTCACTTAAAAGATACACCAAAAAAATATTTCTTCTCTTGTCCCCTTCCCTCCCCTCCCTCCCTCCCTCTCCCCCCCCCCTCCCGCCCACACACACACACACCTTCAAAATGAACAAGAAAGCCAACCTTACAAAGAAGTAATTGTAGTTTTTAAGACGCACCTTCCAAAAGCCCTACCCTCTCCTCGAATTGCTCGTCTTGCGGCCAGCAACATCGAGAAGCAACTGTTGTTAAGTTCGAACAGGGGACTTCGCTCAATTGAAACGTGGGAGATTGCTGTGAAACGCTCGTACAATGTTGGGTAAAAGTACATTCGGCTCGTCTGAATCGTCCACTACAAACATGAATATGTTTAAAAGCTGAGATTTTTAACTTGAATATATCAACAAATGAAACCCTGCTTTTGCTTGTTTTTTTCTCCTGTTGCCCTTTCAGAGGACATACAAACTCGTATGTTGACTTCTAATGCGATAGGTAAAAAGAAAAATCTCTGCTTGAATAAACTAAATATAGTAATTAGCAAAATACAAATGTAACGTATATGTAACGATACGTTCCATTTTTTAAACTGTAACGGGAACGAGTTCCTTTTTCACAGATGTAACTTGTAACGGGAACGCGTTCCAAAAATCAGAAGGAACGAGGAACGAGCTTTCGTTCCTTTTTTTGAGGAACGTGTACAACACTGAGCACACTTCATGCTCCTGGCGTCCAGTTGGCAAGGGTTCGGAGCAAATACCGCACACTTCAGAATCGGCCATGGTAGTATTGGAGCGAAGACGACGAAGGAGATGTCCAAGAAGGTAGACGGTAGAGACGGGCATAAAATAAACTGCGCAATAAATGAAGAGTTCCAGGCTCACCGCGAGAACAGATGCCCTCGAGGAGCGGGTCTCGTCGCGGACACCGTAAACGCGATTATTCGTGAGGGTAGGAGTCCCACATTGTTATCAGTGATCAGACAGATTGATCGATCAGTCTTCCACTTTTAAAAAGATACGTTCTAGATACAGTGATTTAAATAAAATTAATGTGATTAATATCAAATAAATCTGATCTAGATCAGATAAATTTACGAATTAAATAAAATAAACTTGATTACTATAAACCAAAATAACGTGTTGTTGTTGTTTTTCCGCTTTGCATTAAGTGCTAAAATGGAGGCGCTTCCAAGAAACTCGGTAGAATCAAACATAATTAAGATTTTTTTTTTTTTAATGCGCAACAGATTACTCGTGGATCAGGCTATTCTGGCGAAGCGCGTAGGGTCTCCGCGGTGGACTGCGCGGACGGGCGTGCGTATGCAAATAGAGCGGCAACTAGGGGTGTCTCTGCTGGCCCCGAGGCTGGGAGGCTCAATTTACGATCCTTAATTGGGAGGTGGATGGCGTGAACGGCACCTTCGATAGCCCCATTCCACCGGTGCAATTAGGACCATCGCGCGGGCCCGGCCCCCTGGCGCTGCCTTGATATACGCGTGCTCGTCGAAAATCAAAACACCGCCAAGAAGAAAAAAAGAACGACATAAACAATCGTCGCGATACATATGTATGGGCCTGCCTGTATACGCTGAATCCCCGCCTATTATGACGCCCAAAGTGTACCAGGGAAGGCTAGTACGTAACCCACAAAGCTTTCAATGTAACCGATACTTCCGGCCGCGGTTGAACAGAAACAAAAGATCGTTATTTTTGCTGCCATTCTTTTTTTTTATTGTCATTATAATACGGAAATAGCGGGCATCCGAGTTGGTTCCTGACATTCGGGAATAATGTTTCCTAACATTTAAAAAAAAAAAAAAAATTTAAATTTGAGGGGTATTTTTTTTTTTTTTTTACACGTATGCCGTCATTTTTGGTGTCAGACAAAGATCGATATCTATCAAAGCTGTATTATAACGAACAAACAAAAATAGGACTCGGGAAAGGGATACTCCAATCTCCAGAAAAAGAAAAAAACGCCTGACCAAAATACCTAAAAACAAAATACGAGATACGGGGCTTGTAGGGTACTCAATAGAAATACTCGAATTCCTCGTGATCGGTTAAATTTTGGAGTAATATTGTAATCATTCGATTAGCTTTTTTAGATAGTAATCACAAAAGGAATCCGATCACTTTCAAAAGTAGACTGATTTGTTAGTATTAATTTTCCCCTCCCCTTCCTAATAGCGTCCTGTGTTTACACAACCTTCTTACCACGAAAGAAATCCTCAAACCAAGTTTCCTACACGGCTACGTTCTACCAAGACAGCTGAACTGATAGAAGATGAGTAATTTGTAATTGATTAGGCGCAGGGGCGGATCCAGAACTCCGTTTTGGAGGGGGGGGGCAAAAATTTTTAAAGATACTATTTATTAAATATTGAGGACATTTCTCGCTAAATGTGGATACGCGCCCGACTACACATCTCACAGGAAAAGAAGACCAAGGACCATGTGCTAAGAAGAAGATGAAGTGAGGCCACCGGCGCGAGCAGAGCTGGGTGGATTTGTTGATCGATGCAACATCAGCCTTCAAAAGCCCTCCATATGTCTAGACTGTAAATATGTTGTATGAATCTCTTTTGTAAACCGGAGTGATCTAAATTATCGAATACTATTCTCCCATTCTTTCTTGTGCAAGGGGGGTCCATCCATGTCAAATTGCCCTCCGAGAAGGGGGGAGGGAAGGGGGTCGACTTTGTTTGGGGGGGCGGCCGCCCCCCCCCCCCCCCCCCCCCAAACCCCTTGGATCCGCCACTGATTGCGCGGGTCTGTACGTGGACGGCTCTACACGTGCTTCCACGGGAAGCTTGGTATACGCCTAACCAGCCGGACGCCATTCACGGGCTGCGAGCCAAAGCTTGAAGCTCGATGATGAACCAAAGCTACTATTAATTAGAACTCAGGACGACCCCGTGTAAGAGCTATGCGTGTAGGATCAAGCGCTAGTCGCATCTCGCCGGCAGCCGTTCCCGCTCGAATCAACAAATGCCAAATGTAGAAGCGGTGTGCAATGAAAAAAAAGTTGAAGCCCGCAGAATGTTTATTCGAAGCGCGTCTACAATTTCGGATGCGTATAAATTTACGGATCATCATCTGTCTTCGATGTTACATGTAAAGCAACGTGGAAGGTTGCTACGAAACGTGAATGCATCAAATCCGTCGAAACCGGCCGGTGGATGCTTTGGCGAATGCGATATTGTGATATCTTTATTTATTATCTTTTCGCGAACTTTTGCGTGAAATATTGGAGAAAATAAATGCTTATTTGCACTTGTTATTCCTAGCATATGCTCCTCTCTCTCTCCCTCTCTATCTCTCCCCCCCCCCCCTTTTATTTTTTTTATTTTTTTCTCTCGTATTTATTAGGGTGCAACTCCCTGCCCCGAATCGCTACTTTGATCCCACCGCGCTGCTGGATTCTATATGACGGGGCGCAGCGAAGTGGACGACGAACGTTGTTCTACGCCGGCGAACGTTGAGTTCGCCGATGCCGAAGTATAAGGTCCATCGGTATAACGCCGATCGCGTTCAGAGCCTGACCTTACGACGATGCAAGGGGCTTTAGCGACGAGGCCGACGATATGTGAGCGCGTCCTCGTCTCGGCCTGCCATGAGCCTAACCCACAGCCAATTGGGCAGCCGCATTCGCTTCAACCCTCCAACCATTGAATTTTTCCGACCGTGTCACGGAACTAAAAAGTTTTGCTTCTTTTTGTAATTTGATTTTGCTTATAACTCCCAATATAATCCAACTTTCCGAGAGAACAAAAATCGTTTCCTTTATGGTATACGTTCGATGAAGTCCGTTTCAAGCGCTAATTTCGAACCCGTCCAGAAATCGTTGGACAGTTCTAGTAGATCATTCCGATGACTGTCGTTAGACAGTTTCGGAATGATCCCTTTAAGCTGTCGTTAGACAGTTCTAGTAGATCATTCCGATGACTCCGATAACGGCACTCCGCCGCCGCCTTTGCGCATGCATAGATAGTAGCGAGTTTTAGTAGACCGTGTCTCCCGCTCCGCTAAGCCCCTCCGCTACCCGGAACTCTACAGCCAAGGCCATCGGCGCGCAGGCGCAGTGGCGGTTTCTTCGTAGCGGAGGGCTAGCGGAGGGGGAAACACGGTCTACTAAAACTCCCTAGTATCGTTATCGGGGGTATCGGAGGTATCGAAACGACCTACTAAAACTTTTTAGTGCATATAGTTACCGCAGTATAGAAGTAGACCACAACTCTATAGCATGGAGGCACGACCGGCAAAACGTCGGACCCGAAGAAATTACTATGTGCGTCCAATAGCCAGTTCTAGTAAATCCTTCCGGTACCCCCGATAACGGTGCCCGATAACGATATGACGCACGCGCAGTAGCCGGGTGAGTATCGTTTTCGGAGACGGCGGAACGATGTACTAAAACTCCCTAACAGCGGCCAGTGACACTACGTGAAGGTGATCCTGTGAATGAGTGAATAAACTTTTCTTGTAGCGACGTGTGACAAACTCTCGGGTTGAGGCCCAGGTCCGGGGCCCCATACGTGATCCTATGGAGGGCCACGACAAAGATACGAAATATTACGAGCCGCTGCGCGAAGTATACATACACAAGGTTGATGAATCAGCATGCGAGGCACGAAGCGCCGTGAAGGGAAATAATTAAGGGAGCAATCGAAATAAATACTACTCATAATCACCAGGTTTGTCTTCTCTGCGGCTGCCGGACGCGTCCTCGGAGCGGCCTTATATAGGTCTGCTCGCGAAGGGAGACGTTTCCCGATGGAACCTTCGGAAAGGCACGAGGCCTCCTCCGACCGCCATTTGTTTTGGCCCTCGTACACTCGGCAGCTCCGTGACCCTGTCTCATCGTCCTCACCCCCGGAGATTCATAAAGTGTGTCCGCGCGAGCCGTCATTTGTTTAGACCGAGGACTTACGCCAAGAAAACACGAGGACAAAAAGTGAGTGGCAACGCGGGACAAGGTGTATACAGCTCGTCCCGTGTTGCCTCTCACTTTTCTGTCGAGCGTGAAATTCCTGAAAAAGCTTTATAGGATCCGGTAGAACGACTAAAAAAAAAACTACCCCCCCCCCCCCCCCCCCCCCCGCAGAGAAAAAAAAAATTATAGAGCGGCCATATTGTCACACAGGAGGTTACGAGGGAAAACGAGCTTTCCCAACCGCAGGAGGCGAAGAGCGGCGCGCATCATCGCCCCTTCCGCAAGCTGCAACCGAATGTGGCGGCTTGCATCCAAGCTTCGGGAGTTTTTAATCTCGCACAGACTGTCTTTTTCTGAATTCTAACGCATTGAAGAGCAACAGCGCGAGTAATTCCCCGTTTCAGCCGAAAACTCAGAAACGACGAAATCTACCAGCGAAGAACTAACAAGAAAAACCGAAGAGCTACTACACCGAGTGTGGCTCGATCGTGTCGCCTCCACTGCCCGTCCTCCGGTGTTGTTCAAGGGCAGCGACTTTTCTTCCCGAGTGGCCGGCGGCCAGCCAGCCACACGGCCGATTCCTCGTCGTCGTGCGCTCCCCACCCCCCTAGATAAAAGTTCCGGGTCACTGGGCAAAGCAAACATCGGCGCCGATTAACGCTTCAACGCGCGCATCGCTCTCCTTTCCTTCCTCCACCTGTCTTTCTCCCCTCTTTCCTGCTTTTCTTTTTAACTTTCTTTATTGACTTAAATCCCTCCTCTCCGCTTTTAAAGACCACTTTCTGAGGGTCTGGCGGCGTCGCGCTGAGGGGGCAGCGGTTCGCGTTTGTTCCCAGTCAGATTTATGGACACGATTAGGACGGGTTGTTTGGTCTCTCCTTGCGCGCTTTTATCGACTTGCATTTTTTTTTTCTTACTCGACCTTTAAGGCGGCAAACGCGGGCCCCATCTTTTTTTTTTTTTTTTTTTTTCAGACTTTTAGTGGCGACTCTTCCGGCGTAGTGTATACTCTGCAGCCGGACAAGGGGAGGTCTCGAATCAAAAATAAACGGCCGAAGCAACCGTGCTATTAGGCTCGATGGGAGGATCCAGAGGGGAGAGTGAAGCATTCTTATCCGGGGACGAGGTTTCCCTTCCGACGCGTCTTTCCAGCGCGTTCCTTGTCTCGATTCGCTCGGTGGGGGAACTTGGGCGAGTTGCGACGGGTGCCCACCGAATAATGAATGAGTATCACGCGCCATAAGGGTATAGAGTGATCATAGATACAAAGGGGGCGGGAGACAACCTACACAGACGCCAGGCATACGAACACATACACACAGAAACTTCACTCACGCACTGAAGTGCATACAGACACCATACCCAAACCCACAAACATGATCTCACTTACAGAGTTGCATTTTTATTCACACGTTTATACAAACGCACGTTCAAACTTTCATTCGAATACTCAAGTATATACTCGAATTTATAGTGAACTCGCATCCACACGCTAGCGTCTATGTAAGCGTTAGAGAAGAATAAAAAATGTTTTGCGCATGATTCACGCGCTGAGGGATCTGTAGTTCTTAGAAGATGTAGTTGTCGAAGGAGGAAACGATATGCTTTCGGCGTCTGATTGGTGGACGTCTCGATAAATTATCCTAAAGCTAATCTAAGATGAACCTGCATACATCTTAATTCAAGGCATGACCGGGGAAATTAGCAACATTTCCCGAGGAGCCGGTCTTTTTATTTTACTACGGTTCTTGAGGTGAATACGAAGATAATTCTTAGATATAATCTACCCTCCCCCCCCCCTTTTTTTTTTTTCTCATTTCCCCTCCAGACACACACACACGCACACCTGCCCTCAAGCTCATAAGCGAGCATAAAAATACCGATCCGTACTCTGTATGCACAGATAAGCTAGACAGGCATAAAAGCTCACGCGCACATCTACGTACCCATGACCGAGCCATGCACGCGCGCTCTTCGCTGCTTCGTCGCAAACAACAGACACACCGTTTCGTGCACACGTATTATCGTGTGCGCCGCTGTCAAAAAGGGGGGGATCGGTGGATCGCACAATCCCCACCGCAACCCGCTTCGATCGGGATGAGCATGTCGTACCGGCCAGCGGTTACGTATGCATCGCCACTGCGTGGCGCACGTTAAAGACCCCAGGCTGCCGGTGGATATACTGCACTGGTTAAATGTAGCATCTACAGCCGAGAATCCAGAAACCCATCTAAACAGACTATTTTCCCGTTGCCTAGCGCTAAGCTATAGACCTTTCCAAAAAAAAAAAAGAAGGGCTCCCGGCTTTTTCCATTTTCAGCGTTCGAGCGGGTGGCGCGTGATTTGCTCGATTTCCGAAGCGACGAAAATGCGCGTGCTGGGCTGAGGAGATCGCACGCTGGGCTGAGGAGACCGCACGCTGGGCTGAGGGGTTGTAAAAATTGGAAAGGTGTATACGCACAACCCAATTGCCTCGCCATTTTGGTCAGCCAGCGTAACTGACGATTTTTAAGCCGGGGTCACACTGCGTATACATCATACAAAAGACAGTCTGCATAAAGATTCGAACGCGACTCAGCTTGAGATCCGTGCTTCGAACGCCGCGTGGCAATGAGTTCAAGGAGGAAACTTAGCAGGCGGCATTCGGACTACGGACGTATCGCGGTGACTCGCGTTTGAAGACTGTATTTTGTACGATGTATCGGCAGTGTGAACCCGGCTTTAGGATCCGAATGTGCGCGTTTCTGAGCTTCGAACACAGTCTTAAGAAAGCTCAGAGAATATCATTTTGCTCCTCTGTTTTCAACGCCCACGGAGGACGACCCCGTTTCGTGCAATTTCAGATAAAGCTTCGGGTAACTGCCAACCACGGTTTTAAGCACCGAGAGGACTCAGAGTCGTTACCCCGAAGCAGACTTGTACGTAACGTGTTACTTGTAATTAGTTACTTTTTGAAGTAACGAAGTAACGACCTATTAGGTTTTAAGAGAAGAAAGGAGCAACGTATTTTCGCTACTTTTTTTGACGAAGTAACAAGAAAAGGTATTTAGTTACTTGTGGAGGGGAACGTCTACAGCAGAAGTACACTTCGTGGGTTATGTGCAGTGCAGGCGAAGGCGACGCCAGGCGAAGAGGGAGAGGGCGAGTACTAAGAGGGCGGGGCGGGAAGGGGGGGGGCAATGGAGGGCGAGGGAAGAAAAGGAGAGCACTGTTAGAGAAGAGAGGAGCTTTCTCTTCTCCTCCCTAGCCCTCTTAGTGCTTGCCCTTTTGCCCCTCGCCTGGCGTGGCCTTCGCCTGTACTGCACGCAACTAGTGACACGGAGTGTAGTTCTCGCCCCAGCTCGCGCCTTGTTCATATTTGTTTCATCGTCAAAGAGTCAACCGGATTAGTCGCACCCACCATGTCTTCGATCGACAGGGTGCTCAAGACACTAGGTTACAAGCTCGACCGCAAGCTGAGAGACATAGGCCTGCTTTCGCGAAGACTGCCTCCCGGCCAACTTCGGCGCCAACCCCCGGAGCTCTACCACGGGGGTGCTATACTTCTTGCATCACCACGAATTCGGCGGGATCATCTGCAAGCTGGGCAAGCACATTAGACGCTCGAGTCTGTCCTGCTAGAAGTAAGCAGCCTATGACGGCCCCGCGAAGACCACTATCGCGAAGACCACTGCTAGGCCTGACTCTCTTCTTGACCCTATTCATCACTCAATCTTCATCGTCATCATTCTTGTACTATACCATTTCATCGCCATTTGAGGAGGCGCCGCAGGCCTTCAAGGTACGACCGATTTGTCTTTCTGCGGCGCCACGGCTCTCCTGTGCTAAAATAAATTGATCATATCATATCATATTTCTGGCGTCATCTATCGCAAATATCGGAAACACGAGTCAAAGAGCCTCAAAGATGGCGGCGCGACATCCTTGTTTTGGGACGCAACAGGGGGCCATTCGAAATGTGAAGCATCTAGATCGCAGTGACGCATCAACTTACTTAAAGCGTTCATCGTCAATTCAAGCTCATCTGATGCAGCATTCGAATTCGCATTTCTCAAATTTCCTGTCCTGCACTCATTTCTTCAATCTCTTAAAACGATTCCCTTCTTTGGGCAGGGGCGGATCGAGAACTCCGTTTCGGAGGGAGGGAGGGGGGGCGGGGGGTGAAAAAATTTGTAATGACACCATTTTCCCATTCGACGGGGTGGTTCTCCAAGTTCAGAATGCAAGTGTGCCTGTTAGGATGCGACCTACCCTAATTTGAAACCTCGTCCTTGTATACCGAACCTCCTACCACCTGGCAGGCCGGTAATCGGTTTTATTTCAGGGGAGGGGGGGGGGGGGGGGGGGGCGGAGGTTTACTTATAGAAAATTGCCCTCCGAGAAGGGGAAAGGGGGGGTCGACTTAGTTGCCCCCCCCCCCCCCCCCCCCCCCCCCTTGGATCCGCCCCTGTCTTTGGGCGATTTTCTTGGTACAAAATGTTTCCCGATGTCACCAAGCTTATTTATGGCAGTTTTGACTTCTGTACGCCTGCCGAACAAACAAATTATTAAAGAATATGGAAGTGTGTGTATGTTTATACAGCCTTTATACAGCCTGACTCAGCGGGCGAGTTGTCTCTCAGCTGTAGATGAGAAATTTAGGCAGTGCAGTACAACCGCTAACCTGGGGTCTTTAACGTGCACCCCGCAGTAGTGATACACGACTGCACACCGGTACGATGCTCATCCAGATCGAAACGGGCAGGAGTGGGGATCGAACCCAGGATCCTGCAGCGCAAGCTTTCGCTCCACGTGCTCCGATCTGGTGTGCGCTAGACCACTCAGCCACCGATCTCCATCCCTGCCGAGCACTGGCGCCTTATACGGTGAAATCGTCATGCTGCGCGTTTGTATATTGAACTCCGAAATTCGCAAATACGTCTTTTTAGCTCCTTTTCCGTTTAAAAATACTTTTCTCTAGTTTAAAAGTAAGAGATGCAAACAACGCCTGATGATTGCATACTGTGATCGATAACAGACCTTGCCAAATATCAGCGTGCGAGAAATTGTTTTTTTTTCAAACCAACGTTCAGCGCGATTTCGAAACTCCTCGTCCAGAATTGGGTTGAAACGCAGACGAAGAGGCCGCCATTCTTGAGGCGTGAGGTCCGGCTTTTTCGACAACATGCGGCGCCAAAAATGCATAAGGTCTATTTGCACTACGAGAAAACGCTAGACAGACCAGAAAAAGATGTGTGCAGTGTATAAAGTACAACCGCAATTATCCCTGCATAAACGCGTAAAAAAAAAACAATTATTAACGACGAGAAATATTGGAAGCGGCTACTGCTTCATGAAAACGACACATTCAAAGTAACGAGAACATTACGCGTTACTTTCAAGCTGGAGCAACGCGTTCTTTTTGAATCGCTAGAACGAGTGACGCGCTCGGTTGTTTTTTAGGCGAGTAACGATCGCCGTAACGGTATCTAGTCAACTTATTTCAGTAACGCGTACACGTCTGCCCTGAAGCTCCCTTAGTAGCTCTTAGCACCCGTCATACGCACCAACACAGAGTATGGCACCGGCCAGAAGTCCTTCATTATACGCGAGCTCCGTCAATGAGGCGGGTATCGCGCGCTAGCCGCCGACCAACCAACCGCCAGTGCGGACAAGTCGCGACAACCGGCGAACCACTCGACAAGGCGTACACCCTCGCACGCGATTCATTCGCCTGGAGATCGCAAGTTTGATCACGCCGCAATTCTGCCCAACACACATATGCCGCGCACGACGCCCGCAAGCGCTTGCGAAACACGCCGCCAGTTGCAACACACGCACCTTAATTACTCCATCGATGCGCGTATTATTATCTCTCGCGGACCGTGGCTAATGCCACAGTCCGCGGGAGACTCTCGGCTGAACCACATGCGTGGCATAGTGTCAAACTCTCGTTCCTTTTTTATTTTGTCTATTTTTTTCAGCGATTAAATAGAGGATTTCAGGAGGGATCGGAGAAAGCCCCGCAAACGTGCGTCGGAAGAACTTATAAGACAGGGAGGCTAGGGGCATCCCCACGGGGCCCACGTCGATGGAAATGGACAACGCGCGCAGAACGTTACAAAAAATGGCCTCGGGCCATGGAAAACACCTGCATATGGTTCACCTTGCCCGGGGCCTGTCACGTCTCAGATCAAGGGGACGGCGCTGCCTCTCCTCTCGAATACTGAGATCAAAGTATACGCGAGCGATGCCTCTTATGCGGTATGCAAGTCGTCTGCTTCCTTCGCAGGGGTTCTGGTGACGTCAGAACGTCGAGCTCTGCTGATTGGTTCTGAATGAAGGATAGGGGGTAGACCTCGAGGCAGCTTGCTTTGACGTCTACCCACTATCCTACTATCAGAGCCAATCAGAGCTCGAGGTCTTTCTGACGTCAACGCAATTTCTGCGACGACTTGCATACCGCATACCGCATTAGATCCTAACATCGGATATAATGCAGAAGAAGTCGCACTTTTGAATCATCACGATGGGCAGTTGCGTCTGCTCTGCACAAGCACCAAGATGGCGGCACCCACAACAGTATCGGGGAACAGAGTGCCGATACTCTAAGTATACAGCTCACAGAGTGGCTCAGCCGGGGTCCAATACTGCTTACAGAACATACGAAAGACAGTCTGCAAATACGAGTAATGATAATAATTAATAATAATAACTTTATTTCTGTGGATTATGATGGGGGGTGCCCAAAAGGGAAGAAAGCTGGAGTAGGCAGCTTGACTGGTCCTCGCGCCACAGGTCAACAGCAAGGTTGGATACCCGCGGGTGGCGGGCGATCTTTTTCGATGATTCATCAACCTCGACGACGACGGACATCCTACGCCCTATACAACGCAAACTACAACGTCAACAATTACAGCACCAACAACGAACGTACGTCATTTCCAGTGGTATGAACCTCTACCCGTTTTACAGCTATCACTGTAAAACACACACACACAAAAAAAAAAAAAACACAAAAAAGAAGAAAAAAACGGGCAGTTCTTTCGGAGTTGGTTGGATACGACAATCGATTGCATGGGCTGCCAGAAGCGGAAGCGAGCGGCGTGTGAAAAACCGACCGCTCGGTCGTCGCCGCTGTCTTCCCGAAACGTGGTGGCGGTATCTCTCGCGGCCCCTGGATCCCATTTCTCATCCCGCCGAGAACAAAAATTGGAGAAGCCCGTCCTCGCTTCTTTACCGACGAGGGGGACGCCGAGAGTCGGACCGGTCGGTATATACTCCGGGTCAAGTCAACGACCAGATGCGTATACGTATAACGGATGCTGCTCGTACCTTCACGCTACCTCGCGCCTCTGGTTAGAGGACGCAATCTAACAGTCCATATAACGGGGCATCAGCGATTCGTTGAATGAGAAACGAAGTCTGTGCTGCGATGATTTGTGCGCACCCACCTCCCCGGAAAGAGTTCCTAGGTGCCAAATTATAAGATTCCTTTTTTTAATATTTTTGCGAATTTTCACGCGAGTATTTAGGTGAACCCACAAAAAAAGATAAAGTAATTAAGTTGAATTTCTGTATGAACGTAGTGTTTCTTGAAATATGCCGCTCATGCATACCCGTGCCGTCGAAACAGTAAAACCTATGAATTCATATTTTCAAAAAAGTAACATGCGTTACTTTTTCATCGCCAATGGTAACGCGTTTCTTTTATTTTGAGGTCACGTGGGTCGGTAACGCGTTCTTTATATTTGCAAGTGTATACGAGCAACGTATTTCGTTACTTTTTTTTTCGGTACCGCCTACAACACTGGCCAGAAGACAGCGCGTAATAAGTATCAACATCAGCACGTTATCATCATCATCATCATCAACGTTTGAGATGAATCCGAGGAAAAGGAGATGCGGGGGAAGCCACCGCCTAAGCGCCGGCTAGCACAACAGCGCCGCCGACGACGACGACGCCTCCTCGAGTTCCGCCTCGGTTGACGCCGCACGCTTCTTATCGCGGTGCATGCGGCCGGCTGCAACCACAACGGACCCCGACGAGACGTAAACATGTTAGCACTCACCGACAGCGGCGGTCTCCTCCGACAGTATATAATAGTCACCTTTATTGGCTCAGGAGAGCCTCTCGAGCGGCACCGCAGGAAGGCAACAGCCGGTATCGTGGAATTGCCCACGGTTTTTCACCTCGCGATGGACCGTACGGGACGCTATGAGAGCCATTGAAGCCAGTCCGTGGGCCTAAAAAATTCAGAGCGTTTTTCCACTCGCTCGATCGGGGGGTCACGTGATTTACGGGACGCGTTTGAACACGAGCTGGGAGGAGGAGGCGAACGATGCGATCGTCCGCGAGCGTCTCTACACACACTAAAAACGTTTACACCCCTCGTCCCAGTACTAACACCCTGAGGGTGTTCACCTTAGGAAGCTGGTGAACGTCCAAAAGATGGGGAAAATAAATATATCTTAGGGCAGCATCCATAGATATTTTTGTAATTTTTTTTACGAGCACCAAGTTTGCAGGAAACAATCACTGCACGCACAGTTGTCACATTTACACAGAAACGGCAAAACACAAATGCTATGGATCGCGTGCGATCCATAGCATTATATATACTCGACAATTCAGAGAGACGTTCGCCTTATATATACTCGACAATTCAGAGAGACGTTCGCAGGTGCACCACGTCCGCAATTAGGAAGGTGTGCATGTGCGTTGCTTTGTTCTCGTATAAATATACCGTGCGATGCCGAATATATGTACGCCCTAAAAGAATGTATCTCCAGTAAAAAAAAAAAAAATATTACAGGCAAGAATTATTAGATTTTGTCCCTAACGTAACCTCGCTAAAGTGGGTGCGCATTCTGGCAAACACCTTTCAAAAAGGGCGTTCGACTCACCTCTTTAATTTTTTTTTTTCCTGGTGCGTAGGAAATAACTTTTTTTCCCTAGTGCGTATTAACGACACTGCGGAAGCATAAACATAATTACTGAGAACGACGTTTGTTTCTGTGTCGCCTACGAGAACCAAGCAGCAATAGCAGACGACAGATTTGAAACGATCCCCTCTCTAGAGGTTCGCGGCGTCCATTTCGCTGGAGTCGCCAATAGCGTCCGCTGCAGTCCGTCAACGGACTCCAGTCAAGCTGACTGTGCGATGGTATCTATCCGGAATAACGACCACTCGCGCCTTCACTATTCCACCATATACCTAGCAGGGTCCAGCGCTACCGCCGCCATCTTGGGCGTATAGAGGAGAAGGGGAGTCCTTGTTGTTGTTTTCTTCAAGATCAGGGGGTTTGGCCGCAAACGACTCGAGATGCGGCTGGCTTCAAAGTGACAGGTAGCGTGAAATCCAAACGACGTCGTGGGCCGGTATCCATACCTGTCCGCGCGCGGGGGTCACGGAGTGAGATCCCTTATCTTCCCTAACTACCGGCGAGGCAGCGGAGGCAGACGGGATCCGAGAGCACGCGGTTATCGTCCGCAGACTCCTCCGCTGCGTCGACATCCAGGCTGTACGTCGCCCGCCTTTTTACCTGCTCCGTATATCCGCTTCCTTTTATGCTTTTATTTGTTTTTACTTCGTAGTAGGTTCTATTGTTAGGTTTTATACCGACAGGCAGATGAGAAAATGGGCGGCTGCGGCTCGGCAGGATGTGGCGGGAAAAGTTTCCGCGACGGAGGATACGGCGACGTCTTCGAATGGATAGACCGTATTCAGAATTTAAAAAAAAAGGCAAGAAAACGTATAAAAGCGCCGAAAACGACAAAGACTGAGACGAAGTAAGAAAACACAAGCGCCTTGTTTCTTTTTACCTCTTGTTGGTCCTTGTGGTTTTCGGCGCTTTTCCTTTATTTTTAAACTATGAGCCAACTAGCCCAATGAACCAATATGTCCCATATCCAGAAATATAAAAGATATAAGTTGTCTTCGAGTGTTTTGACAGCGTGAAAATAGAGCGCTGTTTTGAGGTGAGCGCGCTGCTGGTGGTGTAAAAACGTACCAGATTTACACCTAGAAGGGCGAGGGTATTATTATTACCTAAGTCCAAACTTACGAGAACATGAATAACCTTAGTCAGATATTCATTGAAGCGACAAAAGAACCCAAAGTTTCTTCTCTAGAAGCAATCAAAAACTTTTAGAAAAAACGGCGGTTCCTATAATCCCGCTGCTCACTTCAGGGTAAAAAACAGAAAACAAATAAAAACCAGGATCGTCTTGGTGTACTGCCCCTCACCCTCTCTCTTTCTGTACTTCATATTTGCTGCGTGAACGCGCGTACCCTCTCCCGGGTGTCCTCGCCCTCTGCCCGTCAGGGTCCCGCACCCCATCGCACGAGGACGCTTCCCTCTTCAACAGCTGGGGTGGCGGTATTTTTAGGCAGGGCACGACGACGATGGCGCCCGAGATTATTCTAATTAAAACAAACTCCCCTCCCCATGGTGACGCGCCCACCTTCCAGTCCCATGGGCAACGAAGATGTCCGCGAAGACCGGTACAGAAAAGGAGAATCGTATACGGAAACTGTCCAACGTCGACCAAATGCATCTGATACCTCTGTCCATATCGTCAGTATATAGAGGAGGCTATGCATTAGCTATGCCCTGTCAGACGGGCACGTTAAAGGGCCAGCGCAGGCCAATCAGCACAAGGTCGCGAGGTACTTCGCCGATTCTTGAAAGGATTTCATAAAACATGCGCGTGTGCGGCCAAGACGAGGACGAAAGCAAGACAATAACGCCTCGTTTTTTTTTTGTTTTTTTTTTGTCCTTTTGTCGTTTTCGTTTTTGCCGCGCACGCATTACTTTTATGAGATGACCAGCCAACTATAGCCCAAACAGCCACTCTTCTCTAAAGGAGTTCGTTTTGAAGGCCTCTAACGTGACCGTCTGACGGGGGTTTGGGACACGTTGTTCGATGGCATTAAAAAGGTTGAGGCTAAGATCGTGATATGGAAAGTACACAGCACGACACTGTTAACGCAAACAAGAAATCATCGTTCTTGTTTTTCTCTTTCTGTTTATGTTTTTTAACAAAAAAAAAGGCAACAAACAAAAAACGAGACAAAAGAAAGAGCAAGTACCGTGCGGCGACGAATCGCCACATATACAATCCCCATTGGAATGATTTCAGGGTTAAACATGATCGTCCACGAAATCATCAACAACACCGAATTAGAGCGCGCCAGTATACCCTTCGACGTAAAATGTGAAATGTGAAAAAGCGCCCATGTCAGGTCCGCATGAGCAGAGTCGCGTAGTGTATATTGCGTTCGATGCCGTTCAAGATTAACTCGCGCTCTCTATAAACTCCTAGTCAAATCAAGAACAAAAATGAAATTCTGCGCATCGTTCATGCGCTGCTCGAAGTAGTTCTAAACAACATTTGGTTATCGAAGAAAGAAACGACCCTTTTTGGCGTTTCAATTGTGTGCGTCTCGATAAGCTAATCCAAGATGCGCCTCCCTACATCTTACTTCAAATGGTGAATGGGGAAAATTAGTAACGTTCCGTGCCAGACTATTTGACTACGGTTCTTGAGATGAATACAAGCATAGATATACCTGGAGCGCCGATGACCCATATCCGCCTGGTCTGGCCATCGATACCGGGACCTCTCCTTAGCGGAGCGCTCTGCCAACTGGGCTAACCAGGAGCACGTTGCCTGCCAGTGATTTCCCTACACATCCCTTAGAGGGGGGGGGGGGGGGGGGGGGGGGGTGAAGACACCCCCTTAATTCGCAACAAGTCCCCTATTCTCAATTCCCAACTAAAAAATTAGACCCCCTAATAAATAAATAAATAAATAAATAAAAGCCGCAGTCGGTCATGCCGTCGGATATCTCCGGGATTGGGCATATATGAAGTTCCCGATAAAAAGCACCAGCAAACGGGAGTGTCGCTGTCGTCGCAGCGTCACAACTTCCGACTGCCGAAGCTTCCGTGTGCCGTCAAGCGGCACAGCGACCTACAGCGAACAGTCGTCTGCCACTTCCAGCACCGCTGCTGTTACACCGCCAGCATAGCGGTCGGCGACAGCGTGGTGCACTTCTATGACATCATCGGGCGGAACTCGAGGGGCCCCTTTTTGGTACGCGCGGCATATAGACCTTTTCATTTTATTAGTTGCCTCACCGGTGGAGAGAGGGCGCTGACACACTCGGCGCCATGAGGTTGCTTCACTTTGGTTGGTTTCGGTTTCAACGTGAACGCGGCTGTGTTGCTGTTTTACGTTGTTTTTGCTTATTTTGTGATTCGATCAGTTTCCTTGTAGCACACAACAAATGAAACAATGGTATTGAGTCACCTTGAGGACTATGAGATGTATCTTAGCCTAAATTGTGGGCTTTTTGTTTACCCATTCCTTTGATGTAGCTGATTATGGTCGGTTGCGAAACGCCTGACTGGTGTACAGGGGAAATTACCATCGTATACAGCCGTACCCGATGACACCAGTTTCCAGAAAAACAATATAATGAAGAGACTAACATGTGAATGTAAATAAGCATATCGACAGCTTGATCAGCAATGTGCTGAATCGGCCAGAACAGATGAACTCGCGAGTTTACTACTCACTGTTCGGTTTCGTGGGCACCCAACCTTTAGTGAACTTCGCAGAATAAAACCTTTCGTGTAATGACGCAGATAAATGGTATAAAAAAGTAGTATCGTCTCGGCCTATTTTTTTTTTTTAATTCAGTACTCGAGCATGCTTTGACATGCTGAGTAGGAAGTTTCTTAAATTGTCAACCCTGCTAAAGTACTCATAAGCAGCATTTCGCGATATTGGCCCTAGAAAATAAATTATTTTTATATGAACATTTGCTTACTCAAGATATAAGTGACAGGCCCGTCACATTAAATCTGGCATTTGTCTTCCGTTAAAGTGGCCAAATAAAGTTAAAGGGCTCAGGAAGAGATATGCCTCGGATAGTTTGGCTGAATTCTAGCGCTAGGCACCACTTAAGAACCTGTGTGAACAAATATTAATTTTTTTGAACAGATTCGCTCTCTAAATGTAGGCGTTGCCAGCACCAAAAGTAAACCTCTGTGCACGATCGACAATCTTGGACTAAAAAAATTGTTATGCAAACGGCTTTTTTTTTTTTTTTTTTTTGCGTAAAATATTGCGGATTTTAGATACGCACAAAAATTAAAACCGCGTACGCAAAAAAAAAAAAAAAAAAGCGTCGTAGTTATTGAGCATGCGCTGAACCCAAACCTCGTTTTGGATTTGCAAATAGAAACGGCGTTATTTCTTTGTGCACGCTATTCTAAAACTCGTTACCGTTAAGTCTCTGTGGCCGTTTCTTACGCGGGAAGTCCCAACTTTTGTGTTAAAATAAATTGAGTGGATGACACGGGTTATCTAAATGTAATCAATAAATCACTTAAATGACTGTCGAAATGGAAGCGAGCACGGTATACAATTTCTTAAACTTCATAAGTAAACCGACCAACCGAATATTCATGTCGCAAAAAAAGATTGAGAACCTCATCAACATGTAGGTGTGATATTATGAACAAACAATTCGCCTGATGTTGACGTACCATTACTTCTAGCCTCAGATAAAATACAAGTTAAACATTCGTTGTCCATCTCCTCCGCGAGTTTCCTTACATAATCAAAAGCAACTGTTTTCGATATATTATGAATACAAAGAACGATACTTTCAGGAAATAACGATAGTCTCTTTGCGCTGACTATTCTTGACGCCTTCCGATCCTAAATGCGCGATATAATTATACGCGCTTCTTACTGGGAATGTTCCGTTGCTATTACTAAACAAACCACAGTTAACATAAGAACCTTTAAATTCTCGTGATACTTTAGTCGTCGAGTAGACAAATCGGACTACAGTTTCCGAAGCAAGGCCAGAAAGCGCGGTGAAACGCAACGAAAAACACGGATACAACGCATCCGCCAAGGTGCGGAGGGGAGAGCGGAGGAGCAAGTTGAAGCAACCTAATGGCTGCCGCGTCACGTGATTCGAAGATGGCAGCGCCCATGCGGAGGGGGATGAAAAGGTCTATAAACACCAGTCGCAGACACGTCCCGGGCACCAATGAGTTCAGAGCCGTATACAGGGGAGAGTTTGGCCAGCTGGCGTGGTCACGCTGACAGCTCGTCAAGAGCGTCACTGACACGCCACGCGAACTCCATGGCCACGCCCATTTCGCCATCTTTGAGCCCAACCGACGACGGGGACCTATGCGCGCGTATACGCTTGCGATTTCGGTTTCCTCCAACGTACGACCGTTTTATCCTGTTTGAAATCATCCGCTAGCAGTACTGGGCTGTGTCGCGTTTATTCGGGAGCCATACTAAGTTGGGTCCCGGTTACCTGTCGATTCTCCCTCCGTGTATTATACCCGCCTCGACACCAGCCCGTTCGTATACGCTTCGCGTACCTTCGGTGCGTCGCGCAAATTGCCATCGCGTAAATTTTTCAATTTTCAGTTCTAGTTGACGCCTCTCATAAATTTAGCAGTGCGCAACGATAACAACTTTTAATTCGCAGCTGAGGGACTTTCCGTAGAGTTCCCTTTGATAAGCGAGGATATACGACAATGCCATCGTGTTTTCGAAGAAAATTGTCTCATATAGGTTGTAAAGTGAAGCCCCTCGTCCGAGGGTTTCCCGGAGCTTGCTTTCTTCCTAATTGCATTTCATCTTAAGCGTGCGTCAGCGTGTCAAACGAGATGACTCGATCACAGCGATCGCTATACTGATCACGCCGTGCTTGCGTATACCGCGTGCCGAACTCTCTCAGCAATGAAACAGCGATCTTGTTCTCCGAACATCTAGGAAGACGGAAGGTTAGGAAGAGAAAATAAATGAAGGATGTGCGAGTTTAATGGCATTAAAAACGGCGCCGGCAATGACGTTGGCCGTAACGTTAGAGCCGTCTATTTCGTAACGGAAGGTTACGAAATACACACCCAGCGACTCAGCGTCAGGCGGCTCTTCGCGGATGGTATAAGCTTGCACGTTTTAATAGATTTAAACTCAATTGACGGGCTTTTCCTAAGGCCGCTGAGGTCCCAGCATCCATCGTCGTGACATCCCATGAAAATTATGGAAGATAGAAAGACGACAGAAACTAGCTTTTTCATACAAAAAAAAATTTTTGGAAGGCATCAATTCAATAATAAATTTCTGCACTTCGCGGTTCGGAGGACGAAAAGCCTTCCCAACCATGGGACGTCCCTGACTCGTGCTGCAATAATTCACATTGCACATGACATGCGAGCTTTGTGCACCAGCCAATTCGCTATTTTTGTCGCTACTGCGACGAAAACTCCATTTTATAAGAAGTTTAAAGACGAAACAAGCATTAATTCTTACCTCACAAAGACGGGAGCGTTCCGTGGGCGTCCACAACTGTCGCGCTTCATTTCATTCAATCATATTTGCGACGTTTTTTCCTTCTTTTTTTTTTTTTCGTACTAATCATAAAAAAAAAAAACAACGAAGACCATGAGGGTTGTGATTGTAACATTCAGCGACACAACAACTGACCATTTTCTCACCAGAAAACCTAAAAGCTAAGGGTATGTGCGCAGGATACCATACGACCCTGCATACGAGCGCGTTGGCCTAAGATCAGTAATGGTGGACAATGCCCGGCGTTTTTCGTTGCTAGGCGGTTGCTAGGCCCGACGTCCGTTCTATGAAAGGAGTTGGGAGAGGTCACCAAAGGGCAATAGATGTCCAAACTCGTCCCCTCTATACGGCTCTGCATAAGTTAACGGTCAGCAGAGCAAACGGACACTAACAATCGAAAGTCAAATTTGGTGCGGGGGGGGGGGGGGGGGGGGGGGGGGGGGGTACGTGCCAAATCAACGATGGGCATCTGGCACGCCCCAGCGAAGGAATGAGGATTAATCTCGACCATCTGGGGATCTATTGACGTGGAACCGAAAGCACGAGTGTGCTGTGACTAGTGGCATTCGAAACCTTAGCCGGATGTAAGATACTTTTGAAATTCAGGCAACCTGCTTCGACAATCTCCGAGATTTGAGTGAACGAAGAGTAATGAGCTAAATATTATGCTCAAAATATATATACAAAAAAAAATTATTTTCTTCCAATAGACGACGGAAATAGAAAGGGGTGTGAAAAACCTAAAACCACCCAAGCAAGACTAAGGTTTAGAAAATGCAATATACTACGAGGCGAGCAGTCAAGAAAATAAATGTTCTTTGTTCTAAACCTGATGACAGTTTTCAAAATAAAGAGGGTCGTATAGGGGAGGGCATAAAAAGTTGTGTCGCCTATACCGTCTATAGACTGACCTTCTCTCTCTCTTTCACTCTCTATCTCTCCCTATATATATATATCAAGAAACAGTGGCACCCTGCGAGACGCGCAAAGACCGCACATCTGACGTGAAACCAAAACAGCCGGCACTCGACCGGACCCCAAGATAAACTCCTCGGAAAGACAAACGCCTAAAGAAGGCTTAAGCCGAACCATAGATTCGAGGCGGCTTTTGTTTCGCGGCAGGATCTTCACGCGGAAGTGAGGCTTGTAAAAGCACAGCCCGCTTCGAAGGTTCAACGACCTCCCCCAAAACACCCCCCCATATTCGCCTCCCCCTTTTTACACACCCCTCCCTTTTCTTCGGCTGCGAAATACAATCGTCCTCGTCTCGAGAAGAAAAAAAAAGAGCGGAAATAAAAGGTTACGAAAGACATCGACCAAGGCCCGTTCGGCCCTCCTAGAAAGGGCGACGATCAGGGACCCCTTCCCAGCTATCCGAGGTTCTAAGGTCTCGCCGCTGCGGGGCGCTGTTGTCGGCACAGCGCATGCGCAGAAGCTTCGCTTCCAGCAAATCTGGGCAACACTGTTGAAGAAGTCAAACTCCGTCGAATTCCTTAGAAGTTCGAAGATTCATCCGAACTGATTCAACAAAACTTCGTCGCATCCCTCTGGCGGTGACGCAAGGCGCCGTTTCTCCATTCTTTTATATATCTATGTCGCCCGGGCACTTCCCTCGTTTACGCTGATTACATTTCTCACACCCCGATTCGTCGTGTCACAACTTCCGTCTTAATTACACCCCCTCCTTTCACTCGCTCCCCCTCCCACTTACTTACTCACTCCTTCGGCGAGAGTAAACCGAGTAGGACAAATTACACCCCCCGCCGAGGCGGTGGAGTAACGCCGGGGGGTGTGAACAGCGAAACTGATCCCTTCCATTAAAGGCGACCAAGTTGGGAGTGTCAACGACTTTAGCGCGCGCGTAACTCCCGACGGATTCCCAGGAGATGGTGAGCCCGAATGTACGAGAGGGAGCAACTAGAACCACGGGGAGAATTTGCAATGTAATGGCGGACGCCTCCCGCGCACATTGGTCGCGTGTGCGCATGCGTCGCGTTGTCGCAGGGGGAGGAGAAAAGCGGGCACAAGGGCGGAGACGCGGTCCACATAAACCACGTGACCCCCGATAGAGCAGTTGGGAACACTGTGTAACCTGGGCACACTATGGTGCCTCTGGATCAGGTGGCGCCGCTCGGTAGACTTTCCCACCATGCCAGAACCAGATGAATAAAAAAATTTAAAAAAAAAAAGCACATACTCCAGCCTATCTCTCCCATCCTTGAACAAAACAAAAAAGAAGGGGGTAGTTGCGAAAAAAAGTGACATAACTGACCCAGATTCTCGAGTGATTTACGCTATCTTCAGAGTCGTTGGTTGTCGTCAGGATAGGGTAAAAAAAAAGAACGGTGTCTGCATCCGTGCGAGTGTGCGTATGTGTATAAGTAAGAGTAAATGAACCGCACTTGATCGAATGAAACAATGTCTGCGAAGCTAAAGATTTTTTTTTCTTCCTTCCAGCGGCTTCGTAGACTGCTTTACTCGATCAGTACGGTTCATTGATCCGTGTATACGATAAAGAAAAGCGCCCGTGATGAATGTGTATGTGTATGCCTTTGTGCGCCTGTGCACGAGCCAGTGTGGCACCGTCGGGCAATGCAGCAACCCCCGCATTGTTCGTTTGTTGTTGTTGTGTGTGTGTGTGTGTTTGTTTTTTTTTGCCGCAGGAGCGATGTTTTAGTTGCGAAATCGCGAGAAAAATCACACCATGCGAATCCGGCCTTAAATTAGGCTAAAGGAACAGCGCAGAGTTGACGAAGGGCAAGAAAAATATATATATACCACGTCTACGTGCTCTTTCTTTTTTCCTTTTTGTTTTTCTTGCCCGTCAAATTTGCGCTGTTCTCAGCCTGCAAGGCGAAACACCTCTCGTCAGTTTCCGCATTTCGGAAACTTGAAAGCCCTATATATCGCCGCTACGGACAGACGGTCGTATCCGTCCTTGCACAATCGACCGAAGCACTGAGCTTCAAGAAATGTCCGTGCGGCCACTTTCCTTCAGGACACGGAAACGTCAGCCACTGTCTCAATCTCATTGGCTGTAAAGCAATACACTTTTTTTTTGGACGTTTACAAAAGGATAGAGCGAGGAAGCCGCTAATGCTGAGGGCAGCCACCAGGGGACCTTTTTTACGGCCTCAATCCCGTACAGTCGCGGGCTAAGAAAAAGAAAACAAAGCCTTTAACGAAAGCTAGAGGTCGAAAGAGCCGCAATGAAAACGCGAGGAAAAGGCATCTTTCCTAAGGTCGTCGTCGGAGCTGATCCTTTCGTTGAACAAGGCGCGAACACTTCCCAGTTTGCTCACGAGTAGAAGAGCAGGACGCAACACGCTCAATAGATACATCAACGCCCATAATCCACGAAAGATAAAAAAAGTTAAAAAAAAAAGAAGCAAAACTACGTGAATGCCTGCGGGGTATCGCGAAGGTCGTCAGGCTTATACATCTGACGCAAACCGATTTCGCAAACGTCAAGCGCCGTTTTAGAGCGCGCCGGCCGTCGAAAAATTGTGTCAGCGTGGTCATTAAGTCCGCTCGGCCATTACTCACCATACCTCGGCGAAGTCACTCACGAACTCGCTCACTCACACTCACTCACGCTCACCGCGCCATGGTGAAGGGCTGTGAATGACTTCGTGAACTCGGACCAAGTCGTGATGTGAAGGGGATGTGACTTCGTGAATGCGGAAGGAGTCGTGATGTGAATGGGCGTGACTCCGTGAACGCGAAAGAACTCGTAATGTGAAGGGGGGTGTGACATCGTGAACGCGGAAGGAGTCGTGATGTGAACCGGCGTGACTCCGTGAACTCGGAAGAAGCCGTGATGTGAAGTGGATGTGACTTCGTGAACGCGGAACGAGTCGTGATGCGAAGGGGAGTGACTTCATGAACTCGGAAGCAGCCGCGATGTGACGGGGAGTGACCTCGTGAACTCTGACGCACCCGTGATGCAGTGGTGAAGGACTTCGTGACTCTGGTGTATACGTGATGCGATGGTGAATGAATTCGTGAACTGAATTTGTGATGTGATGGAGACTGAGTTCGTGAACTAGGAGTCAGGACTCAGGAGATGTTGGTATGGATTTGCTTGCGCGTGCGTACTCTTGGCGACTGATAGCCAACTTGACATTTGGTAGTGTCTGCAGCATGTTGGTGCCCTTACACGCACAAACATGCTGTGGCGGTTAGTATAGAGTGTAGACGGAGCAGAAACTTGGAAGGAACTTCTGTTAGAGGCCAGAACGAGATTCGTAGGGGTGGTCTGGTAACGTTTGGGAGAAGCAACTGCAAGGGCGTTTGCTTTTTTGGAGGACTTTGAGAGAGGATGTGACATTTTGCGTGTGCGACTGTGCGCGGCTTAAGCGCGAAATCGGAAATGGGGAGGGGACTGTGTATTGCAAACGAAGCGGCACCAGCGCTTCCCAGATGGGGATTGGGGGGGGGGGGGGGGGGGGGGGGGGAAGGGGGGGATGTTTGGACCGGCACAGACTCAGCGGCGACTCCAACGAGTTTGGCGGGCCTCCGCTCTTCTGCCCCGATATTGCGGGCGTGCGTACCCGCGTCGCGTAGTACACGTGCAGCTTAGCGAACGTTAGGGGGGCTTTGTCTGTGCGCAGCAGACGTTTGAGCCTCCTGCATGGCCGTGGGGTTCCGTTTACGCGGCGCGGCTTGGCGGCTCCTCCTTTCGGTGTGTGTGTCTGTGTGTGTCATTGTGTGTGGGGGGCCGGGGAAGGTGTCGTTTTGCCACTGTGCTATTCTGCCACGGGAGGGTTTCTCTTCGCGTTGATTGCATCTGCGTGCGTCCGTGCGCCCATGTTTTTGTCTTTTGTAAGCGCGTGCGTGCGCGCACCCCTCAAGGAAACACAAATAAAACCGTCTTCCCGGAGCTTTTACGCGAGTACTGGTGTGACCCTAACCGAGTATACAATGCTTGTTTTCTCGCTCTCGCCTAATAATGCTTACAGATATTCTGATGCTGGTAATATGCGGCATACGCTCGTTTTGATCCGTCCACACGAAAAAGCGTGCGCCGGATTTGATCTGTTTCGGCCGCTTCCGGATTTTTTCAAACGCTATTTAGCATCTAAGATCTCGGGAAGGCTTGACTCTATTCTAGAAAAATCACGGAAGTTTACGGGCTTTATCCATATGCCAGAGAATTATGATAATTTTAAAAATGTGAGGAAGCAGCCGATTGGCATCACGGTTTGTCGCCCACGTTTCCTAACAAGCGCGCGGTCGTGTCCGTTGCAATAACAGGTAGAGAGAATTTTACGTGCTCTCAGGCGTTTAGGTGGGGGGCTTCGCTTGCTGTTGCCGATAATAGGTTTCATCACAGTCGTGCATATGCCTGAGTTCTTGAATTCTAGGAATACGAGCAGAGTTCTTCGATCTCCGTTGAACGTGAATATTGACTAAAGAGCTTTTTGTTTCTGTTTATTTGAGCAAAAGTCAGCTACTGGCACGATACTTGTCTGTAAAAGCCGGACCCCATCAGAAAATATGCGACGAACACGTGGCGAAACTCAATCCACTAAGCAGCCTAGCCTTACTCCGTGAACAGCGCTTCGAACGCGAAGGCGGAGTACGAGTATTCAAAGATTCTTGATAAAATGACATAAATCTTTTCCAAGGGGGGAGACAGACAGTCCGTCCCCATTTCTGAATTTATCTATTTTTTTATGCTAGCTAGTTTTGCATACGAACCATATCGGCCACATTTTGCTAAAGTGCTTGTCATTTGAAATCGAGACCACTCTTCTTACATAAGCGCTTAGACATTCGTCTCCTCGTTATTTTCCTGAGCAAGTGACTCATTCAAAGGTCTGCTGAGTTTTTTCAACAGCGTCGGAGCGATACGAATGGCTCTCACTTCGATCGGAAGTGAGAGCCCATCACACAGGACCACAAGCAAACCGTGATTGCGTTGTCATCACCGTCATCCTTCTGTTGCAAGCAGGCTACCAATGAAAAACAAGGTGCGCGGTCGAGGTCGAAGTCAAATTCGAAGTGTTTATACGACGTGCAAGTAGGGGTACCAAAACGTGTCTTTCGCGCTTGCGAACGTTATCGTGACCCATTAAAAAGAAGTAAATACGAAGAATATCACAACAATCAGCGCGAAACATAAAGGGCGCGCACAGAACGCGCGAAGACGAGACAGAAAAGCGCGCGCCGTCATTGGTCAAAACGAGGTGTAAATAGCGGTACATCAGAGCGTCTGAGGGGTATACAAAGACACAAGGTGCGCAAAGAGCTGAATAAGCCTCTTATTTTTAAAACATAGAAAACTATTGAACCGGGCTTGCCGCGTTCCTTTAAACTTTTTTCATGCACGTCGCTGTGCTGTTCTGGGGCACGTATCGTCGGTTCACTGAAAGAGCTTTTACTTTCCCATGCTCTTTAGAGCCTGGCATTGCACCTTTTTGTCAGATGAGCCGGCGATGTCCAGTTTTTCTGACAGGCTGTGTTCCCCGTCTAGAAGTGTGGACGAGCTGTTTACCCGTCCTCCCATCTTGCATTTCCCACCAGACCTTGTTTCAAAATGACCCTTCTTTTGTAACAAAAACAAAATTAAGAACCTGCCTCTATTCATCTCAAAGACTATGTTTGATGTTCGCTGAAGGCATCCTCACTGGCTCTGTCTGCTTGAAGAAATCACCGGTTATCAAGGGGAGTTGAGGGAGCGAAGACGACCTCTGTTTCCCTTCCCTTCGAGGTTAGTTAGCTTGCTTCTCCTTGCTAACGTCGTCTTTAATTTCACTAGAAAAACGATAAACGGAAGGGAGTTCTTGTAGACGGTTTTGGTGCTCGGTAACGATACCCAATAACGACACTATGCATGCACAAAGACGACAGAGGAGTATCGGGTATTCTTACAGGAATTATTGGAACAACACACAAAACTCCCTAGTTTCTTAGACGTGTAAAGGAAGTATAAGCACTTGCTTAATTCGTCCCCAACACGCTCGTTTGTGATTAGTGCTTTTGTGTTTCAAGCTTGGGGTAAGCTTTTGTGTTTCAAGCTTGAGGCAACCTGTAGGTACAAAGTTTGACCTTGCCAGGTGTAGGGAAAAGTTCGCTGTTCGGGTTTTTCCTTTTAAGTCCTTTGTCGACTCGTTATGACCTGTTCTTCTTTGTTACGGGTTACGTGTGGAGTCTGTCGGTTTTGGTTTTAGTTTTAAGGAGCCTTTTGGTTTTTGTATTGAGGAGCATCTCTGTTACGCCCGACGCGCCACCACCGCGCCGTGACGTAACAGAGATGAGTTCATGTATAGGCGAATATGTCGCCGAAATTATGTTCTGGCTATACACGAACCAACGAACTCATCTCTGTTACGTCACGGCGCGATGGTCGCGCGTCGGGCGCACTTCCGGTCTAGGGCTGAAGGCGGAAGTCCCTATGTGAGACGTGTATTTTAGGGTTGTATTAAAAAAAAACCTGACAAAAACTTGCCTTCTCGTCAAAACGCCGCGACTGGGGCTGCACCAAAAGAGTCGAGAAAGGTTTAAAGATCAGTTTTCATGTGCTCGGTTCGTCCGAGAACGTGGATATGTGCCGTGACAATGGAAAACCAGTCGCCGTCGGACCACGATTGCTTGGGCGGGAAGCAGTTTGGGTTAAATTCACGGATACTTGTTGTCATCCGATTTATTTGTTTTGTTCCGTCATGAAAGCGGGAATACCGCCAAGTTCTTGGGACCGCCTGAATGCGGACGTTCAGTGCGTCTTCAAGATCGAACGGCCGCCTGATCGCTCGAACTGTCGTCTGCTCTTTCAAACGCTTCTGCTCGTCGTCTGCTCTTTTAGACGACACCGGCCCGTGGACCAAATGTTGGCCCGGTACTTGCGATAAGAAGTGAGTGCAGGCCTCAAAATACTTAAGTTTGAAAATTGGTAAGCAGGCTCGATGTAAACAGTGGATACAAGGAGATGTTGATCGCTGTTACCAGTGACCATCAACGACTTGTTATGCCTCATTCACTTGGTCCGATTCTGCTTGCGATTTTCAGTATCGATGTTGAACATCTCAGCTTCACGCTGTTGTAACCCGAGCGACGTCATGACTGAAAATTGCGACCGAAATTTCATCATGCGAATCAGGCTTTAGCGTAGCCTCTGCGGCGTCCACGCGGAATGAATCGCCGCATGTCACATTATTCACGCGAAGTTTTGTGGTATAGCGAGCCTCAGTAATTTCGCTGAGGCTGCTCAAGTAGTCAGGCATTGCCCAGGAAGACGTAGAATCAACAATTCCAACGCAGAAAGCTGCGTTGGACTCACACCACCGCCGACAACAACGCAATTCAATGGTTTGTTTATCGGCGACGCGGCGAGCTTCTTGCCCACACCCCATCGCGCATGCGCGGCGCCGGTGGCGTCGGCTAGGAGCGCTCCAGTTTGTTTGTAAACATGAGTTGGTGTATAAAATATAGTGGAAGCATGATGTGAAATGAGGTGCCATTGAGCACCACGTTTTACATGCTCACGTCACGTCATGTGAGTATAACGTTAGGAAATTCATTTTTAAAGGGGCGATGCAACGATTTTTGTATTTTGCGCAAATACCGCCTAGGACGGATCCCTGACGTTAATGACCTGTAAATTACCCGTTCGTTTTTCACCACACGCAATCGAAGTGGTAGAAAAAAAATAAAGAAAAACGAGCAAAGTTCACCCCTCAACTCGCAGCCAGAACAAGCGGCCACGTGATCTGGAGCCGATTATATGCCGCCAGTGTTGATCATAGCCACGCGCTGGGGTTGGCAAGGCACAGGACACGCGCTGCGTTCCAGACATTGTTATGGTTCGGCTGTTTTCGTCATTGCAGCGCTTGGACACAGGACATACCCGAATGCTTCTCGAGCTATCGATTATCACGAGCCCAAATCGAGTGTCCACGCTATGCTCGGGTCCAATCAGTGAGCCGCATTCACATATCGTACTGCTACCGCCCAGCTACGTTACCAGGTTTTGCGAAGGAGAGATTGAGTGAAAACGCTCGGTTTTGTCCTTGAAATTACAGCGCAACAAAGGAGTTTCTTGGCCAGTGGTGTTGCGTGTGAGTATCCTTGACAACCACTGGTGCCAGTAAGCTCGTGTAAAGTGAAAAACATTCCAATTGAATATCGTTGCACCGCCCCTTTAAGTCTAGATACTTTAGACCTTGTCATTCGCAGTTTTCTCCGTTGGTAGCAGCCGCCTGCATTACTGGTGTTCTCGCGGAAAGTGGCGCACTAACTCCCAATCAATCGCACAGCGCGTGCCATCCTGACTGAAAGCAATGTCAAGGGGTGAAACTAGAAGACCCTGTCCTTTAATAAAACGCTTCGTAGAGATTCCCGCTTCAAGAACTTGCGTCCCATCAAGTTTCCGAGTCTATTATATTCGCGAACACCGCCCCGTCGGACTTTAGCAAATGATTGACTCTTTGTCCAACAGATGTTTAGTCGAACTGTGGTAAAGTTTGAAGGTAGGCCAGTCGGTGCTGACACGTGTGACGTCACTGCTCCTCGCGCATGCGCAGCACGGCTCGCCAGAAGCCACGCGAAACTGCTCAGCCTCGGCCAGTGTAGACTACGCTACAAAATAAACTCCTAAAAACACGCTCCGATTCTATTCAAACATGAACTCCGAAAACACAGTACGCTACATCTAATACGAGTCTATGCGCAGCCAAACCCCGGCGTAAAGCAACGAGCGCGAGGCGCGCGTGAGTCGCGCGCCTCGCCTCGGTTCAAAGCTGAGAAAAGTGGAGTCGAGCGCCATCATTAGTTATCTCGACTGCATTTCGCTCAAAGTAGGTTGAGCGACACGAACACGCTCAAAAGTAAACATACTGCTTTGAGGTGAATGATCCAATGAGTGGTTTAATTAATGATGAGGTGTACTCTGACCAACGGGTTCGAATAAAACACAGATTTCATTGCGTCGGCAAGCTGCGAACCTCTTAAAGAGGCGACCTCTTTAAGAGGTTTTTCAGGCGAGGCACTTACTTTTTTTATTTATTTGTTTAACTGACATACCCTCAGGGCCATCAGCATTACAGAGGTGAGCGGGAGTTAGAAGGGAACAGAACAAAGCTGTACTCTTTGGAGCTCAGTCTGAGCTGTATAGATTATTTACGGCAATTTTTAAACATATAGTAAGTGGCAATTGTGGCAACAGATGTGGGAAGGTAGTTCCAGTCCACTGAATTTTTTGGGAATGGATGACTCTTGTTTTGGAATGTCTACTTCATATATATATATATGATGAAATCCGTGACAAAATATTAGACAGGTGATTCAGCGGTCGGCTGTGAAGTACTGCGTTATTATGGTATCTCTTATGAAAGTGACATCAACGCGCTATTTTACGACGTAAAGTGAGGTAGGCAACGATAGGCTGGTTGCCATGGATCATAATTATTCAGATAAAATACACAGAACAATTTTGTACTGATCGAACGACGGTTTAGCGAGCGAAACCTGGCCCACGGCGTTTCATCGAATGCCACTTTAGCGAATGGCGGCGTTCATTTGACCGAATAGATAAAATGAAGGCCGCCGCTGTCCTGTTTTCGAGCTTGCCGAACCTTTGGCGATGGACGCTCGAACTTGAGTTCATATTATTTTCCCCAAACTATACCGAAGCACCCCTTGCTATCGTTCTGAACAGACCGCCTGGCGCGGTCTGTTTGGATGCCCAGTTTGCCGCCCCTACAAATGCCTAAACGTCGACTCGCATATGTGATCTCTATTCGCTAAACTCTAATGCGCTAAAACGTCTTCGTGGACTCGTATTAATGTTTGTAAGATGTTTCACAAAAATCGTGCACGCAGGTTCGTGTCTGTCTCTCCTTTTTGCCCCCTCGGCGAGCGGTCGTTGGCAAAAATATAAGCGCCTTTTTTTTTTTTTTTCGTAGAAAAAACCGTTTGCAACAAAAGGTAAAAAAAAAAAAAAAGGACAGGCCAGAAGGTTTTGAGGTGGGGTCCCCCCCACAATCACAACGCCGACAACCAGGCGAAGTCTAGGGAGCCTTTATGTGCGCTTTGCTAGGGTGATGCCACCCTTTGTAATACCGCTCGCCCACAAACCAGCAGCCATTTTGGTTCTGGGCATCCGTGGGGCTAATAACTCTCCCGGAAACAAGCACCTTATCTCACAAGTTCGGAGCAGGGAAGTCAAGAAGCCGCTCGCTCTCCACAGCATGCGCGCTCGATGAAGAAAGCGCGAAACAACGAAAATAAAAGAAACGGGACAACAAAACTAAAACCAGAGGGAACAAGCTAAACAAAGAAAATGACAAGTGCAGGGTGCGTCGCCCGGCCCAGCCCAATATCCCCCCCCCCCCCCCCCCCCCCCACACACACACACACACTGACACACACATCTGGAGCCGTCAGCGCCGCTGCGAAAGAACTTCGAGGATGGCCGAGAGCCGGAGGCAGTGGCGGTGGCCGCGGCTGCAGGGGCCGACGCCGCTTTCCGTGACCTCGGTGACTCGGTGAGCGGCTGTGACTCGGTGAATGACTGTGACTCGGTGAAGGGCCGTGAAGTCGAACCGGTCGAACGACTTCATGAACGGGATCAGTTCACGGACGTGAGGGGAACTACTTGCTGAACTCGATGAGCTCGTGATGGGACGGTGAGCGACTTCGTGAATTCAGAGTTGGCGGTGATGGGATGGGGAATGCTTCATGAACTCTGTCGGATTCGTGATGTGACGGTGAGCGACTTTGTGAATTCAGAGCTGGCGGTGATGGGATGGGGAATGCTTCATGAACTCTATAGGATTCGTGATGTGACGATGAAGTACTTCGTGAACTTGACGGATTCGTGAAGTGACGGTGAATGACTTTGTGAGTTCAGAGATTGTGGTGACGTGATGGGGATGAGTTTGTTGTCCGGTTGAACACCGTGATGTGAATGGCCGTGACTTTTGGACGTCGGTGTACTTTGTGATGTGAAGGGCCGTGAATATTAGACATCGGTGTACTCTGTGATGTGAAGGGCTGTGACGTTTGGACGTCGGTGTACTTTGTGATGTGAAAGGCCGTGACTTTTAGACGTCGGTGTACTCTGTGATGTGAAAGGCTGTGACTTTTGGACGTCGATGTACTTTGTGATGTGAAGGGCTGTGACTTTTGGATGTTGCTGTAATTAGTGATGTGATGGTGAGTGAGTGGGTTCGGAAATGCCGACCTATGTTACTCACCACGCACTCGCGCTGGTCGGTAGCAGCGTTAGACGGATATACAGCGCGGTCAATGGATAAATGAATCGGTAACTGGAATTAATCAAGGCCAGAACGAATGAATGGCTGTTCACGTACTACACGCGATCAAACTTAAACCACGTAGAGCAAATACTAAGCCTACTCTCGGCATTTGCGTTCTTTTTTTTTTGTTTCTATGCTTACTCGCGCATAATTTCGCGATAAGCACGAGTTGTTTGTCTCGTTTCTGCCTCATTGCGTCGCGGCTATTCTTTTAATTATCCTAGATATGCTTTTTATTTTCCCGCGTCAAGATCCACTCCCGTTTGTGCGTCCGATTGGCGATCGGATAGCAAGAAAGCCCTCGGGGCCCTGAGGGCATTTCAAATATATAAATAAATAAAGAAATAAACCTCCGCAGTAACAGCCTCTGTTTCGCTAAACATTACAAAAGAAACAACAACTTATTTTACAAATAATAAAAAAAATTAACTTGCAACATCTCCGAATGCACGGCAGAGAATAAAAACATTCTGCGAAGAATTGGATACATTAATACTAGAAAGGAGGACTCTCAAAATACAAGTCGACTGAAGACCTCGACAGCTTGTACGACCACAGTGCACAAGCAAGACCGTCGACCGATTTTTCGTTTGTTTGTTTCCTGTCTGAGTTATTGTTGTTGTGGCAGCTGTGGCCGGCAGCAGACCGCAACGCATTTCGCGTGTCAAGTCGGGCGCATAGCCAGTCTCCCAGCGCACACAGCCGACGCAAAACAGGCTTTCCAACTTAGCCACAGTCGAGTGCAAACCAGCGCAAAGAATGGGTGGGAGCAGGAGCAACAAAGCACCTGCGCGTGACTCACGTCGTCAGACCGACACTGTCCCAGCAAAGGGCACGGACTACGAGAAGAGCCCCACCGGGAATGACTAACAGTTGCCGCCCCCTTCCTGCCTCTCAACAACAATACACGGACGCTAGAGCAACACTACACGGCTCTGAGGAGTCTGTGCTGTAGGCGTTAACCGAAAAAAAAAGTAACGAAATACCTTACTCGTTACTTGCAAATGAAATGAACGAGTTACCGACCACCGTTACGTCGAAATGAAAGGAACGCGGTACCGATCAAAAGTAACGCATTTTACTTTGGCGTTACTCTCTTTATTTATCCGGGGTGGTGGCTCTATCCCATGGGAAAAGTGGCGCCATTCATTGTTGTGGAACTTCTGGGAAGAACATGGCGTCTGAAATTCAGCTCAGTGCTGCGCTGTGCCGCCATGATCTTCCCAAGGGATGCCCGTTGCACGTGCCTCGTGCATCGACGCACCTTGCGCTACTTTGGAAACATCAAAGGGCTTTAGGTAGACCTCGCGCTAACCACGAGTGGCTCGCCGTCCACGTAGAGATAGAAACGTGGGAGCTCCCGAGGAACCGCCGGTGGGGCGCGAGCTGTCTCCGGTTTTTCTTAAAAAAAAAAAAACATTTAGAATTGAGTGTTCGTGTACAGCGACTCCGATTTGCAACTTCTGCAACTGCTCGTCTGAGTTCCCGGCAGGGATTTAATTAGTTTCACGGTTCAACGACGACCGACGAGCAGACGGTTCCTCGCGGCGAACGAAGCGGCGGTAAAAAGAGACGATGACCTCAACGAAAGCGGAAGGCAAACGTCAACTACGGGAGAGAGAAGAAACAAACCTTACAGAATAAGACAGAAGAACTTGCATCGCGAGAAAACTAACGGCGCTTCTTGAAAAACAGAAAACAGGCCGACAAAAACACACCGACAAAAAACAAACGAAACCCGAGGCAAAACAAAACCAGCCACCACCAAGAAAGAAAAGCCGGCGGCTCTGGTAACCGCCATAGAAGGGAACTTTTGCAGACGACAGGCGGCAGCCGAAACTAATTTCATTCGTCACCCGTCTGCAAAACTTGACCGCCATTTTTTTTCTTCTGCCCGCAGCTGCGCCGCGGCTCGAGAGCGCCGCCATATTTATTTATTTATTTATTTCTAGCTTTCGTTGTTTTGTTTGGTCCGAGAAGACGCTGCTTCAACTTTCTTGCCTTCGTTTCAATGCCGCGAGTGTTTTCTTTTTGCTTCCCATTGTTTCTTTTGGAAGCTCGTAATCGTGCGCGTGTGTGTGTATATCTTTCTCTCTTGCGCCGCCCGTCCGCCGAGTCCCCTCTGATAGGCGTAGCTTACACGGTCGCCGTCAGGCTCCGCGGAGGTCTTGACCCGAGGGAGGAAAATTACGCCGTCACGAACACTTTATCCCAATGAGGAACTAGCCGCCGACATTGAGAGGGCAGTGCAGACGTAGTTTCGCACGCTTGTAAATGAAGTATCACGACCGCAGACGCCTCCCTGGCCGGCTAAAAACAGAGAGCTTAAAAAAATAATAATAAGCGAAAGCGGACAGGCAACAACGTATGCAGACAACGTGCGACCATTTTCACTGCGCGATGGCGAATTAGTTTCGGTTTCTCAGACGTCCACACGCGGTGACCCCGTGGCGACCTCGAATAACAGGTACACTAATAGCAGGCCGGTCGTTCTACTCCAGTTAGACGGGACGGGCGGGAAGACTGACCAATCGCGATAGCGGGTCACGCGCCCAAAATTCGCCAAGACGAGCTTAGCACGCGAGTGAATGAAACAAACAAACGAGGCCTTGGACATTTGCAATCGTATGTAGGTCGCGGTGTGCCCGACCCATGACGAAACGCAATTCGTTTTTGACTTCATTTGTAACGGGATGATTCACCAAAGCCGCAGTTGTGTACACTGCTGATAAATCGTGCAGACGTCCGGAGCACCTTCGAAGCATGCACTCACGTTTGCTTTGCACGTAAGGATAGCCGCGAGAGGTGTGGGGGTGTCCGTTACAGGGCAAGTCGACCCACTAGGCTAGGGGATGGAAACACTGAAAATGGTGAAAAGAGATAGGGTGAAAATTTAGTGTGGGTGTGTGTTCACAATCTCGTGCGAAATGATGTGTACAGACAACCTATGGCTCCCCAATCAATAAGAAGTGATTTCACAACATTGTAATGAGACGTATACCAACGTTTCTCGTGTTTGTGCCTATTTGCGACACGTGTTATATATGTTTTCGGTGTTATTGTCCTGTTGCAGCCCTAGTATTGCCAAGAAGACGGCAGACCAGACTTTGCCCAGCCAACAACCGCTGGCATGTATACACGTATAAGTGCAAATAAAATTGCTCGATCGATTGATTCGTTGCTATTATGACAGAAAGTTCATGGCGGTAGCCTTCAAACGAATACAGTTGATTCGGCTTCTTTTTCGGGGTGTCTCTTTTCAAATTGAACCCACCAGACCCGTCCTCCGTAGAAACTTCAGAAGGCATTTGAAGGCCCTGGTGCGCAGTTCGGCGTGGTGCAGTTGTGAGAAGGCATTCGACGGTCGCCCCCGAGTACGGAAGACCACGAACACCTTCCGCTCAACCGCGTATTCTGAGCAGGAAAGAAGTGCGCGCGTCCAACATATTTCCATGAGACGCAATGTAGGCAGTTGGGGGTCCTTGACCCTTCGGAGTTTGTAAAGAATGAGTCGGGTGTTTGCGGCAAATCGACCTCAGTCGAAGCAGTAAGGCCACAGCGTCCATCACGAGTAAATACAATTTTTTCGAGGTTTACCTGACCTTGTTGACTAACCTCACCAAACCCCATAGTGCAATCCGAGTTTAGACACTTCCCCACTTGTCCTCCCAAGCGTTGGCTAAAACAATTTCCGGAGCTTATAAATTATAATACAAAGTTTCTCTTGCAAGTCGCCTGTAATATAATGTTTTTTTTTGTTTTTTTTTTAATAACACCTTCGTTTGCCTTTATTCTGGTTCACAATTGTTGTACTATTTGTACTATTTGAGCGTGTCGGTGGCTTTTAAACAATTAGAAAGAAGACACACATAGAGGACGACACAGACGGAACAATTTTTCAACTTCAAGTACATTTATTTTCGACTTCAAGCACGGTGACCTGTTTAGCGAATTTCAGAATTTTGTGAATTGCAAAACACGGTTCTTTTACGCTCTAGGATCCCGTAGTTAAGTCGCCTACCAGTTGGACTTGCGTAAGAAAAGATTCTGGGGTTGAAGAATGCGGTTTGGCGAAGTTAGTCATCAAGGTGAGAATGTGGTCAGGAGTTTTTGCTTCACGCCTGTCCTAAATTTTTTTTTGTGTGGTATTTTTTTTTTTTTTTTTCGGAGGCACTAGAGTTTTGGGTTCACCTTTTAGAGGAGGTGCTTACTAACGGCGAGGAGGTTTCGAAGGTAACATAAAGGCAATGTCGTGAAAGAAATTAGTTGCAGAGTTAAAAACCATGCGCGTGTTTTTCTTCTTCTCTTAGTCTCGGGTCAAGTCTCGGGGTCTCGGACATGGATATCCCTCACCAGCTCGCCCGCATTTTCTTTTTCCTCTTTCATCATGCCCCTCACACGAATAGACGACTTACTGGACAGCCACCGCGCGCAGGCGCAGAGGCACCCAAAAGGGCAAAAGAAGACACTTCGTCGAAGAAAAGTAATTCCCAAAGAGGAGCCCGTCCGAAGGAGGTCACACACACACGCGCGCTGCACGAGTTCAGAGCGCACCCGAAGGTAGGCTTCGCCGCAGCAACTGCATCCCCCGGAGGTCGCAAACATTTATCTTGCCGAGGTCGGCGGCTCCGTTCTCCGCCGCCGCCGCCGCCCCGGGGCCCGACGCATCCACACGCGCGCTGACCGCGTCCCAGATGAGCATCGGTCGGCTCGGGAGCTCGAAGCTCCCAAAAAAACTCAAACTGAAGCGAGCGAAACACACGACCGCGTATACATCTACCGCACTTTCTCGGGTTGTCTAATATCTACACTGTGCGGACTTATACCAGAATTAGTTTTACATCTATTAGTGCCCCATTTACGGCCACGTCCGGCGGTATCCGTACTTAGAAACCTACGTGATCGGTATATTTCATCGACCCCCAACCTGAGAGTGCATTGGGAGCTACGGCGTACTTCCTTTTTTTACGACGGTCCAACACGAACTGTCCACGTGTTCGAAGGATGTGCGAGTGTCGAGCGAACTTGATCGAAGCGTGTTCTTAGACGATTCCGTCATCGTATCCGAATCGAACAGCGTGTATACATCATAGGAGCGTCCTGACAGCGGCTGGCGGGGACGCGAACGGAGTGCGATTTCTACGCCCAGGTGACTTCCCAGAGCAACGCCCCCTTACGTTCCCGCGAACTGGGCACCGCGTTGTGAAACGCGCATTGAGCAGCGTGCGAGCGTCCCTGGCGCGAAAAAGGTCGTCGGCGTGTGCACGGTGGGGGTCAGCCGGACGACTCGGGGCGTCGATATATATATACAAGGGCTGACGCAACGTCACCAGGAGGGGGTCGCTTTCGGGGGTCGACGACTCCGGCGGGGCCGAGGGGCGATGTCTGCCAGAACGAAGGACGTCCAGCACGACACGACAACCACCACCTTCTTTCTTTTTTTGTGTGTGTTGTTTATATGCGTTGTTACCTAGACACGCGACTGGGTTCGAGGCTGTACGACACCCAAAACGTCAGTTACATCTTGTCTGCCCATTGAGCCGGTCTGTACCCCCAATGTGGGTTATCTTCGGCTCCAAAGTTGACACAAAGAAAACAATCTTCTCTCTCTGTTTGGCCAGAAGGAAGAGAGGGAGAGAGGCTACTAATTCTGTTTACTCTCGAACCGATATTTCTGCGAAACGTCCATTACCCACTTACATCAGCTTCAGCGTTCGAAGTCCGCCGAGGAACGAGCAGCGACGCCCACGCAATACCACTTCTCCGCCGTTCACCCGTACGTTACGACTGCGGTAAAGACTGCAAGCGCGAGAACGCGAGAGCTAGAACGACATGCTTCAAACCACGGAGCGCGGGCTAGCCCGCACTGTTCGCACCAGTCTAAGAACGGAGTATACAAATGGCCTACGCCTTTCCTCCTCTAACGTCAGTCCCTGGCAGAGCGAGAACGGCCAGGCACGTCCTTCGAACGACCGACCTCCAGCACGCGCTCCGTGCCTTCCGTCGAGCTTTGGCAGGGCGCGCATGCGCACTTCAGCCATGACGTCAGAAATCAGAGCAGCGCTGCCCGAAGCAGGCTTCACGGAGCGACCGGGATGTGTTGCGGCGAAACCATCCCACGGCACTATCTTGTGGTCTTTTTCCCCCGCATCCGAGTTCATACCACACATTCATCGAACGCTTTTCTTTTTTTTTTCTTTAGAGGGGGGGGGGGGGGGGGGGGGGGAAGGGAGGGACCCCCCCCCGAAAAAAAATATTAAAAAAAAAAGTTTTTGTTGTGTTTTACTGCAAAAATGAGGTGCGCAGTACCGCACCCTCAGTCAACGCCCAGAAGGTAGCGCTAGCGGTCCCCGCCAGATGCCGAAGTTTCAGAGCTAACCATTACCTTACTTAAAAGTTATAAGTAGTTTTATGGAACCTTCAATAGGAAAATGATCCCATTTTCGGTACTTCGCGCCACTAAGCCCCATGTATATTCACGGGCTTTGTTGGCCACCATTTTACCGTCAAAAATTTCCGTAAAATTACCTATATAACTTTCGCTCAAACATTCATTGTCCAAGTATTCAGGTTTACTTCGGTCAAAATATGGTCACTCATTCAAAACTTCCGAGGCAGTGGTTCTAAAAATACCATTGCCCATGCTCTCGAACGAAATTTCGGGTCACTTACTTCAACATTAGCGGACGACTTAAACAACTTTTCTCGCTAAATACTCTGGCGTGTCAAGAACCACTGTAGTGAACTCATGCGCACTAAATAATGCAATTTTGACGTCAGCTTTTCCTCCTTGCTTAGACTACAAGGATCTGCACTCCCTCTCATTTAGTTTCAAACCTAGCATATCTCCCGATATCCATGGCATTCCAGCGTACGATCTTCAGAGGATATTCACATCTATTAAGGAAGCTCTATTTGCTATGCTGAACGGCTTCATTGCGTCTGGCAGCATACCTGATGAGCTCAAGGTAGCTATTTTACGACCCCTTTTCAAACGAGGAGAGCGATCCAATCTTGCAAATTATCGCCCTATTTCGACTCTACCTTCTTTTAGGATAAATTATTGAGAAACACCATTTTCTGACGATGACAAGCTCTTTATATATATATAATAACGGACTATTTTTATTTTCCCAGTACGGTTTCATTACTAGGAAAGGCACGCAACAGGCCCTTAAAGGTCCCAGTTTGTCTTAATTGGAAGCTTCAAAAGTTTACGGCTTTCGTTGAGGGTGGAAGTGCCTCGAGGTTCTGTTCTTTCTCCTCTACTTCAATATTTTTTCTTTGTTAACGACATGGCCCAGGTTATCAACGGATGCAAAATTCACAAACGTGCAGATGGCACGCTCCTTGTGTCACGTCCTATTATTTTTTTTTTCAGATTCAATTCACATACTCGAAACAAGCGGTACTCATATAATGGATTGGTTTGCTGACAACCTCCTCGACATAAACAGCTCGAAAACAAAGCTGGACTGTTTTCGTAACATTCTTAAAAGACGTTAGGCTCAAGTAAAACGTATTCTTCACCCTTCCAGTTATGCTCAATGCAACTGTCTATGCATCGAGTTTGCCTCACTTGAGATAGGTGAACATTTTTATTTTGATGTGTCATGAAACGCATATGTAATATATTTGCAGCAAATTAGAAACTGCGTCTTGTACGCTTTATAACACTGAAGGTTTTATGCCAGTCGTTGTCAGAATTATAATCATCCATGCGCTTGCTTACAGCTTATCCTTCGATACGGTGTTAGGCTCGGGTCGCTGGCAGTCCAAAGTCAACTCTTTGTTCAGAGGAATCCCGACAAGCGTTGCGTATATTTCTACTTTCTCCAGCAACATCGATATTTTTCGAAGTTTTCAATTGCCTAATCTGTGTACCCTCTTTATTCAAACGGTAGTGTTCCGTACCTTTTGGAACAATGTTTCTGAACGAGCATTTCAGCCACCTGAACACCTCAAAACTTTTTTTTTTTTTTGTAGTAGTGGCGTTTTGTTTGACCAGATACGCGGTAAATACACTCGAGATTACTACGTTCCGAGTTTGTTCAACGCCCTCCCGGACACTTTCATTCACATCGCTAAAACAACCGAAGAACAACTCAAGTGTATACTAACTTTCATTTCAGTTAGCGCCTCTCTGCTGTGTCTGCATGCTTCGAGTTTGAACTGTAATAGGTGAATTTAACTTAGTTTCACCTGTCTTTTTTTTTTTTTTTTTTCTCCTACTACGTTTTTGCTTACCGCCTTTCTTGCTTTTTCCTTTCTCTAATAGTTAGACTTTGTTTTACATTCTGGAATGACGATAACGTTTTTAGTATTTTTATGGTCGTCATCATACAAGCCCTTTAATTGCTGCCTTCGATATGCCCGTAGTTACTATTTGAAGTACAATGCGCGTTAAAATAAACTACATTATTATTATTTTATTTTTATTGATTATTATTATTATTAAATTTCGAGCACCAATAGCACGTTCCACCAGAATCGGATCTTCCATCCTGTTCCCTCACCAAAAAAAAAAAAAAAAAAAAATATATATATATATATATATATAAAAGAAAAAAAAAACATTCTGTACCTGTTTCCACCTCAAGAACTGTAGTCAAAAAGAATCTGGGTGCTGGCGTAGCGTTACTAATTTCCCCCTTTATGTAGTGAGTTAAGACATTAGGTACATTTTAAACTAGATATAGGCTATCTTAGCAAGACGTTCATGTTTCAAACTCCAAAAACATCGCATCTCCCCCAACCAAGAAAATAATAATAATCATAATAATAATCTTGCAAGCATTACTGCGCGCAGTGTATGAACAATGCACAAAACTTTTTTTTTCTTTCTCGATGTGAAAACGAGTATAGACAGCTGCGTCCAAAACAAAATGATTTTTTTTTTTTTTTTTGAAAGGAAGGCGCGAATTTCTTTTTTTACCACGCTGCCTGTCAGCGACTGTTTTAACTGGAGTCGAATGAATGGGCTCTTCTTTTTTCTAACTGGGCGCTCCAGAGAACAAAGGCAGTTGTCTCAGCTCTGAATGGGCCACCAGGGTCGACGACACCCGACGACACGTATCGCAGACGACGTCACGCCTGACGCCACAACTAATGTACGGCTGAAGAAAGCTTTGTCGCCGAAGCAATGAACATCGTGTCTTCCTTCTTGTTTTTATGGACTCAACACAGTTAAAAACCGCTCTTATTGTTTTTTGCTAAAGGTCGTAATATTTGGTCGCCGTCAGTTGATTTCCCGTTAGCCATGACACGCTGCACGTTCGTCAAAAAGGCAGAGTGATTGGTTTATTGATGCGAGTGAAATTGAAGAAGGTTTAATAACTGCCCATATACGAATCTCCCGACAAATCCTATTTAAACAAAAAAAAAAAGTTTTTTTTTTTTTTTTGCGGGTTAGATTGTTTTTATTTTTCTGAATAATCGTCGATATAATGACTATTTGTTCCGGTAACGGTTGGGTCACATAGATTCACGTTGATCATAGCGTTTGATTGACGTATCCATGTTGCTGAGATAATTATTTTCTTTTCTTTTTAAGTCTACGTGTTAAGGGGAAGGGATCGTCAACTAGAAATCAACCGAGACAATTAAATATTGGCTAGTTATTTTTTTTTTCTCAAGGTTATTTAGGCGAGTGGAATCCACTCGATCGAAGCTCTCAAATAACACGGACACGTTTTATGCACCACTGTACACCGCCTGCTGTAACAACTTCAGGCACTACCAGACTCATTGATGACGATCGTTGAAAGACAGAGGGACGTTTCACCCAACTCTGTACTGGGGCGAACACAAGAAAAAGAAAATATAGTCCCGAGAGACCACACTGAAACGACAGTCATACGGCACAAACAAACTTTTTCATTTTCAAAACTGTAACAATGTCGCAAAAAAAAAAAATTCTGGCAGTCTATTTACAGGCTGTCTAAGCATCTAACGACAAATTTGACATTGACTTCCCTTTGTAAACATGCGAATGAAGAATGGAGTCCCGTATACTGGCGAGCAAAATTCTCTTTTTCTCCTCGAAGCAAAGATGGAGACAGAAGATTAGCGAGAGACAGACAGAAGAAACAGAAAGTGAGGAGGAAGCGGCGGGACTAATCAGTGGAGAGGGGGAAAGCGCAAGCAGAAGGTAGGAAAGGTGGGGAACAAAGAGAGGGGGGGGAAGAGGCGGCCCGCTAGAGCAACAAACAGCGGGGGCGCGTCCAGTCTAAACACAAGTTCACTGCCACCGGGGGGGCGGCCATCTTGGAACTCCTTTGTTTTAAGATGGGGGAAAGGAGAGGGGGGGGCTGAAGGGTTCGGGGCAGACGCTCGGGGCCCGATTTAGAAAGGCGGGATCCCCTCGGCCGACTTTAAAAGCGCCTTCCCGGGGCAGCAGCTGACTGAAGACGGGCAAGAGATCCCCCTCTCCATCGACCGGTCTCTTCAAAAGAGACGGCCCTGGCGAACAGAAAGTCCGGGCCAAGGAGAGATCCATCGGACCCTCGGCGATGCGGCGGGCCGCGGCACCGATTCGAACGAATTCGGACCACAACTCGGACAACTTCGGGAATAACCATCGTTCGGAAAACTTCAAATGCCTAAAAAAAAAAATTCCTAAACACTTTTTTTTTTTTTTTTTTTCGGAGGGATACGCGTTGTTTTATTTATATTTTTACGGTAACGACTAAAATTTCGTTTCGACTGCGTCTGACACTATTAAAATGGCCGGGGATATTACGCTTCTTCATTATGGGGGGCAGATATTATATATTTTCCAATAGTTGTCCGTAGCATCCCAATGCGAAAACAAAATGCAGGGCCAGTGAATAAAAAGGAAATATGTTGCTGAGGGTCTAATCAGTATTCATAAATACTCTACTATTCCGTCTATAATTTTCCGGGTAATATAACAATGCCTGCAACCTCTCCGCTATATCTCTTTTTTTCCTTTTTTTTTTTTTTTTTCTTGTAACGTTTTTTTCATTGGTAACTGTCCCAGAATTTTCGCGATGTGCACATTCATCTCTTTGGCAAACATAATCTGGATCGAGGAGCAAACTGGCCCAACTATATACAACCATTTCGGTAACCTCACGCACGTTGTGCTTCAGCTTCATCCTGCGATGATCGGGCGTGAGTGAACACTAATGTTGCGTTCACACTAGCAGATTCAGGGGCAGGGATCCGCGCAGGCGGAAACCTGGTTTTAGGGTAGCCGTGTAGCGAAATCGACTCGTCGCTGGAGGGAAATCCGAATCACTCCGAGACCCGTGTCCAGATTTGTCGCTAGCGACGAGTTTGATTTCGCCACTAGGCTCCCCACAAAACCCGCTTTCCGCCTGCGCGGATCCGCCCACGAATCCGCTTGCGGAAACGTACCGTATAAAGCCGCAATTTCACAGTGCCATGCAATGCTCACACATCGTACAAGAAACACTCCACAAACGATGTCTGAGGCCTTCCCCGTATAGGACGGCCTTGTTACGTTGGTTGGATGAATGGATGGATGTTAATGGCTACGCCCTTCGTAACGGGCGGCAGCTTGCGCCACCTATAGCCACCTAGTTATATTAAAACTGACTGCAGACAAAAGCCCACACACGTGTGAAGCAAACATGCTGCTAAGGTGCTTCAGGCGTTTCCGGAGATAACTCTGTCGTCATGCCTGCAGACCGCGTCTTGAGTACGATCGTAGCCTCCTCTATACTCACAACGCCTGACAGTTCGACGACGGAGCCATAGAGTGCCCCGTCGCAGATTTGGAGCGCGAGGATCTGGTAGCACAGAGCATCAAAGATCAATTTCTCGGGGAACCTGGACGTCAGCGCACGGCTCTTGCAGCGGCGAGGACCCGAAACACGCTTGTTCACTCGGGACAAGTGTGTTTCGGCGTCTCGCCGTAGCGGGGCGCCAGTCACGTGGCTCCCCTCTGATCCGTTGTCTGCCGCTCCACCTTTTCCATTTTTGGTATTGTCGTTCTCACTGGCTTGTTGTTTTTTGTTGGCGGCGGTAGTATTTCTACCGGATGCCAACACGAATAAAGTTTCAGTTTGTGACTAGTGCCGTGTCCGTGTCCCTTTCTTGTCCTCGTCTTTCACGCCGAATTTGCTGTCATCCAGTCTTGTGTGCGTAGATCAACGGGTTCTCCATCTGGTTTCCCGGAGCACCCTTCCCCCCCAGCTTCCAAATTTCCTCGTGTATCCCAGTACCAAGCAGTGCATTTTCCCTGATTAAACGCTAGTTTAGCAGATCAATTCACGTCCAGCGCACTTCATAAGCCAATGGGCGCAAACGCTCGTGGACCCCCTTGCGTTAAGGGAGCGAACTACGACAGTGAGGACAGGATAGAGTGCGAACCTCGTTTTGGCGCCTTGCTAGTGTAATATAAGACAGCCTATTACGGGGGTCGAGATACATTCTCTTTTCGCTTCGAGGAAAAAAAAAAGTAATCGTCCTAAATGTGCAACACTAAAACTTTAGGCAACGGCGGGGGCGCCTTCGCGTAATGTATACAGATAAGAGTCCGCTCTACCCGCGCAACGCCGGCTCGGGAGACACGCATTCGTCATTTTCATATCGTCGCACGGCAAGAGTTTCCCGCATACCTGTCAGTGCCTTTGAGACGGGTGCGCGAGCACTCAGTGCTTCTTTTTGTCTATATTTTGTTTACAGCACGCACGCATTACCCGTAAAGAAACATACACGTACAAAAAGTTGTCAAAAATGAAAGAAGACAACATCCACGGGGATACATATACCGGTATGTATACGGCACTAGGAGTACACGAAATGACGCACAAAAAGATACCTCTCGCTATGTAAAATGTGTGCTCCAAGACGCATGAGAAATGGAAGTCGGCGAGATAGAAAGACGACATGCGCGGACGCGTGTGTGAGGAGCCTACGACACCACTCGCACCGTGTAAGACAGGATAAAAAAGAAATAAAATTAAAATAAAAACGAGAAGTGCAGTGCTGGTGCTGTGTTAACGAACCGTACCATAACATGCATGCGTACACGGAGCATCCCCGCATATGATGCACTTCAGCGAGGAGAAACGCCCCCTCCCCCCCCCCCCTTTTTTTCCTGTATTTTTTTTTTGCGAGAGAGTTGTAATCAAGATTCAGTAACACCTTCGGGAGTGAAAAAAAAAAAAAAAGTATCGGCAGGAAACGAACAAAACAAACATGTAAGATGAGCTACGAGGCCTACATATACATATCTCAGAATACGAAAGAAAAAGGATTGAGAGATGGAAAGAGAGAAACGATGGTACTACGTGTACTCTAAAATAAACGGACGTTAAAATAAAAAAAAAAGAGGGGGAGGGGGTGGGACTTCCTCCGGCAACGTGGGAATTCGGATATGGAAATGGATCGGACGGGAAATTCGACTCGCTACTCAGGAGTGACGCCGCTGGCTGTCAACTTGTCCTTCCTTCCCTGCCAAGCCTCCGCAAATTCTTCGTGTTTTTTTTCTTCTCTAGTTGCGACTCGAAATTGTATGTGCAAATTTACCTTAGCTCGTTGTATCAGAAACACATTTATAAAAAAAAATAAAATAAAAAAAGACGACTTATTCGAGTTACCAGCCAGACGCTTAATTATCCTCTGAACACTCCTTGTATACATTAAGATCCGTGGGGAGAGGCATTAAATGCCTATAAAATTTCAGCTGTTCTAAAAAAAAAAAAAAGGTAATAAATCAAATAGCGTATAAAATGCGCTGACGTTCGAATCCATTCCGAGATTAGAAGAGTGAGCCCGTGTCACGTGGTATGCGGGGTTTGCACTGACGCCCCACCAGTGGCCATAATGGTAGCTTTGCCGTTAAATGCGAATTGTTTTCGTTTTTTTTTTTTTTTTCGGCAAGAACAAGCAGCTAGCAGTAGCCCAGAGCGACCACCAACAGCACGGTGCGATGCCACCACGTGCAAGCCATGTATTGGCGACGAGATGTTTCGGTAGCTCTTATGGCTACTATATGTGACGCCCAAACCGTGGTCGTCGATTGCCGGCAAAATTTTCGATGGTGTGTGTGTAACTCACGATGGAAGCTTGTCGCGAATGCGTCTTGAAACCAACACCGTCAAAGTTGACAGTCCGCCATTCCTCTTATTGCCATTAAGAGGACCGTCCGCCGTAAAGCGAGCCGGAAAAAGTGGCGCCAGCACATAGAAAACTCGAACCTTTCCCGAACCTGCACCGAACAGGTCAGTTTTACCCCGTAAAATTTCGAGGCCCAGTTCGGTTTTTGTAAAAAAAATACGAGCAAAATAAAACTTGGTAAAGTCAAGAACGCGTTCGCAGATGATCCGAGGAAGCGGCGCCATTTCCTCGTGGCGCCATCTCCCGAGAGGTGCAGCGAGCAGACGACAGAGCGCGTCGTCCGCTCGTTGCGCCGGAAGACGTCATAGGGAGCGTTTGACCAAATACGATATAGCTTCGCCAATACTGGAAACTCCTCCGAAAACACATAGGAGCGGCGGCGAACGTGACAGTGGCGCCTCTAGCGGACTCGGAGTCTACGGAAGCAGTCGTCGCAATGGAAAAGTATAGGCTCCGCGACGTCCTCGAGCTTTACAAGCCCCGTATCGTCACCCTAACAGCAGAAACAATTTATTACGGTCAGTTCGCTTGCAAAGCGGAATCCACTGATCGCAACTGCAATGACAATCGAATAACAACGCGCGCATAAACAAAGATATAGCAGTTTATTTAGCGGTCTCAAACGCCTCCCAGGGGATCACACGCGTTTGAAACACGTCTGGGAAGCGGAAAAAAGGCGTTAAGCTACTCGAACTACGTCGTAATCGTTAAAACATGCAAAAACGACATGTTAATATTACCAGAGCAAGCGCACGAGCTGCTGGAGCATAAAAACAAAACAAAAAGTAAGGATAACAATGAACGTGCAAACACTTACCGAACTTTGCAGAAAAAATGGTGTCGCCATTCCCGACGAAAATAAGAAGAAACGGGAAAGAGAAGCGAACAACGGCGAATAAAATAAAGAAGCTAGCAAAAAACTATTTCAACGACGACGATCGTTGCGGCGCTTATAGAAAAAAAGAAAGAAAAATGGAAAGCAGCAAATGAATAGCTGGTGGTCGCCACCGGTGTTGAGTTCACGACAAGCAAAGTGGAAGCAACAGACGAAAGTAATGAAGAAAGAAGAAAGCGTCCCTTTTTTTACAGCTGCTTGTTGTACATTTCTTTATTTGCTTTCGCGGCGTAGGTACGAACTAAAAACAAAACAGGGGGAATAAATAACGTAGTGCAGCTTACACTGCCCGGTAAAAAAGAGTCGCAGAAATGTTTTGGTCGCAGGCAGCAATCTTTTATATGTGCTAGCAGCGAGTAACCTTTTTTTGCTTTCGAATTTCTTTTTTCAGTGACTTTGGCGGGTTGTTCGTTCGCTCGCTTGACGAAGCAGTTTAAAAGTGCATTCAAGTACTTGTTGACGTAAGTGTCCGTAGGTTGACGTAGGAAGCAGAAGAAAGATTTTCCACCACATCGCACAAACTTGTTCTTGCAATGGTAGGCACCACATCGCACAAACTTGTTCTTGAATGCGGCCGGTTGACCAACAAACGATGACCCGTAGCAGACGTGCCGGCCGGAGTACACAAATAAAATTCGAATCAAAATGGGTAACGAGCTTACACTTCTTAATATATTTAATAAATATCAAAAAGCACGTATGACGATTTTGAATTAGAAACTCAATCGAAGGCGAAAATAGGAGGTCATCGCAGACGACAGTGGAAGAAAACAACAACAACAAGAGCAAAGTTGCAGACGGCCCTCAAAATGCCCGGGCCTAGCGCAGACGAACCGCGGGTAGTAAGCGCCGAAGCGAAGGAAAGGGAGTAAAAACTAAGCCAAACAAAGCAAGGATACGCAATTGTTTACACGTCGGGCAAAAAAAAAAAAAAAAAAAAAGCAAAAAGCAAACAAAAAATGTAGGCAGCAACATATAAGCAGGAGGAAGAAATAACGCGGCAGAGTGGCGTCGCCTCAAAAATATAAAAGAAAGAAGACTCAAAAATGGAAAGAGTGGAGACGGTTCAACGGGTGTCGGCCTTTATCGTAGAAGAAGCAGCGAAGCAGAAAATGTTGGTCGTCCCCGCGCTAACAATCGGAATTTGTGCACTGTAAATAACGTGACTGAAATCATCTTTTTTCGCGGGGCTACGAGGCTCTCCCCTTCTTTCTTTGCAAGCGCGAGAAGTCTGCTTTTTTCGTAACTCCGCTTTTGTTAATCTATAATCGCGTCAGATTTGCATATGCACAACGCCTTCTTTCGGAGCATACTGACATCGCCGTAACGTACGTGGTTCGAAATTGACTTCTGCTTCTTCATCCGGAGACGAGCTCGCCTGTTCGACGAAACGGTTATAAGCAAGACACTCATGAGAAATGGGAATTGCAACGACAAAACGAATTGACTGATAAGAACAATAAAGTTGAAATGAAGTTATGTTCTGAAATGTTTGTACATTTCCCTTTTTCACGAAACAGCGCGAAGGCATACATTCGGGTTTTGCTTGGCTTACATAAGTTGTGACAGAATGTTTTCTTCGGGAGAACTCCGAAATTGCACCCAGAAAGCTGTAACACCTTTCCCACGCGAAGAGAATGTCCTTCACTCATGAGCTGGCACCCATTTTTTACCTTTCAAAGCCGAGAATGTCCGTGACAATTTTTTTTCGTTGGTCACCTCGCACGGAGATAGGCAAAACCAATGCATTTCGGAGAATTTGTCTGCCAGCGGAGACTCCGAGCTCGCCAGGGGCGCTGCAATCACTTTTCGCCCGTTTTCCGCGGGAGTCGCCAGTATTGGCTTCCACGGTATTTGGTTTGACCAATCGTAGAAAGCCGACCACGGCGACGCTTTTGGCCGCGCATGTCGCCGATACGAGGCAACACCGTCGGCTCAAGTAATGGCGACCGCCATTGCTCGAGGTAGCCGGTCTCGGAATACGCGGAGAGCAAGTCGTCTGCTTCTTGCACGGGAGTGGCGGTGACGTCAGAACGACTCCGAGCTCTGATTGGCTGATTGAAAAAAAAAAAAAAAAAAAGATAGTGGGTAGACCTCGAGGCATCTAACATTAAGGTCTACCCACTTATTTTTTTTTTTTTTTTTTTTTTTCAATCAGTTAATAAGAGTTTGGCGTCGTTCTGATGTTACCGCAGCTCCTGAGCAAGAAGCAGACGACTTTCTCGCCGCAGAGGAAGAACCACGAATCCATCGCTTCATCGAACAAACATTGAATTGGATCCAAGTACCGCGAGCCTCGCGGCGGCTCGTCGGCAGTCAAAGGCGACCGAAAAAAGGTGCCGTCTCCGCCACCACCAACGACGACGGCGTACCGCGTATTATTATTATTGCCGAGACGCGCCCCGGCAGAGAGAAGCGATAGATGCGGCGCGATGGAGGAGCCCCCCGAGACACGGCGTGCGAACGCGACCCCCCTTCGTGTCGTCGACCCCAATTACAAAATTAAAAACGGCAGCAGCACGGGCGACGGAAAGCCGTCAGCCGATGGATCCTGCTGCATCGTTCCTCGCCCCGCACATCTGCTTACGTCCGTCACCCGTCCCGGGGACACCCAGAGCCGATACAAGAAGACAAGGCCCACACAGTTCCCCTCCCCCAAACGTCATCCACGCAGCGGCTCGCGTCAGCACCACAGCCAGCGTGTCTCGCAAGCAGCGTTTCACGAGCGCGACGCTAGCGAACGCGAAGACGCCTAGCAGACCTGTACGTAACGCGTTACAAGGAACGGGTTACGTACAGAGTGAAGTAGAAGCTCCTCCCACCTCTCTCCACTTTAGCAGAGTGAACGCTGGCGAGGACGCCTCGCCTCCTCTCCAGCCTTCTTTCTACTAAACTGGAAAGTCTATGCATAGTTACTTCGTTTTCCAACGAACGACCTAGTTACTTTTTTAAATAGCAGTAACCGGTAACGTGTTTTCGCTACTCTCATGAAGTAACGAGGAAGGGTACTCAGTTACTTCTGCAAGGGAACAAGACAAGTACCCAACCTATGCGGAGCGCAAGTTCGTCTGCTGGTTTCTTGCACAGGGGTTGAGATGATGTCGGAACGCGAAACTCTTATTGGCTGATTGAAAAAAGGAGTGGGTAGACCTCAAGGCATCTAGCATCGAGGTCTGTCCACTATCCTTTCAATCAAAACCAATCGGGGCTCGGCGTAATTTTGACGTCACCGAAACTCCTGCACAAGTAGCAGACGAACTTTCCCTACACATACTTATCACCCGAGCTCGCGCCTGTAATTTCCACAACGAAAAAACGCTAAAAAAAAAAACATAAAAAAAAATGTTTACACGCATGTTTGTTAGTCGCAGAATAATTCTTGTATGAACGCGTTAAAAGCGAAATATTCGCGACAGATATTGAAAACGGCTACCGCTTCATTAAAGCATTCAGAGTATAGCGAGAAAATAACGGGTTACATGTGAGCTGAGGTAACGCATTCGTTTTGAGTCCCAGTATACGACTAATGCACCTAATTACATTTTTTGGGGCGGGTTTAGTAACGCGTAGCGAGATTTAGTTACTCTATTTAGGTAACGTGTACATGTCTCATGTAAGGACGCGTCGTGTCTGCCGGGTGTTCGCATCTTGGGGCGGGTCGAGTGATCCTCTACCGATGACGTCATTCGCAGGCCTTGTCTTCTAGGTGGCATTGCCGTAGCGCGGCTTCGACCACCACGTGCGGCGCGCAGCCGGAAACAAAAGAGACAACGCCGACGGCGGGGAAAACAAAAACAGGCGAGAAAACGGGTCTCCCCCCAATCTCAAAGAAGGAGGAAGCGCGGCGTTTAATTAACGCGGCAGCGTCGGTATGGGAGCGCGACGCCCGCCGGGATTGCGTCGCCGGAAGGAGCGACGCAGGACGGCGGCATCGGCGCTGGCACGGCAGCGACAGTGCGCCTTGCCGCAGTGTGAACGCTCTGGTTCACACAGTTCCACCGAGTGGGATCCACCGAGTGGAGAGTGTTCGCACATTTGCGTTGGAGCGTGGCATACGGCATTGCGACTCGCTGGGTTCCACTAACGACGCGTTGCACGGACTTCGGTTAGGGATAAAGAGCGGGAGCATTGTAATTGTGACGATGACGACAACGACAGTGTATAGCGCCTTTTCAGCGGTTGCTGAGTGCGGACGCGGAAGAGCAAAGCAAAAAATACACAAATGAACAGATTAGAATCGAGGACAACCTGAGAAACGCGACTTGTGGCAAAGATCCTCATTATCGCGGCCAATCAAATGGCGACATTCACCGATAAGACCGCCCAACAACCAACCACGAAGCAGGAGGTGTGAACGTGATAAGCTACACCCTGCCTCCGTTAAAGGGGCTCCATGGAATGATTTTTCAACTCTTTCCTCCTTGACTTTCCTCCTCAAATCAAAAGCGAAATGAGAAATCACACTCGGACGTGACGTGTTTGGCCATCGGACGTTAAGCACACCATGAAACTTGTCATTCGGAAGCGATGGTGAGTGCCGTTACGGCACTCGTTGGTCACGGACGGGAATTCCAATATTCGTCGACGGATGGATTGTTGACTAGCGCTTATGTCAGAGTGACGCAGTGCTAATGTCCGATGCGTGAGCTGGCCTATCGGAAGACGTGCTATGGGCACCGTGGATGTATCACAGTGAAAAGGCGGAAAGCTTTCGAAGGGAAGGAGGTACGAACAGTCCGCAATATTTTCGAAGTTTCGTACCGAAAAGCAGGCTTTTCACTTCCTACACACTTTTTTTTTTTTTTGATCCACTAAACGATACGCGATCGGTAAGATTCCAATCTAAAAATTATTTATACCAGCCAAAAAATCATTTCATGACACGCTTTTAGGCTGACAGTGACAACACCGGCTGTTTCACCGAACAATTTTAAAAATTTCCCCCAAAAACTAATTAAAAAAAAAAAAAAAAACACTTTAGAGCAACAATTTACCTGCCACATAGGACGTTAGATATCGCAAAAACACATAATAATTAGCTGAATAATGACCTAATTAGCTTTCTTTATAGCGAATAAACATACTGCTTCAATTAGAAACATGCTGAATATAATCGAAAATCACTAAACCCACTCCTTTTTAGAAAGGTACGCGGACGGAGATCGAACTCGTCCAGACGTCGGGAAACGCTATTCCACATGTGAAGAAGTCGGCCTCGGTATACGAATGTCGTTCCCACGCGCGATCATATACAAAACCGAGAGATGCACATCCCATGGGCAGCGCAACAGCGGCCAACGCCCGTGTGTTTTCGGAGAGCTCCTCGCGTGCCGCCATTTGTCCCTGCAGCGGAGGTTCGTCCTTCCGGCTGAACGAGTGCAGCCGCTCGGCGGTAAACAGGGCATCGGCGTCGAGCTCGGGCGGCCTCGCTGCCGCTGCCCCTTGTTGTATGTATACTACACTCGGTTTGGCCCCAAGCCGACAGTCCGGTGGGAAGTAGGTGAGCTCGTCGAACGCAGCTCCCAGCGCACTCCTACCTGAAACAGCGCGACACGGACGAAGCGAGACACTGGACGAAACGAGCGGTGAACTTTTCCAAGCTCACGTGCAGTCGCATCTAAGCACGCGACGGACTAATCAGCCGCCTCTCTTCCATCGCCTGACGATCGCGTGGCAAAGGTGGGCGTGCGATTGATCTAATGAGCACGTGTAGACGCTTTGCAGCAGCTGTGCATGAACACCGCCATAACTGACCTTCAGTTTTTGTTTCCTCCTATTTCGTTTATTTCACTTCATCATTACCATAGCAGGCCAGGTTACTGCCATATTAGATTCAACTGTGTCCTTTTCTAAAGCATCGGCCTTTGTTGAGGATCATACCGTTTCACTTGCTCGGCATCTCGGTAAGACAAGAGAAGGTCAGCAATGGCGGCTGCAGTTTGGCGCGTGTGTAAAGCGTCTATACCTTCCATCAAACTGTAGCCTGCGCGACGCTAGAGAGTTTTAGGAGATCGTTCCGATACCACCGATAAAGGTACCCGATACCAAAGAGCACGCATAAGCTTCAACCAGTGTTGGGAAGTCATTCAGGTGCACTTTACATGAACTACTACTTCAAGTAGGTTTCGAACACTCGCTCTTTACTTGAAGTATACATTCTCCGAATTATGTGCCTGTACTTTTTTGTGTGAGCGTGTTTTCCCAGGAAAGTACAACTTCCGACTTCAAAATGCATTCCCCAAATTTGGTATCGTTAAACGTGTATCGCAAAATGATGCCTTGTCAACACTGAAGAAATAATACTTGGAGGGATAATGTACTCTCACCAGAAATGCGAGCATGCAGACGACGCCTCGCTCGCATTTCCCGTACATTTGATCGCTATTTCTAGCAAGGTCAGCGCGAGCGAGGAGGTTAAAAATATCAGGAGAGGACAATCATAATGTAACACCTGAGACTGTGGTGCGGAAAGATTAAGAAACTTTCAAGTCGAAGACAAAGACAACAGAGGACAACCTCCCAACGTTTTGAGACGTTCTCCCCTGTTATCTTTTCCTTCGACTAGAAAGTTTCTCAACCCTTCCGCACCACAGTCTCGGGAGTCAATTTAATATTACGCCAGCACTCCCGCACACGCATTGTTGTTGTTTTTTGTTAAAAAGAGGGCAGTCCTCTACGAGAGCATTGATCGCGGAAACTACGGGGCCGACGTCGTACTCTCTCCTAGAACGTTTAGCCCCCTTGAGCGGAACAAGCCGCCATTTCTGAAAATAACTGCGCCGTGGCCACTCGACTTTAGGCAATATTCGCCGCCATTCACGATTACCCCTAAAACAATGCAAACCAGTTTAAAAAAAAAAATCATTGCATAGGGGAATAAAGGGCACCATGAAAAGTTGCGTTAAAACGCACGCGAACTTTACTTTAAAATTACAGTCTATTTATAGCCGGTACTTCAAATAAATTGCACCCAGTGTACTTACCACTTTATTTCAAGTACACCACTTCTCCTTTACTTTGTACTTTACTTCAAGCGCATTTTAGATGTCCTTTACCCATCACTTGCTTCCACCACACTGTCAACTTAAGGGCGAATAAGGTAGGAGTGCAGACACTGAGGAAAAGGAGGAGGCGAAAGCGAGAGCCGAACGCCACAAGCAGGCGTTCCGCACTCTAACGCCACTAATCATTCCAACCAGAGATGGGAGTTCTTACATCATCATCATCATCACCTGAGCGCACATACTCCGTTTATCCACGAGCTGAGGCAGGAAATACGCACTCCCAGGACCCATCAGAACGTCCCTTCCGCGTGAGTTGAACCCCGGCTCTCTGCGCGGGGGTCCTGGGCGGGAGCGGGATGACGTGGCTAAATAGAAACTCGCGTCTGGTCCGCCGACCACGGATAGCCTCCACTGCACTGTCAGCTTAGCGGTGAGCGGAGTATATAGATACGTATGGACGAAAAGGACTTCATCGCCGTTCCTTCCGCCGCACAATGTATCGTGCGTGCCTGCATCTGTCTGTCGGTGCGTGTTCGTGCATCTGCTCGGGATCGCAGGTGTGCGTGCGAGCCACCGCGACCTCTGTTATTATGTCTCCCGATAGGAGAAGCGCCCCGCCCACTCCGTCAAGATGAAGGTCGCCAAGCCTACGGGTTACTTGTGTATACAGTAACATCCCGAAAGGTATGGCTCCGTTTACTGCCTAACTCTCGATCGTTGAAAAAGCAAACAAACACCAAAAGATAGCGCATTCCTATATAGAGACACGTTACTATACCTGCAGGAAAAGGCGAGCGATGCAACCGAACATGTCGTCAGAGTTTTTACATGACATAACGGCTGCTCCCTCGACTTCAAAAGAAGGGTATCCTGCCTTTTCCGAAATATTAATACGTGTCATGGTTCAGCATGCTTATACGGCAGCTGATGTAGTATGGATGAGACACCGAATCGAGCTTTTGTTCGTAGCCTTTTCTAGTTGCACACCAAAAACGAGCAAACTCCCCTTTATCGTTCAGTTGAACCTCCATGGTGTACCTTCCGGGTACCGATGGATGGATAGATGCATACCCTTTAAATCGGGCGGCGGATCGCGCCACCTGGCCAGTGCAGTAGCCGTGACGCTACCCGAAGGTGGCAGCCGCAGCCTGGGACTGGTAATATGTCCACAGTGGCTTCACTCGCGCCGAACCGATCTACTAAAGGGTATTACGATGGTAGGAGTGTGTTCGCTTGCCCGTTTACTCATGCACTAGCGCGTCTTTCTGTAGATCAAATGAAACGCGTGTGTCCCTTTGCATGTTTATAATGCACCAACGTGCGTCTGCGCCAACGGCGTGTGGGTTCCAACGGATGCGTTTACATAGAAAGACGGGAGGCGAGCGGATGAGTCAGGCATGGGACGAAGATGGAAACAAGGTTGAAAAATGAAGTCGCCCTCCCGACGCAATCCCTCTTCTACACTTTGATCGCAAACAGAAACGGCGGAACAAACGTCTCCAGACTGGCAGCCGCCGCACAGGCAACAGACGCAGGCATAACATACAAGGAATAAACAGAGCGCAAGGCCGATTCGAGGACGAGTGCATGTCTGGGAAACAGACGAAAAACTTTTTTCGTTCGTATTTTTTCTTTTTTACGCCGGCTGCAAATCTTTTCGGTGGCAAACTCCGCCAGAACAGACAGGACGGTGTGTACTTCCTCCAGTCCGGCGCTGGTCTATGGCACCGCTCAAAAGTGCTCAATCGACGCAGATACAACAAACACCGGAGCCACTTGCCCTCGTTCGACAAGAAGAAACACGGACTCGCGAAACCTTGAACAGTGGCAGATGAGTTCTGTCCTCCCCCGGCGTTTTCGTATTATTTCCGGACCCCCGCGTTGGGCGCCAAATCCAAGATCAATGCGCCGGTAGCGTCTCGCTCCTCTAAAACGCATTAAACACACACAAAACACACACACACACACACACACACACACACACACAAAAAAAAAAAAAAAGAAACACTAGCATTTGAGCTAGGTATCGGGAGTTGATAACAAGGCCGAAGGGTTTTTACGTCACCTAAAGAGGCAAACGCAGATTACAAAGTATAAGGCCGCAGACCCTCTGACAGTTTTTTTTGTGTGTGACCCATAGGGAGTTTTAGGGAACCGTTTTTGCACGTCCGATACGGTATACGATGGGCCCTCCGATACGAACTGCGCATGCGTAATACAGGGAAGGCCTCAGACAGTCTGTGGCAGACTGTCTTTTGTTGGATGTTTTGGCAGTGTGAACGCGGCATATTGAGTAGGAAACAACGAGGAGCAAGACGAAGTAAGACAACACTTCGCCCTGGTCCTTGTTGTTTTCGGTGTTTTATACCTTTTTTTTAAAGCCATGAATAACCTAGATCAATGAATCACTTTAAAACAATGTTGTAGGCGCCACGAAAAAAAAAAGTAACGAAATACGTTACTCGTTATTACTTTCAAGTCAAAGGAACGCGTTACAGACCATCGTTGCCCAAAAATAAAAGGAACGCGTTGCCGATAAAAAGTAAGGCACGCCACTTTTGCCTAACCTTTTATTTTTTATTTATGAGTTAAAACGTTTTAGTGTTCCGATGTTACAGGTACCCATAAGCGCCATACTCGAAGAACGTAGCTAGGAGTGTGGGGAAAAGAGAGGCAAAGTTTTGAAGGTAGGTGAGATGAGTGCAAGAATTCATAACTTAGCGTCTAGAAACAAAAAAAAAAAAAAACTTTTTTTAGGTTAATTTTTTTTAATGTTTTGGGAAGGTGTAACGACTAACGTAACTACGTTACCCGTCACTTGAAATTAGTAACGTAAATCCGTCATCCGCTTCTGTCTTAAGAACACAGCGAGCACGTTACGCCGTTGTTTAAAAAAAGTACACGGCGTTGCTTGTAACGCCGTTATTTGTAAGCGCGTTACAATTCCAACACCGCTTTGAGGCAGTGTTGTAGGCGTTATCGAAAGGAAGTAAACGAATACGTTACTCGCTACATGCAAATAAAATGAACGCGTTACCGACCTACGTTACCTCAAAATAAAAGGAACGCGCTACCGCTACCGATAAAAAGTAACGCAGGTTACTTTTGCGTTACTTTTTTTTAAATATGAAATAAAGCGTTTTCCTGTTTTGACGGTACAGGTATGCCTAAGCGCCATTATTAAAAAAAAAACTATGTTCATGCAGAAACTGAACTTTTTAATCTTTTTTTACGGTTTCTACTCAAGAGAAAAAACAAAAAAAAAAGAAAAGGACTAAAACATTCACACGGCTTGGCGCCTAAAAACACGCTTGCAGGCATCGTCTGAGACGTGTTACTTCCTTGTGTAACGGTGACATCGGTCACACAAGCACCGTCTGCGGGCCTTTTTGGAAGCAACCACTCGAACGAAAGAAACTTTCTTCTAACGCGCGTGAGGCGCATCCGCATATAATTCTGTCATCACATGTCTGCGGCAAACAGGCGTCGTGTTCCAGGTCTTATTCGAATGGATCCGCGGGTTACTCCGGCGGATCTTGTCACGTGACAAAACGCATTGAACAACGCTGAACGCGGGTAGGGTTTCGAACGGCAAGGTACAGAGCCTTTACCCCAGAGGGAGGTGGAGTACATTTTGGAGCACGGCCAGTGTGAGGTTTGTGCGACCAATGACTATAGAATCACCAAATGTGAACGGCGATCTCGATGGTACGTGTAACAAGCACGGCGGAAGCTTGAAGCCATCATTGTTCGTAAACCGAACATGGACAAAGTTCACAGTCTGACGTTACTCTTATCTCCGTCCATGGAAGCAGAATACTACGACCAAAAGCCTCCGATCCTATGAAAACATTGGAATGCCCGTTTGGTCAATCCTGGCTTGCCACAACGACGCTTTTGGCCGCTAAATCCAAATCCCGTCTTTAAAAATAAAAATAAAAAGTTTTGCGTACGGTTATTGCTAAGGCCGTCTATAAAGATTGAGGTAAGTCTTCGAAAAAACCACGTAAACCTTATCGTTGCTAAACTTCTCGCCCGATCGGCAATGAGGCATTCTCCGTGGACCTTGAGACAGAGCAACAAAAAAAAAAACGGCACCGTTTGGGGGATTCGTCTCAAGATGACTTTGATTAGTTAGCTCTATAGGTCTGTGCCCGGTCATGAACGTATCTTTAAGGACGTGTTGGGAAAATAAATTTTAAGCTGCGTTTGAAGTTCTGTGTTTGTCCTTGGCCCCGTCTCGCCCTCGCTCCAGGGTTTATGAAGTCGGTCCTAAAAACACGCTCGCCTGCACTTTTGCTTGAGTACCACGAATGCGCTTGTGGTGATACGAACACCTGGGCCCCCCCTATTATACGGTTAAACTTCGTTTACATTTTTTTTATTGTTAGGCAGCCATTGCACTGCTAGTTTCAACTATCGTACTTATAGGTCTACTACAAAGATTATCAAACAAGAGAACAAAAACCGGAGCAGTTCAAACGACTTGGTTGTATTTGGACCATAGGGAAAGTGGTTGCCCCTGTCTAATGAAACTCTCTAGTCCATGGTGGAAGACGAGAGGGGTGTCTGAACAAGGCCAGCCAAGGTGGCAAAGGTTTGCTCGGTCTTTAAGCATCTCCCGGCACCGTCGGATTAAGGGACCTCGCACAGGCCTCGTAAACCTGTGCTCGAACAAGGACGGTTCCTCCATTGGCCCTCAACGGTCCCTTACATGTTGCGCCATCTAACGGCGTTCTAACAGAAATATGAGCGAACCTTCGCCACACTTGCTCCGTGGCGAGGCGACGCCCAGGGAACACGGCCACCGAAAGGTACCGCCCCGGGGACGAGCAGGCGGCAGCCTGCAATTGCCGGCGGCACGTAAACTATCCCCATTCAACGGAAGGGTTTAACGAATCGCGACGCCGACCGTCAGGCGAAGCCACAGGTGCGTAACGGGTCGGCGACGGTGATCGAGCCGTGCACAATGGTGCCAAGGAGCCCTGACAGCCCCCTGTGTTTTTTCCCCGCTGCTTTGCTGGCGACCATCCCCCCGTCGTAACGGGCCATGAACTCCCCGTCGGACGATCATCGTGTCAGCGTCTGTCGTCGTCTCTGCTTTGCGAAGCAGCAAACCGCCCGTGACGCTCTGACGACTCTGCGACGCTGCGCGCGTACATGGACCGCGCGTGACGTCGTCTCCAAGTTCTGCTGGTCATTCCTACCTGTTCTTGCCAAGGACACAATGTACTTTTTTTTTTTTTTTTTAATAAAGTATGCATTGTCAAATTCGGCAGTAAGATCACCACAAAGTTGGCTGATGTGAAGCCAATGAAAGTTATATGCTCCATTCGGAGATAAACCTATCTTTCTGCGCACCGCGCATTTCCTTGACGGTTATTTGTTAAAGCAATAATGTGACCACCACGAACGCTGCCTCGAGGAAAGAAGTAAGAATCGATGAGGAAGACGGCGAGATTAGCCTATAGGTAATTGTCCCGGTCGACTACTCTGCGGAGAGGGAGAAAGATGGTGAGATATTAAAGGAGAGGTTAAAAGAGGAGAAGAGGAAAGCACTTTATGGAGACATACAGAGGAAAGGGGCCAGTACACAGCTCGGCCAGAACCCCGTCTTCGCGTTTCAAGAAAAAAAAAATGGCGTCCGAGTATGCAGTTATATACCCAAGTACACAGATGTGAACGACACGCGAAACTCTACTCTCGTGTGAGTAAACAGTCGCACGTCACGCTGCCATTATCTAGCGCAGCGACGAGAGCTCGAGACCTCGACCTTGAGGGCGCGGGTGTCGAGTAAACGAACAGGCGACCGACTACAGACGCGTCTTTGTCCCCGCGACAGGGCAGAAGAAGAAACAACAACCCGACGAGAGGGAAGCTCGCGGGCGCAGCGACGCCGAAAGACAAAGGAGTTCGTCCTCTGTCGCCCAGTCGACGCTGCAGGACGGGCGGGGAAACGCAGGTTTGGCCAAAAGTAGCGCACGAAAGGTTACGGCCCCACGTACGTAGACCTCCATTACAGGTGTACGCGGAGAGCAAGTCGTCTGCTACTTGTGCAGGAGTTTCAGTGATGTCAAAAGAACACCGAGTTCTGATTGGCTTCGATAGAAAGGATAGTGGGAAGACCTCAATGCTAGATGCCTTTTGGTCTACCCACTATTTTTTTTCAGTCAGCCAATAAGAGCTCCGCGTCCTGGCATCATCGAAACTCTTGTTCAAGAAGCAGACGACTTCCTCTCCGCATTATTATACGTAAGGGTTCCGTGTTCTGGGGTTTAGTTTTCTTCCAATTTCTGGGGCGTTTTCTCGGGGTTTTATTTTTCGACACAAATTCGGTGTTTTTCGGTGTCTCCTTTCTTGGGTCAGACTAAATATCGGGGCTTATGTTAAACAAAATAGGGCACGGGATTCCCCAACCGTCAAAAACATGCACGTAAAGGCCCATTCACACTCTTGCGACCGAGTTAGACCGAGAGAGACCAGACCGGTTTTTAGGCCTCTTGCGACTTAGGACCAGCTCCGCTGCATCGCATCCGGTCCTAAGAAGTCGCAAAAGGCTTAAAAACCGGTCTGGTCTCTCTCGGTCGAAGTCGGTCGCAAGAGTGTGAACCGGCCTTAATCCGAATATTTCCAAAACGACCTGATACCAAGAAGGACACGAGACAAAGGCTTCCGGATTAAAGCAGAGGCCTTCGTCATTGGTCCATCGAGGAACAGCACAGTGTGGAACTTGTTTACATTCACGTCAAGGGTGTGAGCCAATGGACAACGAAATACAGACACCAATTACATGAAAACAAACAGGTGCGTATGCGTGCTGCTTCAGTGGTGCGAAACGTGTCCACAAGGTACGCGCTCTGCAGCAAGACCACCACAATGGCAGCTGACGTGACGTCAATACAAGCCACGTACGACGTCACGAGGGACGCTCAATGTACCCCTGCCGCCTAGAAGACAAGATTATGAAGATGACGTCATCCGCCTGTGTGTGTGTGTGTCTTCTTCCTTGTGTCCGTTGTTTGGTGCGCCTTGCACCATGCTTCGTAACGTTCACCAACAAGCCCAATTACAAGTTCTTCCGCGTGCCTTTCCTCCTAGATGATATTGAATGTGCCCCTCTGCGCGCAAGAACGTGTGGCGCCAGCGTGGAGGTGACTTTGGCGAATACCACCTAGAACAAAGGCCTGTGAACTACACCTCATATTCTATGGTACGTGCCCAGCCTATAGGAAGGAGCCAACTCAGCAAATGGGCACGAGCCCGACCTTGAACACCCTTCGACGCATTGACTGGACAACCAGCCGAACGCTGCCTCGGCGCTTGTGTCCAATCAGTGTCTGCGCTCGATCTGATCATGTCGAAATGCTAGGGCAGAGGCTTCGATGATTCTTACATGGCGTTGTTTTGGCGGGCCAGCAACAGCACGCGCCCGCTCGTACGGCGGAGACACTTCGGAGGCTGCCAGATGTCCCGCTCGCAATCCAGATCAGGCGTCCCAGTTCATTCGAGCCGTGCGAGAGAAGTCAAAGATAACGACGCCTTCAGCAGAACGCACAAAAATGACGCCTCGGTCCAATCAAGGAGAACGCGGTCGCTTGATTCGGTAAGCGCGGCGGCGTCCCCCTTCCGAGAGCATCGAAAGAGAGCACTGGCAATCATAGTAATATCAATAACAACAAGGACAGCCTGCGCGAGATTCGAGACGCCCTAATGACGGCCGACACGGTCCGGTAATGAAAGGCGGCGGCCGCTCGGCGGCGGTGGTATACACGCTGCAGCGATCCGGACTGGTTTCCACCGCGGCGGGGAGGGCCAGGCACGAGACCATCACACCCAAAGCGCCTGGCCCACAAGACAGCGAGCTCGGAACGACGTTGCCTGTAACGGGACCAGCGCTCTAATTGGCCACGCAGGTGGGCACCGCTGCACAAGTGCCATCTAGAAGACAAGGCCTGCCCATTACGCCATCGTTTGTGGACTCACTAGAGCCGATGTTCCCACGAAGCGGCAGACGTCTTGCCGTCGCCGCGTCGCACGCGCGTTGGGAGACGCCGTGAAACGCGCAGGTGGTGACGCTACTATATATAGTGATGACGTTTGAGTGGGGGAGACCCAGGCCTTGTCTTCTAGGTGGTATATAGGCCCAGAACGACGTTGGGTGTAACGGGTCCAGCTCTCTCTAATTGGCCACGCCGGTGGGCACCGCTTCACACTGCCCCCGTACCACCGCCGGGGTTGGCCTGGAAGGTCCGAAACGGATCGCGGACACGTCGTCTTCCCGCCGGCACGAAGCGAGTGGTGATAAACCATTTATTCCCTCGTTTGCGATTGTAATGAGGTCCGGAATCGGGTCAGTCGGTGTATCGTTCAACGAGACGAAAATCCGATTAGGAACGAAGGCCTCCGTCACACTGGTTGTACATCATACTAAAGACAGAGCTTATATGACAGAATTGTCTGCGACCTCAAGCATGTTCAAAGCATGTTCGCTTCCAACATGTCTGCAGACAACTTTTACATGGCCAATATGGCCGCCATACAAGGATGAAACGCGCCTGAGACCGCGTTTGTAGACTGTCTTTGGTATGGTGTGTGACCTCTGCTTAAGAGGAAAGAGAGCCCCATGTCTTCTCGCATACCAGGCACGTTTCTTTATTGATAAGTGTGTTTCGCTCCCATCTCAAAATAAATCGCTCTTAAGTCGTAACCTATACTCCTTCGTTTACTGCGCATCTTACGACTCGTATAGTCATATTTTTTGGGGGGCCACCCGAAGGAAGCTGTTCCTAAGTCGAAGGTACTCACGTACAACAACGTCCACTTTTTTCATCCATACACTTATAAATCCTCGACTATAATTCGCATAGCCCTCCGAAGAGATAGCCGCCGGGAGGTTGGCCACCGTGAGACCGCAGGCAGCCTTCACTGACTGAAATATTCTCCTGCTTGCAGACATGTCACAAGATCCGAAATATATGCCCATTCGAAAGAAATGACAGAACCCTTTTCCAAAGTTCGCGCTTTCTATAGTGACTGCAGCGCCACATGAGCCAATGAATAATCGCGAACTCTGAGCATGCCTACGCGGATACGAGTATACTGCGTGAGCGTTAAGCGAGTATTTGAAAAGGGTTCATTGCGCGCAATACTACGCGCAACGAAGAAGCAAAGGCATGAGACCGAAACGTTCACACGCCGAGTCATCTTACCGAAGCTCATCCTATGTGTACACCGGACCTGTGAACTCTGAATGCTAAGCACACACCCACGGAACATCGTTAACCACTGTTCGCTACTCCAATCGGGCTCACACGTACGAGTGGCTAAATCATAGGGGTTGTTTGCACCCCTTCCTCTCCGAAGAACAAACGAGTTAAGTGGATGGCAGTCCGTTCGTATACAAACCGCGCCAGTTAAGAGCGAGAGAGACTAACGCAGTCCCCGACGAGGTTACAGTGTTCCACAGCGGGTAGTATGCGGAGCAGAGCGCGTATAATTGCGGGCAGAGTCATTACGACATACGCAGACGTGCCTCTCCCCTTCCAGGTACAGTTTGAGGTCGAGGTTTGGCTCCTCTCCCTCTGTCCACCCCCTCCTCTCCCGCTCGCGACCATTAATGAAAAGGCGAGTGGCGATCGAGCGCGCGCCTCGCCATCTTCACAGTTGGTGCGTATGGTGACGAGGGCTTTGCGCGCTGTACTGGGGAGATCGCGCAGTGGGCTGTGCGTTTGTGAACATTAGAAGGCGGGAGAGAGAGCGAAAGAGGACGATTCAAAGGCCGAGAGGTTAGCCTATAGGGAGTATTCACTGGACGCCATATTTGTGGGTGCTGTCTAGAGCGCGTGCTCAGAACGAGCTCACGCCAATAGGCTGCTAAGACCGGCACTCTTGATGGTACGGAAAGCACGTGGCAAAAGAACTGCGGAAGCTGGCCGTCAGCACGCGCTCAGCAGTCGCGCACACAGATATGGCCGCCAGTGAATACTCCCTATACTCCGCTCACCCTCAAGTTCAGACTAGAAGACGCCTTCAGCGCGAGTTTTGTGCCCTTGCCGACGCAAGTGTGAACGCGCAAACAAGGCACTGCGGAAGCCAGCGAGCTCGCGCTCAAGGCGGAGCTTTATAGTCTCAGCTTAAGGGTGAACGCAGTATAGCACCTGGCTTTAGCAGACTACTCAGGGCTGGGGGCGGGGAGGGGGGAGTTGGAGTCAGCGTCGGTTTAACGAGTAAATTTTAACAATGTAAACGAGAGGAGGTACCCCATGTGGTTCAGCGTGTACGTTTCAATATTTATCGGGCACTCTCGTAAACGGGGAAGCTTTTCGCCATCAGCACCGACCTCGACTATAGCGAACGATACACGAGTGGCGGTTCGACAGACTGCGCCCAAAGTTTCGACAGCGCGCACTGCGTTCCGCCCGTGGGGCGGCGAACAACAAAGCGTACGGCGTTCCGTCACGTTTCCGCCGCCCAGGTAACGGGTTATGGGGCAACGAACGAGAGGAAAAAGAAAAAGAAAAACGAGGCACGGCCGAGCCAGTTCACGGGCTTATATACGAGCTCCGGGGGAGGATTAGATCTCTCGCCTCTTGCAACACCGCGTTATTACAATGTCACGCGCCAATCCCGATCACGATCTGAGGAACGCCTCGACATCCTTCGGAGCATCTCCCCGCTCTTGGTTAGGTCACCGGCGCTTCATGTCGTTGCAACGGGGCGGTAGAGCTGTATACAGTCTCGAAAGTCATCGATCCATGTACAGCTCGGCAGTATACTTCTAACAGCTAACACGTCGTACAAACAACACAGTCCGCAGACACTGTCACTAGCGTTTCTTGTATGACCCTGATGTCACGTGACATGACGCCATCCTCGAGGACACATCCAGAGGGCGAGAAAGCGCCAGTCCCGTCTGGAAACAACTGCAGAGGTCACTCTGCAGTTGTCAAATGTAGAACGGAGTCCGGGTGCCTCCGTGTGTACATGTGTGGCAATCTTAGTGTTAACTATTTTAAGGCACTTGGTCGTTCAGCGTTTAGCCCAGCAACACCCCGACTGCCTTTTTGATGGCTTTCTCAAATTTATTTTCATTTACTGCTTCATCCATCCGGATTTTTCTAACACTCCTTCTTTCGAAGCAACGTAATTGAGCCGCACAAATACAGTACACACACACCGATATATGTCATGTCATTATTAGCTGGTCGTTTCCCAAGCCGAATGAAAGTAGCGCGAGTTTGCGTTATACACAAGGGTGGTGCACAAAACGTCTTCAATAATTACAGGTCAATCTCTGTATTACCCGATTTTTCTAAAATATTCGAACAAATAATAAATAGCCGACTAACTAGTTTTGTTTTTACAAAACACAAAATAATTTCAGAACAGCAGTTCGGATTTCAAAGGAATAAATCGACGGAAATGGCACTTCTAAACATTAAAGATAAAATTATAACCAATATAGAAAGTAAGCAATATACGATCGGAATATTTCTTGACTTTCGAAAAGCTTTCGACTCTATTAAGCACAAAATCCTGTTAACAAAGCTGAGTACCCAGGGTGTAAGGGACAAAGCGCTAGAATTAATATGCAGTTACTTGAGCTCTCGTTCACAATTTACCGTCTCTAACGGCGTCAAGTCTGATATTCAACAAATCGCATATGGTGTCCCACAAGGATACGTTCTAGGACCATTATTGTTTCTTGTTTATAATAATGATATTGTACATATCTCGCATTTTTCGGACATGGTATTATTTGCAGACGACTAGAACTTTTTTTCTCTCCCACAATGACCCCCCGAAAGTTTATCAAATGATTCTTTAAATAAACTATCCACGTGGCTAGTGACAAACCAGATTGAATTGAATATTTCTAAAACTAAATATATTATTTTCAGGGAAAAAAACAAGCCACTTAGTTATGACATCGATATAAAATTTAATTCAAACAAATTAGAGAAGGCTGAATCCATGAAGTTCTTGGGTTTCACCAGAATTTGCACTGGACAACTCAAGTATCTAAACTATGTTTGACTCTTTCACAATCAATCGGCATATTACATAGACTAAGACTTTTACTACCAACATGGCTTAAGCGCCAACTTGTGCACTCTCACCTACATTACTGCTCATTGGTTTGGGGAACGATATCAAAAAGCAATCTTGAAAAACTTTTAGCACTCCAAACAAAAGCAGCTCGGTCCATCGCATGCTTGTGCTATAATGAACACACATATATTTATTTTAAGGAGTATAATTTATTCACTATTCAACAGTTAATATTTTTTTTCAATTTTGCGAAATTAATCTTCCAATTCTCTCAAAAACAATACGGGGTCCTTTGTTCCACAATTTCCCTTAAGGGTCACGCAATACAGCTTGAGACGTGTGGAATATGATAGAGGCCAAATGCGTACTAATTATGGTGAACATACATTGAAGCAGAAATTAACGCAATTTCTAAATATGCATCCCCAAATTCTCAATATATCAACTAAATCAAGATCTGCAGATACATTTAAAGAAAGAACAAGGGATTATATTTTCGAGCATGTATAAAATATTCTGTAGAAATGCTTCCAGACGTATCATTGCGTTAGAAATGTACATATTTCTTATTATTTTTGTTTTTATGTTCTTGTGCTTCACTTGTATATTGTTCGTTGTAAGAGCTGCGCCGCTCTGAAACCCGTATGGGGTACGGGACCTAGTTGAGGTGTTTCAATACACTTTTTGTTCCTGGCACCCCAAAATAAAATGGCAAATAAATACAAATCTTCGTAGATTTTTTGCTTTCCAGAAAAGCTGCGTTCTGAAGGAAAATATATAAATTTTCAGTAGGCAATATTTCGATTGCGGACTTTCTGTCCAGATTGTAACGGCAAGATTTCAATGCGATCGCACGATTCCCGTAAATTAAATCGTGAACAGAAACAAAAATTAAAAAAGGTAAGGTTATTCGGTCGGAAGCCTCTCGGGGAAAGCCCGTCGATACAACGTCGCCGCAAATGCCGCAAAATGGGAGCAAAATCGGCAAACGTTAATTTAATCTTTTTTTTTTTTTTTTTTCTTATTACAGAGGCTTTACATTACGCTTTTCAACTCAAGGGCGAGATTTTTCACGCCTCCTTCTTCCAAGGCCCCGTCGGAATAAGAATCGCGAGAAAGATAAGAGATTTCAAAAACCTACGCTCCGGGGGCTACGCTAATCTCTCGCCAGGCTCCTAAGCTGACAGTGCGGTGAGGGCCGCGTGCCCGTTGGACCAATCGTAGCGTCCATCTTTCGCCACGTGTTCCCGCTCCAGCTCACGCCCGGGCAACGAAAGGGTCATGCGACGAAAGGGTGGCGCTAGGTGGCGCAAGCTACCGCCCGTTACTAAGGGTACATCCATCTATCCACCCATTCATCCGGTGGCGGTTCATAGGTCCGGAGAGGGCGCAGCTCACGCCCCAGTGTCGCCACTGTCAGCTCAGCGGCGAACAACGTGTGTTCCGATCGGCCGTGTCGAAACCGTGGGGCGGGTGACCCTTCCGCGTTTCGAACAACCCTTCTCCGGGGGTGTGAACAAGGACGCAGGCCCCGGCCGAGGCCGGTGCGTCATACGGTAACCCGAGGACCTCCATGCGTGCATCCGAACTACAGAGAGAGAGACTACAAATCTCAGACTATATCCGTTCTCCGATTGTCTCGTGCTGCTCCTATGGCGCCTGATTTTGAGAGAGCCGTGGTCGGGAATGGAACGCCAAGTTGAGGTCCGAGGGGCTTCCTGCGTTGCCCAGGGGGCGCTGCGAAAAGGACTTGTTAGGACCTGTTGTGGGTAGTATATAGACGCGTTACACACGCGCCAAATTACAGCCGCCATTGCTGACCTTTTCTTGTCTTACCGAGATGCCGAGCAACTGAAACGGTAGTTGACGATCCTCTACAAAGGCCGATGCTTTAGAAAAGGACACAGTTGAATCTAACATGGCAATAACCTGGCCTGCTATGGTAATGATGAAGTGAAATAAACGGAATAAGAGGGAACAAAAACTGAAGGTCAGTTATGGCGGCGTCCATGCACAGCTGCTGCAAACCGTCTATACAAACTTGAGCGTCTCAAACAGTCAAGCATGCAGACGCGAGCCCCTCTCTGGTGCGAAACGCAAGGTCACGAGGAAAGGACTACTTTAAACGTCGTTTCACGCGTTCCAAATTAGAAATGAAAATATATATATGTATCTATACATATATTGCCTTGCGACACAGATAATTTTGACGTCACCAACCAGAGATAAGAGACGCGTATACCCTGGCTGTGGTGGCATGAATTCGGCACTTTCGATCGCCTTGCGGCGTTGAATCTAGCCGATTTTGGGCGTCCAAGGGTGTTTTTCCGTTCTTCAGCACCACGCAGAAAGAAAAATGACCGCATCTCCACGTGGTGAATGATGTTGATTGGGGCGAGGCTCTGGTGGTGCTGATGATGCTGATTCTGTTCATAGGTATGCTGATGGTACTAATTTTTTTTTTTTTATTATTGCAGCGCTTTTTCTATCCCGTATAGACGTTGAGCGGCCACATGCAACGTTTCATCCATGACATCCCCAGCTCTTGAGTTACTACCACATCTCAGAGCCCCCTACTCGTCCCGCAGTCGTGGCCGAGTGGTTCAGGCGATGTACCAGAAATCCATTAAGGTCTCCCCGCACAGGTTCCAATCCTGTCGACAGCGCAAACATTTTTTTTTTTTTTTTTTTTTTTTTAAGAGGACAGATGGGATGGCAATCGATGTGAGCACGAACGCCGGACGGACAAGGCTAGATCCTAAGGAGCTTCGCCCCTAAAAAGCTCAACCAACGTGCCATAACTACTGCGAGGCTCAATCAAGTCAGCTTGTACTGTCCAACATGAGGGCGCCACAGTTTGTTCAAAGCAAGAGCGCAGGAGGCCTTATACACTTCGGACATGTTCACGAACTGAGAGATAGTGCGAGCTTGCGGGAACCGCATACTCGGAAAAAGGGGTCGGATCGGCTGCGAATGGACGCCCACCAGCCGAGATGTTGGTCGTCGGACCTCGCTGTTAACACTCACATTGAGGGAAGACTTTAGAAAAAAATACGGGCGCGTGTATATGTGTGTGTGTCATTCGTCCTTGCCGCGTGTTTTCCTCCGTTCCTCAATGTCAGCCACGCTTATTTATTTACTCCCCGGTTGTACCTCCGCACCCCAAAGACAACCCTAAACCCGAGCAAGAAGAACAGCGCGCCAATTTCTTGCAAAACCCGTCGCGTACACAACAGCGGTTCTAGGGGCATCCCCCCAAAAAACTAGATGAAACTTTTTTTTTTTTGTTAGAATAAAGGGCATTGTAACATAAAAAAAAAAGAACGAGCGATGAGAAAATAAACTATTTTAAAAATAAGATCATCCCTACGAAGGAGCGTGAAGATCAAGTGGCGAGCGGGAGAGGATGTGGAAGAGAGGCCCACTGATGTCCACTGGACAGATTCCCCTCGGAGTTAGTCAAAACAAGGGTTGGGAAAGAGGGGGGGAAAGGAGCGAGGGGTCTAGTCTGGGGCCGCCCTAAATAGAACCGTCGGGATTCCCGAAGGCCCCTCGACGACCAAAACCCAAAGAAGACCGAGCGAACGGCCGTGGCTCGGGACTGGGATGCCTTCTCTTCGATGGACGGGGGCCCGGCCCATGCCGGCTTCGAAAAGTATTCCACATACTGACCGGGGATGGTACGATCCTGACAAATTTCGAGTTCGATTCGTTTTATTGGCCGGAAGGAATATACTAGAGCCACTAGATAAGTAATGATTTAGAGCAACGACGGATGCGGATGGATGGGCGGAAGAATGCTAATACTGTTCCTTTAGTAACTTTAAAACAAAGCCTGTGTTTATATACATATATAAACGCGATTACACGTTTAAATTGCACGCACGATGTCTGAAAGTTCAAGGAGCCTTCTGCTCATCAGACCTCACTCAGTGTAAGATCTCCATTTCGCGAGCGCAGAGCGAAACATCTGTCCGGCCCCAACCGCGACGCTCCGCAAGACGACTTCCCCGCAAGCGGAAACAGTCAGATTTGCCGTATGTGACGCTTTCTCCGCCAATCAGAAGTTGGCGGCTAAAACAAAAGGAAGGCGATTCTCTGCCTCCGACATCTGTACTCGTTTTCACCTCCAGAAAGAAAATAAAAAAGAAAAAACTACCTTCTGTTGTGTTCTCTTCCTGCCCCAGTCTCAGGTTTACAATCATGTTCAAGAAAATAATGTTTTGTGCATTGTTTATACGCCGTGCGAACTAGTTTTTACAAGATTTGGTTATCGGAGGGAGAAAGCTGTACGTTTTGATAAGATAACATATGCCTAACCTAGGACGTACCCACGTGTATCTTAATTCTCCGCATAAAGGGGCAAATTAGTAATACTCCGCGAGCTGCTGGACATTTTTTTCTTCCGATTCTCGAAGTGGAAAACGAGTATAGTTACTCTGTACGGTCACCTCGTCACTCGAGATTTGTACAAAAGCGGCCTTGCCCTTTTTTTTCCGCCCGCGGCTTCGACAGCACTGCGCGGAACTACACTCTTAGAAATAGGGGGCGTAGTGCTTACACCCCTTGTCCCATACATATCACCCCAAAACTACATTTCTCTGGTCGAACTGAATGGACAGACTTTTAGATGCGGCTTGATAGCTGTGTGATATAGCTTACTAAATAGCTAATGTATGTTTCAAAGACAACAGAAGAAGAAAAAACACAGGTTTTGCAGCAGGGCCAACAAAACCTCGAGTGTTTTCCCGTAGTATTTAATGAGTACATCAGATATTTTAATAAGTTGTATCACTCGCCTATCAAGCCGTTCGCGAAAGTTGATAGCGTCGGTTCGACATCAGAGGGCTGAACGTCGAATTGTAGTTAGTGGAATGTTATGTATGCGATAAGGGGTGTAAGTACTACCCACCCTATTCCTGAGAGTGTAGCGAGATAGAGTAGAGTCACGAGTCTCTCCCCTACACGTTGATTGGCTCATTTAGAGCGTATAGCCTTCGCCGCTTGCTAGAGTTCTGTGTGTGAACCAGCTGTGTGAACGGTCCGTCGTCGCGGCGTGCCGAGTGCGGCGCGGCGGCGCCTGTGGAACGACGCACTTTGGGGTGAATAACCCGTCGTCGCCTCTCGAATCCGGAAGTCTGACTCGAACAAGCCGCGCAAACAGATTAACCGGACACTTTTCCCGCGTTATCGTCTCTCGCCGATAACTTTATCGTCGTCTCTGTGTGCCGAGCGAGATACCCCAGGCTCGAATCGGCGGGAGATACGCGCTTGTAAACAAAACAGTCTCGTGTGAACACGACGAAAAGTTGTGCATGGTAGTATAGACTGTGGCAGATGCGCAAACAGATATATATTAAAATAAATTACAGCAGAAAACTTAAGCTTCGCCTTTAAGAGTGGAACGCGATAGCAAAATGTAAACATATAAACTCCCGCTCGTTCCGAAGCCGTGCAAGCGTGCCTTGCGTGATCTCGTCATGCAGCGTGTCTGGCTCGGAACCGAAGGATCGTGGATTCAAATCGCGCCTAATTTTTTTTTCTTTAAGGCAAATGAATTACTTTATAAAGTGAAATCATTTGAGACATGCGGCGACCAGTAATTCGCATTACATGTCATGTTTCTTAATCACTTTCATTCCACGCGTGACGTTACGCGAGTGTTGTGGGTTGTTTGAAATTCTCGCGCGAGGTCATGCGGATGTGACGTCACGACCCTATCAACCAATCAGGATTTTCCCGTCACAACGCCGCCGACGCCGGCTTCGTTAAGAGAATAAGACGTTGAAAGTAAGAAGGGCACGCTGGGCAATATGGCTCGGTAACTAATTAAGTTAACGAATCATACAACAAAAAAATTCAGCAGAATTGGCACATTTTTATTGATCGTGTACAATCTGCTTTACCTTCATCTTTTTTTCTTTTTTTTTTTTGTACTTCACATTTCATATTTTACACAGTCCCTGATAAAGTTACAAAAGAACCTACACCGGTAAGAAAAAATCAAAACAAAAAAAAAACATAGTTTTTCCATTTGCAAATTTTAGTGATCAAGCCATTTCGGAGCACCTCTTGAAGCAGCCAAAAGTCCATTTTGGAGCAACAAATAACACCGTTGGAGCACAGGCAGGCCCTTCGTTCCACTGCGGCTACTATTTATACATTGAAGCGTTGGCCTGTCCAAATCAAAAACAAGTGTTTCGAATTTGCCTTTTTCATTTCTGCGCAACAACTTGCCAACATCTACTGCAAAGCAATAATTAAATTTCAAAGGTAATTTAGTTCTGCATCCTACATGCGGAGATATACGATGGTGAAACGTCAACACGTGGAAAAATAATATGCCATAAAAATACAGCTAACGTTATTAGTGGACATGGATGAAGAAAGAATAACACGATTAAAACTGGGACAACACAACCACATCTTTCACTTTATTAGTTATTATTAGTGGTATTCCCTTGCTTTCATTCCACTACTATGTCAATTTAATTAAAAATTTATTGACCGTGTCCACGAACAATTCGGGGCCTACTTAGGTATTGACTAAAGACAAAAATAAACCTATGGTGCAGCCCAGCCACGTTTAATCAATTTGATTCATCAACCCTTTCCTGATACCCAAGTTCAAAGTATACTTCCCTAAATCCCAATTAAGAACAAAAAATAAATGAAAAAAAATCGAAACATGATTGCGACAGATGATGCGTGCAACTTGTCAGAATGTTGCAGTCTCATAAACTAAACGCAATTTTATTGTGCAAATTTTACTGCCAACTTTATGTTGTCAATCAGCACTCGCTAACTCAGCACTCGTTAACGTGCACCGTTCCACCCTGGAAGAGCGTTTCCCCCTCAACACAAGATTGCAATCAGGCGAAGCCACATACAAAAAATCGTGACTTTTACTTTGCAGGGGCAGCTTCTCTGTAGTGCACCAGAGCGCGATGAGAAGCGCACTTTAACGGGGCTAATTAAACCGCCCGAACAGGCGACAAATAACGAGAGATATCCCGAAACCTCCGAGTGCTGTGTCGTGATCGATACAAAGATCACATCAAATCACACGCTATTCAAAGAGATACACAAAAGTGTTGAAAATGTGTGCAAGCTTAACGTAACAATGTGGCAGTGTAGCGACGATCGAGCTATTAGATGAAATAAAATAAGCCTTTGGCGCAGCGTTGGCATAAGTTACCCGCATTTTGGTGAAACGTAGCAGGATGTAGCGGGGCAATGACAACTTCGGCGCAATTTTGCGCTGGAATCAGATCACTGCAATTCTTTTCGGGCTTTCAAATCGGGGAACATAGCGCCGACACTCTGTAGCGCAGCGAATGTTAGTGGCTCCTCTCGCACCATAACAGGCTCTGTCGCGCCTTGCGTTTTCTCGTGTTCCAACCATTCATCACGCCGGCTGCCACCCTTTCTTTGCTCGGTGTTTTAGCGCAACAGTGAAAGGAAAAAAGGACGGTAATGAGACCTTTCAAGATACGAGGCTTCGGCCAAGAGCAACATGGGACGTCGCGGAAATAGAAACGGCATGGACACAGTTATCTCGCTTCTGTCAGTGTTCCAACCAACGCGAACCTCTTTAGACAGTCCTTCTGCCGGAAAGCGTTTAAAAGAGTCCTACACCGCGTTGCTGGGACGAAATTCGGCGAGGCCTCCACCTTACCAGCAAGGACATACATCGAACGGTCGTTTCGGAGAGTCAAACAGGTTGCTTCACTAAATAATTTCTCCGCCGCTAAATTAAGCGGAGAAATATAAATCACGTGACCTGATGTCACGCGGCGTCATTTTATCACGTGACACCAGGACTTGACACCATGACGTCACGTCAATTTCACCGCTAAATTTAGCGGGGAAATTAAAGTGTTCCCCCAGGTCACGTTACGTCGATTTTCCAGCTAAATTTAGCGGATGAATTGACGTCATACATTCAAGTCGTGGTGTCACGTGATACGCCGACACCACATGACGTTACGTTTCCCGCCAAATTTAGTGGGAAAATGCTCGTACGGACGGACAGGACTATTTCCGGTATTACGCGGTTTGGTTAAAAGCAAGGAGGTTAAAAGTACTAGGAGGGGGCACGTTGCAATATTGGTGCAACCTAGTCATAAAAAGTTTAAACGATTTTGTGCCCAGCGTGACCACAGATCTGTCTGGCGATTGGTGCGCGTGACATGTCACGTGTGAGATGGATGGTTGATTGTAGGAGGGTACCTTGCAGGCTTGCGCGCGCTCCGTCCGGTAGGTTTTATCAGATCGAAGGCTAGGCTGTGGTGTATTCTAGTACACCATAGCTAGACGAAGGCTAGCTACGGTCACGTGATGTGGTGAGAGTAAGGAGAAAAATGCGAAAGAGGCGAGGCGTCAAGGGAGCATGGCTTGTGGAGGCTACGCGGCTGACGTCATGCCCTCTCCTACCCTTCTATTCTCCATGGTTAAAAGGCATTCTACTATGCCTTAGTAAATAAACGAGTAAATAAGATCACAGCCGTTTCAGTTCATCGCGTCGGGGCGCCATCCGGAGTCGACTCCGCGCCACAGCCTCCGCACAATGCCTCGGGGAGTATGCGGGGCACGCATTTACGCCCGGTGCGCCCGCGCATAAGGAGCCCCTTGTTAGCCGAGTGGTTAGACAACCTCGAACACCTCATATCTTTCTTTTTTTTTTTTCTACAGGAGGGGTTAGGTGATATTGAGTAAGACGGCGATAACTTCACAGAACCTATAACAATCTCTACAATAAAAAGGTATATTTTCTTTTATAGGTATACCGTTGATCGATCTTGTTCGACATCATAACAGGTCAGGCATACGGAGCTACAACAAAAACAGAAATAAAAAATAAAATAAATAAATAAATAAACAATCGCAAGTTTCTTTTTTTTTTTTTTTTTTTCAAATGTAATGGTTTTTTTAGACTAATCTGGGCGTGAATATTTATTGTCCTCAAAAACCTTTCCAAAGTAAAATTTAAAAAAAAAAAAAAAAAAAAAAAAAAAAAAACATATCTTATTTGCCCTAACAGCGTCCCGCATTGGATATACTGTATATCGTGAACAATATGTCTCAAGAGCTACACCAGAACTTCGTTCTACCGTAACATTCCAGATACTAAAAAATAAAAAAAGCCCCAAACGGGGTTGGAGGGCAAAGCTCGGGTCGCATTCTCGCACCTCTATGACATATTGAATCGAGCACAGCAACCAACCGAGCACTCAAGTATTTCCTGGCCTGCGAGGAAAGCGACTTTGCCCACGTATACACGAAGCAGGCGTGCGTCGCGCCGCGGTTCAAAGCGAATCAATTCCTCTTGACGGACGAGACGTCACACGGATTCCGCTGGATGCAAGTTGCGTGTACCTTAGAAAAAAAAAATACATAAAAAAAGGCGCGATCGGCCCGCAAATATACTGTATCCCATAGAGGGGTGGGTACTGAACGTGCCAATCAAAACAGCAGCGCGGTCAGAAATAAGCGGGCGGACCCGAAAGCACGTCTCCCGGTGCCCACCACCCGGAGCACCGGCGCCGTGTTTATAAGCCTAAAGGGCATTTAGTAAAGTGCGGTAATGCCCGGATTTTGTCTTCTCGCCCGTCCGTCTATGCATTATTATTAACTTCTTCTTTTTTTTCTATTCCCGTAATCGTTTGTGGGGAAACAGACCTCACCTGACTCGAGGGTATGCGTCAATTTCTCCGCTAAATTTAGAGGGAAATTGACGTCAAGTCAAGGTGCGAAGTCCTGGTGTCTACGAACTCGCGTGACGTCGATTTCTCCGCTAAATTTAGCGGAAAAATTAACAAACATAAGTCGCTCGAAACGACCGTATAACGACTCCGGCGAAAGTTTCAGTCACTGACTTGCCTCAAAATTGGTTCGACTCATTAATGAAAACATGGGAACAAGTAAATCAAATTGGTAGTCACGATATTTATTCTCTTTTCTTGCGAAGCTATCGAAGTTTTAGATCATGATCTGACGTCATTAAAACATGACGTCAGATGTTGCATTACAGCTTGTTTCTGACGAGTTACAAGGATGGCGTGAAATATGTAATAGAAAAACTTGCGCCAGAAAAAAAAAAGACGCACGCAAAATAACGTGTTATTTAGACTACCTGCTCGACTTGTAGTAGATTACACAGCATGTGACGTCGCCTCGCTGGAGAGCACGAGAAAAATTTAACCTTGTTTCTGGCACCACCTTCATTTGCTGTTTTCTCGATAGCTCTTTCGAATTTAGAAATAATGAGTAGCACACCGGGAAGAACAAAGCCTGGGCGTTCCAAAAAGATGTTTGGTTAGCGCCGAGAGCCGCCGGACCTCCCTCGTTATCGGGCATCGGAAGAGAGCCCCGCGGCCGATAATGACGCTCCGGTGGAATCCCTGACTGCGCGGTATCGGTGAATGAACGAGATAAGCGAGGGCTTATCTCCATGCAGAGCCACGCGTCTTTTCGACCTGCGAGTCCAGGTCATCAAGACTCGCGAAGTACAGGGTGCGGCAATAGGGAGTTTGACTCGGGGTTTTCACCCCAAGAATCGTAATAAAAAAAACTTGAATGACACTTAAGCTTCGCCTTTAAGAGTGGAAGGCGATAGCCTTATCTTCGCAAAGCCTTCTCGTACGAACCCGCGCCCGTTCCCGAGCCTGTGTGCATGGCCTAGTCGGTAGCGTCACGTGACGTCACACGTAACTATGACGTCATGACCTTAAGGACCAATCAGAATTTTCCGGTCCCGCCGACGCCGGACTTTCTGCGACACGATCGCGTTATGAAGTCCCGGATCCTCTCGGAATGTTACTAATTTGCACCAATGTGAGTTCACCAACCGGACCTTGTAAGAACTACTTCGCGCAGCGCATGCACAGTGCGCAAAACGATTACCTGCGCCATGGTCTCTTCACCCAGCCATCTTTCTTCACACCTCGTCTTAATCACCCACGATCCCTTACACCCCCTGTCGCACCTCTTCATTTCTATATTCTTTTTTTTATTTTTTTCCGAAACTGTCGTTTGGTGGAATGACCTCCCTAATCCCATGTTCACCGATCTAACTCCGAACATCTTCGGGCCCTTGTTTCTAGTCACTTATGGATAACACGATCTTTGTTCGATCGATAGTTGCTCATGATTTTGGTGGTTCTGAGTGATTTGATCGATTATTCCTCAATTCGTGTTTTTACTTGCATTGATTAGGTTCAGCACCGGGTAAAGTGTTTGCTATGGCTATTCTACTGTTGTGTTTAGTTGCCGTTTACTTCCCCTCGAAATGTTTGTTTTTTCCTCCCTCGTGTAAATGTCCTTCTTGAAGGTACCTAAATAAATAAAGGTTTCCGATAACTATACGATGCATGAACAATAACAACAGCCGAGCATCGGGTATCGGGGTTATCGAAACATTCTACTAAAGCTCTACTACTATGAGCTGGCCCTGCGGCCTTCAGGAAGGGGCGGCAGACAGCCGAGAACTCCGGTTGCCTTCGAGACCATAAAAAACAACCAAGGCCTGGCCACCAGAATTGTGACATCATCACACTGAGATTGAGCGAAGACGCAGACTGGACACAAGCATGGCGTCAACACTCGGCCGGGCCTCGCGCCCGGCCGCCCCCCCCCAAGACCTTGACGTGCTTTACGCTGCAGGGGGCCTTATCGCACGGAGCTGTCCCCCAGCGCAATCGGTCGAGTGCATTACACCCTGAGGTCGACTGAGCGCTACGTTGGCAACTTATCCGTCCCACTGAGGGCATTGCCTGAATAGGACTCCTCACCTGAGGGGTCAAGAGGTTTCGAGTGCCCTCTCACCGGGACATAGCCACCGTTCAATCCAGCTACTAATACTAACCTTAAAAAAGAAAAAAAAAAAAAAAATGGGCACTGAAAGTTTTATTTTACAATTAGGTAGCAGAGAGTAAAATTAGGGTAGACATGTTACATAAAACAAATGATCCAATGCTAGCCGACGCCGCAAGTGTACCAGGTTTTACAAGTGCACAAAAGAAATAACATCTTGTAAAACCGGACTTGTTGGGATAACTAAAGACCGCGTCAACGAGCTTGGTCGTTTCCAGAAACCAGTCTCTCGTCCTTTTCTTTCTTATTATGGCGTTATATGGGCTCATTATCGGGCAACCGTCTGCTCAATCGAAACTTCAAGTTAATCGAAGTTTACAAGCGGCTGGCCATCCGGCGTCGTCTGCTAACCGAAACTCTCCGCTAGTGAGAGCAAGCGCGTAGAAAAGACCGATTTGGAGTTAGGCCTGCTATTGGTGCACAGTTTGTTGAGAATGCATGCCAGAATGACGGGCAAGGGTCAAAACACAGGCCTGTGGTCCGTGAAGATCGCCGGTAGCACCGAGCGTGGCACAGACCATTTAACGTGCGCCAGCCGACCGCGTCTACCACTCAATGTCGTGTGCTTTGTCCAAACCGCCGTCTGCTTCGATCCCGTCGGAATCCCACGTCCCGACGCGTGCAGCTAAGGTACTCCGCGTACGCCTCCCACGTCCCGAGAACCGAGCGAAGCACGACCGGCGGGGTTCATCGCGAGCAACGTCCCGGTGCCTGCGAAGGCGACGTTGGGCGGCCCGCCCGATCCCCGACCAGGCCGGCCCTGAACCCGAAATAGTGCGTACCTGACAAGCGCTCGGCGGCAGCCACGGAGAGGCAGTAGACGAAGAGGGCGGCCGCCAACGAGCACCGCATCTCGGCTCCGGCAAATCCACGGCGGCACAAACACAGCACTGCGCCCTCGGCGACGGTTTCTTACACGTCCCGGCACGGACTCTTGGGACGGTGGGACGGCCGCATGGCCCCTGGATGCTTCGACAACGCTGTCCCGACGCCGAGTGGTTCGCTGCGTCACCCACGGACAGGCACGGGCGCACGAGCACGAGAGCACTATCCCACGCAGACGGGGGCAAAGGCACGACACTGGAAGCACCTGGGCGCACCACTTTCGAAGTCGCGCCGCCAACGCGCCGGGCTGCACACACGAGTGGCTTCGGCTCAAGCGGCCGCTCGCTCGGCTTGCAGACGAGAGGTACGTGCGCGACGTGTCGCCACCTCACGGTGCGGGAACCAACTAGGCGCACCGCAAAATTCCGACAATAATCATAAAGCGATCAAAAGTAACATTTACGCTACCATGTTTACACTTTCAATGACTGCACGAACCTCACTGATTTGCTTAGACAAACCTGCGCAAACCCGCAATGGGATAAAATTGTTACTCTTGCGCTCCGAATGACATTGTAAGCCGCGTATAATTTACTAGATGGCGCAAGTCGCCGTCCAATTTCAAGGATCGTTGTTTTAGCTATGGCAAATCAAATACGGCAACTTCGCCGCCCATGGGAATTTGATGTACACATATAATCCCTACCGTCCAAGGTATTGTGAACCAATAACCAAATCGCTAACACCCGAAATACAGCACATGCACAAAACTTGCATGCCCATTACCAATGCTCACATTGATGATTCTGGTAGATGTTCGGCACTTATAATTTGCAGAACGAGTTCTCAGGAAGCAAGCCTTGACCCTAACGAGTGACAGTGGCATTAACTCTCGCAGGGCTAAGAAAATGGTAAAATCTAAGAAGCCTTTTTTTATATAAGTATTTTCTTTTTTTTGGTGTCTTCCACAGCACAGCTCGCAAACACCATTTAAAAAGAATTGGAGAAAAAGGCAAGACTGATGATGTTGGACAGAATATTTATTTGAGTGTATTTCTTGTACCAGGGCATGATGGGAGCATTACCGGCTGATGTAACATTACATTTGGGAGGTTAAATCTACAAGTGGGTAATCCTCCAGTCCAATATGGTGACGAGACAAAAAATAAAAAAAGGGAAAAAGACAAACCCACACTGGAAAGACATCACTCGGAGTTCACCAACGTTGCCCACACTGACAAGAAAAAAAAAGGAAGTTGAATGTGAAGTTAGTGACAGTTGAAAACGGTAATGAGGCTCGGAAAATGAAAAGTACTCTCACAAAATCAATTCAGAAAGAGCGCAAAAAAAAAGGAAAAGGAAATGACAATGGCAGATAATCTGCTGCTCCGCCAAAGAAAAAATTAGAGCAAAAAAGGAAAACAAAAAAGGAAATAGCTAGGCAGCTAATGTGTGACGAAAGCAAAAATAAGTTGGGAGGACAGGAGAAGTGACATTTTGCTGCCTCAAAAATAAAAATGTTTGCAGCACTGTTTGTGTCGCACGATCACCTTATGAAAGAGAGAGGAAAAAGATTCACCGCCGCAGTGACAAACCAAAACGATGAAGAAAAAAAAAACACTCAAGTATGGGCTGCGCATGTCCAGACTCGAAAAACGCTACCAGCCTCGAGTCGATGACCCTCCCCGGTGAGGGGGAGGGGCAGAGCGAAGCGAAGCGGTCCTCGGAAGAAAACTAGAAAGACGGGGCCAACCGCCAGGGGGCGCCTGCGGGGCGCAGCGTGGTTCCCGGCTGCTACTTGGGCTGCTTGAAGGAGACCTGCAGGGGCCTGCCCGCATAGCGGAACCCGTTGAGCGCCTCGATGGCCCACACGCAGTCCTGGTAGTTGGCCATGGTGACGAAGCCGAAGCCCTTGCTCAGGCCCGTCGAGGTGTCCCGGATGATGTTCACCTTGGTCACCGACCCGTACTGGGCAAACAGTTGCCACAGCGACTTTTCGTCCGTATCGGTCCCAATATTGTAGACAAAGAGCACGTGGCCCCCCTCGGCACCGGCGGCCCCGGCCATCCCGCCCATGGGGTACTGGTAGGAGCCGGTCAGCGGGTTGTAGCGGTAGCGGCCCTGGGCGGGGCCCCGCATGGGCCCGCCCCCCCCGCCCACCAGCTGCCCGCCCCTGCCCGGCGGGCGGAGCTTCTTCGAGTTGTCTTCGGCAAACTTGATGAGCAGGGGCTCGGTCGCCCCCGGCAGGGTCTGGCCCCCCAGAGCCGTCATGGCCGCCTCCGCATTCTCCCGCAGGTCGTACAGGGCGAACGCCACCCCCTTGTTGCCGCTGCCCGAGTCGTCCTTGAGCACGCGGAACTGGATGAGCCGGCCAAAGTCGGCGAACAGCTTCTCCGCCTGCTCGGGCGGGTAGTGCTTGGGGATGCCGCGGATGTACAGGTTGGCGTGCTTGATCGTCTCCCCGCCGGGGCGCGCGTATGCCACCTTGATCTTCTTGTTCTGAAGCTGCAGGCCGTTGAGGGTGCCCACGGCGCGCGCCGCATCCTCGATGCTCTGGTAGTCGACGAAGCCGAAGCCGTAGCTGTAGCCCGTCGCCTTGTGGCGCACAATCTTGGACGACTTGATGGGACCGATGCTGGTGAAAAGGCTGCGGAACTCCTCGTCCGTCAGCGTCTGCGGCAGGTAGTTGATGATTAGGTTCGTCTGGCTGTTGCCCACGTCGCCCTCCATGATGCTTCTTGGTTACTTGCTCCCCGCGAGTCGGTGCGAGGCTCTCGTTCGTCCGCGGCCGGTGCTGGCCGTGGCGTCAAAAAAAAATGAAGGGTGCGCTTCCTCTCTCGACCTCGGGAGCTGGGGTGTTCCGGGCGGCGGTGGCAGGTGTCCAGGCAGCGGCAGCAGGAAGGTGGTCGGGAAAAGGCGGGCCGGTAAAAAAATGCCAAGAAAAACAGAAAAAAATTACGAGAAAAAAAAACAGTAAAAAAAAAACTCACTGGCTGCAAAAGAGCAAAGTGGGGAGGGGTGGTTATGAGGGGCTCCACGGCAAGAGTCCTGGGAGCACAGAAAGGGGCGAGAAAGACGGCCAATTCGACAGGGCGAGTCCTGACTGGCGGGCAACTTTCCCCACGACACCCAAAGACCTCTACTGCAGCGAGGCTCCAGCCTTTCAGCACACTGTCGGAACTAAACTTTGCTGCACAGACTTACGAAATGCCACAGTCAAACATTTCACACTGGAGAATTCAGTTACACAAAAAGGACCTATCACTACTGGTAACGATAACCTCTCGCCACATGGGCACGGCACGCGCACGTCTCCTCATGCGCAACACAACGAGACTTGCGCGTACATACTTAAACGAAAAATTTGTGGAAGCACCTCACTCCACGATTTATCTGAATGAGCTGCCTCATTGTGAGTAACACATCAATTGTTGGACTATGTGAGAATGCGAAGGGAAAACTCGGAGCGGCCCCGCCTCTGGCACAAAACTGCCGCCTTTTGGAACATTTTTACTGCTTGTGCAGCGGCCACCAAACTTATACGGGACAGTGGTAACTTGGGCGAGTTGGTGATGCATTACAACCAAAAATAGCGCAAAAATTAGACAAAGGACAAGTGAGAGAAATGTACACTACAAGCGCCGACTTTCAACTGAAGTTTCATGAGAAGAAACATGAAACATTCGAACCACCAAAACACAAAGAACACCGCCAATCTTATCAATGTGATTACAATATTGCGAGATTGTTTACAAGCGTTATTACGAAGCAAGATTCAGTGTCTAGCAAATTACTACTTTGAAATTTCCTGACTTTTCCAAGTTTTCCCTAACAATTTCCAGTACAATTCCCAGACCACTATAGACCACCATTTTGCACGGGCTTAATCCAACTTGCATATTCCAAAATATTCGGGTTCATCCAGTTTGGATTAAACAAGCACTTTCTTGCCGCCGACATCGTCAGTAAAGAGGCCACTTCCGGAAACACAATGAAAACATGGCCGCCAGATGCACACTTTCGGATACTTTTGGCCTAGGGCTTGGATTGGGGTCTGCGGCTTTCCCATTTGTTACTAAATCTAGTAGCTCTAACTGGATCTAGCCAATCTAATCCAATCCAAGGCAAGGCTTGGACTAGATTTGTCAGCTGCTTTCTTCGCATCGGGTAGCACACTCTACATCGGGTGAGCAGAGCCCGCGCTCTGCTCTAAGCAGGATTTACTGCCCATTTTTCTGCCCCCAAGTCCTCGCTTAGGGAACTCGATGGCATTTCCCGCTCATTTTTCCTGACTGGGCTGGCTTTTTGACAATATCCCTGACAATTCAGTGAATTTTCCCGGTATTTAAAATTTCCCTCACAATTCCCGGTTTTCCTGGTCGCTAGACACCCTGAAGATTGCAATCACATTCATAAGATTGGCGGTGTTTTTGTGTTTTGAGGGTTTCATGTTATTAAAATTCAGTTGCAAGTCAGTGCTTGTCGTGTACATTCCTCTCAATTGTCCTTTGCCTAATTTTTGTGTTTTTTTTTTTTTTTGTTATAAGGGTCATGTAGACTGTGCCTTTGTCTCATGAAAGCACTGTCGTGGCAGCAACCGAACCAGTGGCTCTGTGACGTAGCACACGATGGGGTGACCCAGGCGGGAGAGGACAGTCGCTGGAGACCAAAATCACAATGCTCTCGCTCAAGGAGCACACGTGGCAACCAAAGTTATTGAACGGCTTATTTGGTAGGCATTGCATCCTTCGTTATGTAGCTGCACAAGTAAAGAAATGTCTAGCCAAAAAGCACAGCACATGCGACGAGCCATCCAATAACTGTACATCTTGGCGGTCATGTATGAATTGTGAAGCAATAAATTGTGCAACCAGGAAAATTGCTGCAGTGTCCCTAGTTCAGCCTTCAGCAAGGGGTCTTGGGATATTCCATCGTGTGCCAAGTCACAGATCCACCGGTTCAGCAGCGCTTCCATTAGATAAGACAGCTTGCATGTTCCGTACTATGCAACACAGTGGGCACGAACGCAGTATTGCCTTTTTTTTGCCCAAAACTCCTAAAGGTGATGGCAAAGCCAAACCTTTAGAGCCCAAGTCGGTACGGGGCAGTCCACCATACTAGCAAGTTTGACAATGGCATCTCAACCGTGAAAAAAGCACATTAAAAATGCTTGTTCGTTCTGTGTTCCAAGTGAACACAATGTAAGAACATGGCTTTAAGTTATTACTTAACATTGCAATAATTACTATTTTTTTTGCAGGTTAGCGTTTTTAGCAGCGTGGCACGTAACTTGGGAACCTGAACACAGCACTGAACAAATTCAATTCCGATGCCACAATTGCTGCTTGAACACCATGGAGGGAAGTGAACTGACCAGCAGTGCTTAAGACTCAGCTGACCGTAATTAGCAAAACAGGAACAACCTCGCTGCAGAGTGAGCCACCTGATCATGCGCGAGCCCTTGTAAGCATACTTTAGCGGGCCAGGTAGAGGTAAATTTTAATAACATGACTGCAATGTGACCATGCAATGCGAATTTGTGAGTCCAAAAAACACTGAAGTAATCGCACGCCAGCCGAAACGCACCCATCGAAAAGAGCAACGCCGTCCACAAGGCCAGGGAAGACCTTAAAGAGCAATATTTAGACATCCCCAACGAGCCGAGGGAGGTTAGCTATTAATGTCGGGGCTTAGAAAACTATGTGAACCTTACAAAACAAATGTGCATTGTTTAAGAGTCAACTACAGTTATGCATCATGCTAACCATGTGTTCTGGACCAATAGCCACCAGAAAAAGTTGCATTTACCACTGTGTTCTGTCCTTTATGTGTAACTCTTACATAACAATTTGTATGCAATACAACCCGCTCCCTAAGAATACACCATGTGTCACCAAAAGCTGTCTCTGCACGAATGTTGTGCCAGTGGTCCAGGCTAAATGCCAAAGATGCAGAGCTTGCTTATATCTGGTTTAGAAGTTGTAAGCAATTCTGACATTTTCAAAGAGAGAACAGGACCTGGTACCGTCATCAGACGCCATTCATTTCTATGCACGCGTCGACTCTGTTGGTCGCCATTTCCCCGATTAAAAATATCCGAAAATAGCTCACAACTTTTGAATCAGACGACGGTAAGTTCTGAAGCTTCGGCATCCAGTCCCAACGGCTCACACTGCATTTAGGCAGAAACTGAGCGTTCGGCGACGCACAATGAATTTTTTTGTGGGGAAAAACACCCGGTTCGCTTTTCTTGCAAACACCCGGTATTTCAATTTCAGCGATCCAAGTGCCTGCACTGGCCCCGTACTGGCTTTAACTACACTAAACTCTGGGTGGCCTGGCACATGCTCAAGGCAAACATGGGCGACTGGTCCAAAGCACAGCAGCCTCCTGGTGCAAAAAGACTAACTCTCAAAAGCGACACTCGTCGGGGATTCAGTGACTATATGGGGCAAGCAGCGAGAATAAAGGAGATAGAGAAAGAGAAATAATGAAAAAAATTCTTACAAAGACGCCTCAAATGTGATTTACTAGAAAAATAAAAAAAGCAACAAGAAAAACCAGGTTAATAATGCACACCACAAATCGACACACGATTTCAAACAACGATCGGCCGACCAACAAATCGCGCGCAACAATGTTAACATTCAAAAGGTTACGCGCGTACCATCGAAACCAAATTCGCCGCGTGCCGCGTCTCATGCCGGCAGCGGTTTCCGCGCACAAACGAAAAAACTATTACGTAAACACGCTCGTCTCTCACTGAATCAGTAACCACAATTCCAAGGCACGAGTTCCCGACGCAGCACAAAAAAGACGTCATTTGAGAACCTAGTCCCCCACCAAAAGAATCAAATACAACCGTCGATTACTTTTTTTTTTTTTTTTTTTTTTTGTACAAGTCCGCCATGCCATGCAGGGAAGCGCCTCAACCAACCGGCGAAGCAAAAAACGATAACAAACTAGTCGCCGCGTACGCGCTACGACGACATTACGATCACGGTACTACCATTCCGCAGCGAGGCTTCGCTCCTGCCGACACGGGGAGTTCGTGCACGCGGCTGAACCCTCAACGTTCGGCATTATCGACCAGATTCTATTGTTCCGACGTCCGGCGTTTGCAGGGTGCCGCCATAAAAGCTAAGCCTAACATGGGCCACACGCTCGCGTCTACTACGGCCGGCTTTGCTAGTCGATGACGGCAAAAACATCGTCCCTAGACTACGTCGGAGCGCGAACTATACGTCTTACTACGTTCGCGAAAAGTCATGTAACAGGTAAACGTGCTGAACGCGACAAATAACGAGAACTTAGATACTTACAAACGAGGGAATTTCACGTCATAAACGCTGCTGCATAAAAATTCGGAAGCAGATGAAAGTGCCCCCTGGTGGTGGCACATGGAATTATTTGGATCGCTTTATTACTTTGTTTTGTTCGCTTGCGTAGCGCCGCCGCCGTTTCGGTTAGTTGCAGTGGCACGCTCGCGCTTTTAACCACTTCGTAGTGTCAGAACACTTGCAAATACCATGCGCTCAAACTACACAACCCATTACTTCGTATGAAATTTCGAAATTCTCATATTATTTACCTACCATCGCAGTGTCCTGGTTGGGATTTCGATGTTTCGATGATCTCAAGTTCCCGCGCAAAGCCGCACGGAGAGGACGACTTGGTAACTCGTATGAAACGTAAAAATTTATTGACAAATCAATCATAAAAAAAAAAGAGAGACACCTCCACAATTTTGAATTACGCATGAAGAAAGTACAGACGTCATGGTCGCATTGAAACGAAAAAATTTTCACCTGCAGAAAACTCAACAGAAGTCTGATCACAAATTTTACTCATAAAAAACCGGCGGAACAAACTATTTCAGTTGAATTGTGACATTCAAATACACGCATAGAGAGAAGTCACATGGATGCCCACTGTGTGGCTGGCACCTACTGTAACAGTACTGCCACTAGTGGTGAACAAACCAGCAAATAAAACAATAATTTGGCGCGCGCATGCATGCAGACATGCAAAAAACAAAAAACACACAATATGGAGCTCCGACAAATACCAAAAAAGGAGGAAACAAATACGAAACCAGCAAGGGCGGCAAGGAGTTCACCAGGTGATGATCAACACTTAAAAAAAAAAAAAAAATAGAAAAAGCACAGAAATACCACACCTCTAGAAAAAAAAAAAAATAGCGACATTCGACACATAAAACAGGTTGTGGTTCCCACATCCCCTCGCCGAGAGAGCTCAAGCATGCTTAGGAAAACCAACTCGTTAGATACCGAGGACTCTGCAAATGCACAGACCTCCAATAACACATGCTACACACACCTTTAGCGCTTTGTTCCAAAACATTCCGAGACAAAGAACACGCAAGCGGGGGCAGCTCACACTTGAGGCCCGCAGGGTTGCCCTCCCCTATTGCTTCAGTGACTCCGATCACATCCCACTCCAAGTCCGCAATCGTTACTCTTGCTCCCACAAGTGGCGAAGCCAAGCCAAGCCGCCCTAAAAAGCCTGAATGGCGGCCGTAAAGCCACTCCCTTCAATCGCCACTTTTCAATTGTCTGCGAAACGGAGGGGAAGAACAGGACAGTGATGGAAACACGGGGGACGTCATCAGGTGACAATGAGATCGACACTGCATCGGCGAACAAGAAAACAAAGACCGAAAGCAAAAAAAGCTACGGTTACAAGGACCGCACCGTGTCGCATACTTGCAGACGACATTCAAAGGGGCTCCTCAGAAAGAGCAAAGGGCAACAGAATTGCCGTTTCTGTCGACACAGGGAAAAAAGACCCCAACAAGTATTGCTAAGAGAAAAAAAACTAAACTGGCGAGTGCCCCAAAAATATGCACCCTTCTTTGTATATCTCGACAGAAAACAAAATAAATCTATGACTGACCGTCTGCCAACTGAACATACGCAGTTAACCTACCTGCGCTCGAACTGCAAGCGAGTGCAGTTGTGGTCGGTCAGATTTTTACAACAGAATCGCCCTAAAACCAGCAACAAGATAAACTATGTCACTCACGAAGTGAATAGCAACTAAAAGAATATAAGCTGACCAACAATTCAGTTTGATGCAAACGCTATACTCTGAGTGACTCGATAGACGATGAGCAGTTGTCGTGTGCAATGCTGAAAACAGCCTCCCCCCAGGATTGCATATTGTTTTGGCACGATTGCGGGTAACGTTGGCACACGACCGTTCCCTCCCTTCTTTTATTGTCCATTTTTCTTCTCTGGGATATAAAATCTTGCTCTCGCTGGTCTCCAAACACATGATTTGTACTAAGACGGGAAAGGTACGTGCTTGACTAGCCTCCTTGTGCTCCGCTCTTCTGCCCGACGAGAAAGGTTCCCAGTTCATTGGATGTAGCACAATTTGTCCCTACAAGCGACAGTGTATACTCAAATTCCCAAAGAGCACAAGGGCTGCAAGTCGTAGCAGGAGGATGCAACATCAACAACTGACAAGCACAAAACTGCGAGCAAAAAAAAGAGTAAAAATATGTGTCCTGTTAAAAATGGATGTCTAGAAAAATATGAGACGACAAGGGCGAGAAACCAGAACGACGAGATAGCCGTGCGTGAAGCTCTTGGAAAAACACACCTCTGAAAGTAAAAAGCAAAAGACGCACTTTAGCCTGCCGGGCGCTAGCAGACGAGCGCTGAGATTACCCGAGCAGACGTCACAAACGACAGCGAGCACTGCACCAACAAAACAACAAAATGAAAGCTAAAGCATGTTTGCAAGCGTGCATTTGTAGAATCAACATAAAAAAGAAGAGAAAAGAACCGAGTGCATTTCACGATCACTGCAGACAACAAACATAAAGCAGACAGGCAGCTGAATCGACAGAACCCTCATTTTAAGATCTCTCCAGGGGCTCCTCAAAGGCTCATTCACACATTTGCGCTTGAGCATGATCGACAGCATTGCAAGCAAGGTGAAAAAAGTCACAAATTTTCGAAAAGGTCAAATAAATCAGATCTCTTTGATTCAAATAAAAATCCAATTTAAATCACTACAGCTAGAAAATAGTGATTCTTAACCCCCAATGTATTTTCCAAAATGGCAGATTCATTGAGCAATTCGTCTGATCACCGATGACAATACAGAGAAAAGAATTATTGTAAATGTAAACTACAATTTAATAGACAACTTTTCATTGCTGTAGTCATTGCCATACTAGAAGACACAGGTTAAGTTTTTTAATTCGGTTAAAACACTTCATTTGATTTTTTTTTTTACAGTTCTCACTTGACTGCAATAGGACATTACTTTTTCAAGATTTCATTTCTTTCTTCTGCATTCCGATTTTGTTGCAATAGGACATTACATAGCTGATGGTTTAGTCTTTTATTAATTTTTCTTGTATGATGATTGCTCTATTTAAACACAAAACAAAAATGCACATAGAAAGCATAAAATGACGGACAAACGGTAAATAAACATTTTTTCAGGAATATTTCGAAAAGGTTTAACTTATCATAGTCCGTTCCAATTTAACTGGTCAGACTGAAATTACAATTGAAATCAAAATATAGATGACAATTCAAATTGCATTGATTATTAATATCCACCCTAACCGTCCGTAACCACTTACGACGAGAAAACACACTGGTACGCTAGCGCCATCTGTTAGATAGCTCCGGAACCTTTCCAATCTGCGCATAACTATACTCCGTTTCACGATAACTTGGCAAACTGTTGAGGCTACGGCCCAAGCGACACAATAAAAGTGTTGGAGCGAAGCACATGACAACACGTCACGTGAGCGTATGTGTCACTGTGCCAAGGAACCGGCTGTCGTCTGCCGGCCAAGAGTCGTCTGCCCCGAAACCAATCAACTTGGGATGGACGTCCACCGCCGCAACATTGCCATGTCCTAAGAGTTACGAGCTCTTCGAAAAGAGTTTATCAGACAACCATACGCTCAATTTCCCCAGAAGTCTGTGGCGGGTGCTATAATGCCGGGGTAATGTTTTGAGTGGAGCAGTCGATCACACTGCTGCAACTGCCAACAGCCACGCCTCTACAAGCAGAAAAAATTGGGAGCAGATACGGATTTTAGTCACTTCTTTGAACTAAATATAAATTTACTCCTTATTTTTAATCTATTCTCGATAGAGTTGAAATCGTTGCATTCAATTGCCGTTAAAAGAGAAAGAAAACAATGTTTTGTTGCGGATGGCGCTGCTGCTATGGTGGTAACAAGGCCTTAGTGGTTTCGACCATGGAGCGCTCTTACTGGGTCGTGGGAGCCGCAGCCTCCACATTTCGCCGAGTTATCGTGAAATGGAGCATAGGCGGAGAGTTTTTGCGGTACTTGCGGGATCAGGTCTACTCGCTGTCTATCAGAAAAAGTTGCTCATAACGTTGTCAGATTTATTTCGAGGCCCCTGTAAAAGAGGAACGAGTAAGAAATTTGGGAAATATACTATATGCAGATTGGAAGTTGGCCAAAGCTACCCCGATCAGCAACTCCAGAGCACAGGCTCTACTCGTCACAAGCCGTCACGAAAGGGTTACAACACACTCGGTTCCGCTCAAACGCAAATGAGTGCACCAGCTTTAAAACATTTCTTCAATGTCCCCCCCCCCCCCCCCCCCCCAAAAAAAGGCTTCAAAACCTCACTTGGAAAGCGACAAACGAAAACGCAGACGAGAAACAAAAGTGAGACGCAAACGCGCAACAGCACGCGCTTGCCGAATCTGCTCGCCCCGACGCAAGGTGGCCTCTTTGACGAAGCGGCGAGCCGAAATGCGGCAGTCTGTAAGCGCGTCGGCCGCCGAGGCAAGCACGGGAAGACGCGTGCGCGGGCGGCCGACGACGGCGACGGCCCCCTCCGGACGGGGACCCGGCACCGGACGTGCACCGGGTGGGGGCGGGGTTTGCACCCGGCGTGCCGGTCGGAGAAGGGGGCGGCTCAGAGGCTGGTGGAGTAGGAGCGCTTGCGCTTCCAGCAGTCCGGGTGCACCTTCTTCACCTCGTCCGCCCGCACCTTGGCCTCCTGGGAGTACATCTTCTTCTCCTCGGACTTCATCTTGCGCCACTGGTCGCCCAGCATCACGCTGATGGCCCTGCGAGGGAGACGGCGCCGCACAAGCCATCAGTCCGCACCTGGGGTCCGATTTCGGTCGCCGTGAGACTTAATTTGGCTCCGACGAAACGGGGAATGACGTTCACAGACAGTTCGTCTGCCAACGCGAGCGAAGGATGGGGTGTGCCTGCCTCTAGCACGCGTTTCGTGCCTTTCGCCGTGCTTCGGCTGCATGCTCGAGATGCCAAAGCGTCGTCGAAGGTGCGAAGCTTTTGCCACGCATGACCGAAGCTCCTCCCTCCCGTTCTCAACTTGCCACTGACTACGGGAGGTGTCAGACAAATAAAACGAGGAAATACAGTCGTCTACTCGCAGAGTCGAAAACCATCTGCAAAAAACGAGCGCTGCAATAAAGTGATACCGGATGCCGGCTAAAACTCCGATTGTCTGCTGTTCTGCGTTGGAAGCAATCAATAATCCAGGTTTTCTTTTTAAACCTGAAGTTGCTCCGTTGCTGTACAAAAGCCGAAATCTGCTGGTGGACGAAGGAGCATGCGGGAGCGGCACGTCGGAGGCTGCGAGATCTCTCTCGCCATTCGTGTGTTGGCGAGAAATTCTTACCAAAATGCTGCCCACTCGTAAACCGATATTAAATTTCTTATTAGCCGATAACACTCGCCCAGCAGAAAATTGCAACGCCATGTCCAATCAGCAGCCAAGAAACCTGTCGCCATTGCCCAGGACCAGAACTGGACCCCCTTAGGACGGGTTATCGTGGTCCACGAACCAAAAAGGAGGGAGGAAAGGAACTGTGCCTGGTCTAGAAGCACTGAGACTTACTTAGCATGATTTGGGTAAAAGCAGCTCCTTTATATTCTCGGCATGTTACAACACTGTATTTCTTTTCATCTGTCCGGTGTTGGCAAGAGTAGTTTGTACATAAATAGCACTTTAAAGTATTTATTTAACGATCTCAAGGTCTCCACAAAGAGCCAAGGGGCTTACTCAGTGGCACACTGGAACAGCAACAAAACAATCTGCATGGAAGTCATACATAAAAGGGCATTCCAAACGTCCCTAACATTGTGCTCAACCATTGTTCAATTAAAAAAAAAAAAATTGTGGCTTTTTATTTAGAGGGACACTGACAGGGTATTTATGCACGCCAAGGTTTTTATTTGTACATGACATATGAGAGCCCAGCTACCCAAAACACAATTTGTGGCTCGAAATTCGTTTTCTTTCTGCCCTAAAACTGCCGACCGAGAACTGCCCGGTTTGAGTCGTGCTCACTTTCTTCTGCATGGTCACGTGCCATCCTCTGAGGTTTAGACACAACCACCGAATATATTCGAGCCGTGGGTCATTGAAGGCACACACTCAATATTAAAGTAGAAAAAAATATGATACCCATTTTTTGTGGCTTCTAAAATGCTGCAAATAAATTAATGGAAAAAAAAAAAAAGAGGTTGCACAGGGAATTGAAAGCACTCTGTGCAATGTTTGCGAGATTCTCAACATGGCGTTGTATTGCGGAGGTCGCGGGTTGGACGGCTGAACGGAACAAACTAAGCGATGTAGGCGGACGACGGGTGTGGGACCTCTACTTCAGAACTGTTGTTCGCGGTTCCGGGGAATCTGTCTAGCTTCGAAAGAGAAATTGTTTACTGATGAAAACAATTTGAGTTTATTCCGTACAACACGCCTTACGACTGAGCTGATTTGCACAAAGACATTGTTGAGTGATGGCTCAAGACATTGCTCGTCTTACGAAAACGAATTGGTAAGAGCTTAAAAAACGTGCAAATGTCAAGCACAAAGTACTTGACTTTGGCGTTTCTCGTTGCGACGTGTAAATGTTTTTTCTGCCTCGCACAACCAAAACAACGAAGGAAAAAAAGAAAATGTGCTTGGGTATAGTTATGTGACTTCTGGCAGCCCTCTCCTCCTCTCCATTTCTTCTTCCTCCCCAGTCCAGTTTCGGTTCCAGGCAGTTGCGTCTTTTGGCTTGATTAAAAGTGTATGCGACACTGTAGCAAAATGCTGATTGGGTAGCCTTTTGACACCATATTAAATCGCCTGGCAAAACATTTTTAGAACATTTTGGGGGTTGTTGTGTACCTTTAAGATCCTTAACCTTTTCCTAATATATTACTTGTTGCATAAGGGTGTTTTAACTTATAAAATGGGCGTAAAATTATGTATTCAATAATTGAGTAAAAATCTTTTTTCATAAATGCTTCACAATTCATTTTATGATTTTCAAATGGCTTTCAACTTGCTATGTTGCAATTATTATGAAATATCTTTTTTCTACATTTTTTTTTATTCAACAAATTGCAAAAAAAGAAAGCTGCACCTCATCAATTTGTTTTTTTGTTTAATTATCGCTATGCACCTGGTAATTATAACTTTTTTTTATTGCATGCCCTGGAGATGTATTACGAATGAAATTTTTTTTAAGACATACAACAAAATACTTAAGAGGAAAAACATTCTGAAGTTTTGCTGCCTAGACAGCCATTTATTCTACCCTACGGTGGTCAAAGTATAAATATTAAAAAAAACGACTTTAGAAGAAGAGTTTATTGCCTTTAATTTTTGAGTTTAATCAAAATAATCCTTTTCTAGAGCGAGAAAAAAAAAATTTGAAGTTAAGCTCCCGCGTTGCAACCTGGCACTGTTTCTTAGCACCCCTTCACCGCACAACACGCCACCTGACGTGCGAGCCAAGAAGCTTTGCGCGCACGCAAAGCAATTTCTGGTCAGGAGTGTGACTTTTGCAAACGGTTCTACGCATGTGCAATTTTGACTCGCCATTGCCTGGCGTATCCAGTCAGTGTTTACGGCTAAAGACGCACCGTGGCTTGCTGCGGCCGCTTCTACTCGTTATTTTTAAACAACAGTGTGTACGATGTCGCAATCGTACGTGCCGCCACTACATAGCAGGCCCGTCGTGCCCTTTCTACCGATGTCAGCTCTCCTCACTCCGAAACTCAATGCCTAACGGCATCGGTGTCGCCTGACGAGGACGAAACTCCTTCTCTTCAGGAAACGCGAAAACGATAGAGTGAGGTCCCTACTGGCGTTTTGAAAGGAGAGGACCAACGGTAAGGGCAGAAAAACAAGGGGTATTGTTTCGAACAACCACTGAATAGTTGTAATCGGGAATCTGACCAAGAAAGCTTATTTTTTGTCGGAGTACGGCGCCCTATTGACGTATGAGGCAGGTCGCTACACACGGGCAAGTCCTTCTGCGGTTCTAGCGAATGCTAATGAGGCTATGTAGAAAATTTTGCTTGTTTTATTTTCTAAATTCGGAGTATAGCTGTGTCTTGTTTACTCATAGCTAATGTGTCGCCTGACGGACACAGATCGAAGGCTCCTTTCTCTTCGCTCAGGGCCCCTGAGCGAAGAGGAAGGTGCCGTCCATCCGTGTCCGTCAGGTCCCGAACATCAATGAGGGACCGCCATTGGCCTGCGTGATTTCGTGGCAACCACTTGCACCGAGAGAGCACGAAGGAAGTTCAGTTTCTGCAAACCAACCAGAAATGTTGATGGTACACACTGCGCCTAAAAGAAAGCACTCTTACCTATTCACATGGTTTGGGCACATAAAGGTCAGGTCTTTCATGGCACAAGCCAGTATTGTATCCAAACCAGTATATTCAGCTTTAAAAACTTTTTTTGTGCTGATGTAGTGGCAGGCGAGAGGCGAATCGGGTCAACCGCAGATAAATCAATGTACTATTACAACTTTCGCTCGAATAGATGTCACGTAAACGTATCAGGACGTCTTCAGCTGTAAACAGTGGCTGTGTACGCGAGGCAATTGGGAGTAAAAAAATGTGCGTGTGTGCACTCAAGTGCGCGCAAAGCTTCTAAGCTCTCGTGTCAGGTGGCGTGCAGTCTGGTGAAGAGGCGCTAAAGAAAAATGCCAGGTTGCGACGCTGAGAGCTACTTCAATATCGTTTTTCTCGCTTTAGAAAAATAATTTTGATTAATCTTTCAGAAATAAAAGGCAATAAACTCTTTTTCTAAAGTCGCTATTTTTCATATTTTTACTTGGATTTTACTTAGAATAAACGGCTGCAGCAGCAAAACAAGCGTTTTTACAATTTTATAAATATTTTTGTTCATTATTTTGTTTTACATTTACGAGGCTAAGAATACAAAAATTTACAATCTCCAGGTGCAAAGTAATAATTAATCAACAACAAAAAAAGTGAAATTTTTCTTTGCATTTCGTGTAATTTAAAGAAAAGATATTTTAACAATAAAATTGCATAATCATCTCAACACAGCGAGCTAAAAGCCGCTTTAATTTCATAAAATAAATTGCAAAGCGTTCTGAAAAGAAGGATCAGTGGAAGCGGCAGTGGCAAACCACGGTGCGTCTTTAGCCGTAAACAGTGACTGCATACGCAAGGCAATTGTGAGTAAAAAAATTGTGCATGCGTGAAAATCACACTCTTAACCAGCAATGGTTGGGAGTGTAAACACAGGAGCTCAACTTCAATATTTTTTTTTTTTCTCGCTTTAGAAAAAAGTTTTGTATCTTGACTAAACTTTCAGAAATGAAAGGAAATAAACTCTTCTTCTAAAGTTGTTATTCTCTGTATCTTTGTTTGAAGAACCTCAGAGCTGAATAAACGGCTGTTTATGCAGCAAAACTGGCTTTTTCACAACTTCAGATTTTTTTCTCCCTAAGTATCTGGTTGTACGGCTTCAAATATTTTTCAGTTGTAATACATCCACAGGGCTTTCAATAAAAAGAGTTATAATTGCCAGGTGCAAAGCGATAAGCATGCAAAAAATTTAGACAAGTGCTATTTTTTGCATTTTATTGATTTGCTTTCAATATTTTAACAATAAAAATTTAGTAATTATCATGACATATTAAGATAAGAGTCATATGAAATTAAAAAACAAATTGCTAAGCATTTCGAAAAAAGTCTTGAATTTTACTCTATTATTAAATAATGCCTAGCCTTACACCAGTTTTAAAGATGAAAGCCACGTTCACGCCATTAAAGAGGCCCTGCAATCATATTTATGCGTCTACCTTTTTTGCGTTTTCCACGTCTCTTGCGGTTCGGGCAAGCCAGCGGGCACAGAGAGAGCAACTAAATATCAGTGCATCATATTTTAAGCGGACGACGCGGAAACCTCCTCCACCTACGGAGGTGACCCGCGGTGCCGAAAGCGCGCGATATGTGACGTCTTCGGTCCTGGGCTTACTACTGGTCAGAGCCACTAAAAACTTCTTTTTAGTCGAAATACAAAATATAAGTGGCGCGAACCATTTCAATTATTCATAAAAGTAGTTTTTGTTCAGTACTTTAGATCAGAAAAGAAACAAATGCAGTTTATAAAGTATGGAAACAAGAAATGACCCGTCGACATACCCGCCACCAAGTGGTGGAAAAGGCGGCGCATACTAGAAAGGAGTAGTGAGATCAGGAGCCGACACGGAAAGGTCCCGGATGTACGCGGCTGCGCTGCGGTCGTTTACGGACTGGAAGATCCGACCGGCTCCGACCGTTCCAAGCCCTTCAGCGAGCAGCTCTGTCTTGCGGTTTGGCCGTTTCGCGGTACGGCAGCGCGAAGTGGCTTCCATTCTGAACTGATCTTTACACCGTGTTTGCTGTCGTTTGTGGCCAATGAAATGTCATGCCGAATTAGTGTTTAATTGTGCAGCAAATGGAATGAGAGCCGCTCTGGCTGCCCGCTGTATACAACCTATCCAGAACACGCTTTAGTGGCGCCCTCTCGAGCCGTTGACACGGAGTGCGGCAGCCGTGAGCACTCGCTGAGCTCACTAGCCCTCCTCTAGTTCACGTCCACTCAAGCAACCAAGGACGTCATGAGGGAAGTTATTTTTTGCTTGTTTTTGTAATTCTAATTTGCCTAAAACTTTTAAAATAAAGCGAAATTCGAGAAAGAAAAGTTTCATTACGTTACTACGGTCAGTGCGCTCAGGTTCGGTGCAATATAAAAACCAGTAAAAAAGTGCTTGCAGCGCCCCTTTAAAGGAGCTGTGCAACAGTTTCAGTGCTTTGCTTAATAATTTGGGAGTTAGAGCCTCAACCTTTCTGAAGTAAAAAAAACAAAAAACCGCTTTTGCCTACATGTCCTAGGTTTTATTTTAAAATTTAACGAAGATTGGGGTTTTTGGCACCTCTCAACTCCTTCACCATCTTCCGAGTCAAGTGCGCTGTGACGTCAATGGTGAAGCTCTCTCTCTCGAGCCACCAGTGAACAGCGAGAACTCGTCTGCTCGCGACCGCGTGACCACGCGCTGGCGGGTGCAGCGCGAACAATATGGTGAAAGGAGGAAAGTCTCATACGGGTCCGGCTATACCCGTCCGACTCTGTCCCCCTCCCCCTCCGGCTTCCGGTGGCTGTTTGCGGTAGCAGATAGAGCTGACGGTTTTGGGTTTTGTGGACCTAGGATAGATGGCGCCACTAAAACTAAAAGTTTTGTCGATGGTACCAGGTTTTTGAAGCATTTATATTTATGTTGGAACGACAAGATTTATAGAAAAGTTACCTTTTATCGAGCAGCTATTCGCACAACTTGCTATCTTTCTACAAAACCCCCATTGATGTCATGACACGTTTCTCATGGCCGCCGCTCGCGGCTGCAGGTCGGGGAATATTCTAATTTTTGCCTCGCGATTACACGGCGGAATCGCAACATTTCGAAGGAAGGAGGTGTGTTTTCTGTTCTTTGTGACAAGATGAACAATCTCAAAAGTAGAAGATGCCAATTCTTTCAATGCTAAAATCGTTGCACAGCTCCTTTAAAAAAAAAAATGTTTTCGCCGAAAACGTTTTAGGGAAAGGTTCAAGACCTTGGTGTGAAAAGCCAGAAATTTTCTTTTAAAAATCATAAATGGCTAAGTGCAAAAACGTCTGGGACGTTTGGCATGGAATGACCCAAAATGCAATAGTGCAAAAAAATATGCAGATAAGAAAATGCAGTAAGAAGCAGCACTAAGACCAACAGGAACAGTTAGTATGCCATAAAATAAAAAAGCCAAAGTTACCAACAAAGTTTACTAACTTTGTCAGCAGGTTTCTAGCATTTTACTCTAGGTAAATTTCAAAGGCATTGACTACACCTTACAATACTCACAAAACAAGTTACACTCCGCCTAACAGGTATCTACAGTGATCACAAAGGCACAGGCACGTGAGCCTAGCTTGGCAGAATGCTTCCTTTGTACGAGAACTTGTGCATTGAAGGCACTTTCCAAAGGCACACATTTGCACCAGTGCCTTTCTCGGCACTGCAGATGCCTCCAAGATTGAATAAAGCTGGTGTCTGTTATTCAAAACGACAAAACGTCATTAAGAACTGCACGTTCCTTTGAGTGCATCACGTCTCGTACCGGGTGTCTGGGAGAAAAGGGAACCACATTTTCCTCACCACGAAAATGAGCTACACATTTTTAACCATTTAGCCTCCTTCTAAGTGTGCCACTGGCGGTCGAAGACGGACACCAAAATTTCAGAGCTTGCTATTACTGCAAAAAAAATTTATAAGCAATTTTCCTAAATTATCAACGAGAAAATAGGGCCTTTTCCGGACAGCAGATGCCATTCGTGTCCTCGTATTCGTGGGTCGCAATTTTCTACCTGAAAACTGCCAGAAACTGTTTCCAGCTTTTTAATCCGATAACGGCAAGCTCTGAAACTTTGGCAGCTGGTCCGAACTGCCGACGCCACGTTTAAGCCAAGACCCGGCGTTCGGCGATGCGTAGCTTCTTTGTGCAGTGAAAGAAACACGGCCAAGGGTACATTCTGAGAACGCTGAAACAGTCCAAAATTCTGCGAGGCACAGGGAAAGGCAGAGGCAGGGAGTCCTCACCGGTTGTCTTTGCCCGGGTGCAGGTGGGAGTACTCCCCCCGGTGCTTCTGGGCGAAGAGCATGAACCCGTTCATGGGGCGCCGAGGCTTGCTGGGGTCCGGCCACGACACATGGCGGGTGCGCGTGTTGCCCCCTCCCTTCTTGGAGGGCGAGCTGTGGGCGGGGCTGGGAGGCGGCTCCGCCACCGGGGCCGCCACCACGCGGTGCTGCGAGAGCAGACGGAGAGAGACCTGGCACTCCGAAGACATCTCGACAGATTCAAGCAGCGACTGCTGTACTGCTGTCAAAAGCTGAGCCAGTTACTCGGCACTTGCCCAGCCTTTGAAAAATCACTTGGCGCCTTGGAGACCGGTCAGCATTTCAAAAATTGCTCAGCGATTCGGCAAATGCTGAATGCCTTTGCAACTGTTCAGCATTTCAAAAATCGCTCAACTCAGCAATTGCTCAAGGGCTTCACGACCGTTCAGCACTTTAAGAATAGCCAAGTGGCTCGGCAACTGCTCAATGGTCTGGCAATAGACCGATCTCACCAGGAGTTGCGCGGCGCATTCTGGTACCTCTTTTTCTCCCAGTATTTAGGCTGTGTCAATTCGTGTTGCACCCGGCGTTTGGAAATTTTCGGGTTAGCATGAGACTTTTCATTGGGTGTTTACTCGCGGGTTTCAATGGGTGGCTTCACTCGTGTGCCAGGGTGCTACAATAACGGCACCAGGCAAAAAGGCATAGGAATTTACGTCTTCTCAAAAGGAAACAGCCAAAGAAAAGAATGGTTAAGAAAGGTAAACACAGCCAGACGGAGCGGCACGAGAAAAAGTGTTTTTCGATTTGTTTCATGATTTGCTCCATAATTTATATCCAACCCATTGCGCGTTAGCTCAAGAGTGTAATATTACAGGGCACAATACATAGTTGGGCGTGCCAAAGTGTTTTGTACGTTGGAATCTCCCTGAGCACTCGCTCTGTAGCGGTCTATCCGTTGGTCTATCTCAATCGGGACCTCCGCACTGCTTGGCAGTGACCGTTTTTAACATACTTTTTGCTCAATGTATTTTGGTAGTTATAACTGTTATTGCGACGACATGTTTGAAGCTCAACTATGCTTCAAAAGATCGGGACAATCACTAAAAAAAGAGCAGCGATTCCCGATGTGCATCACTCGAAATAAAACAACTTTTTCGAAAGCAGTCTTCATTTTTTTTTCAAACAATAGGTGAAAACATTTCATAATGCAATTTAGAAGTGCAACACTTGCCACCAAAAAGGTAGCAAACGAACCTCACCCACCTTGTGGTGGTCTGTTAGGCTGGCGTTACTAATTCTGCATTAACACTAATTGAGACCGCAGAAAAAAACTTCCACAGTCGAAAGGAAAAAGACAGAAAAATAACACAAGCATTCAGGGATTGCAAGGTCAGCGAACGCCCCATTATCCTGGAATGTAGCCGCAGGGTGCAAGGTCAAAGACAGTCTCCACCAAAGTAAGCTCATTGTAAAACCGATCCCTTTCCCGGAATGTCGCAACCGCAGTTGGTGCGATGTTTGAAACAAAGCCAACGGGTAAAATAAGATTTGCTGGAGCGCCGCACACAGACGTTTGTAAAGTGTCCCATTTCGAGCTCCGTGTCCACGGTGCCGTCCATGCGACGCAGCAACACTGCCTCAACCCACGTTGATAACATGCATGTATGCACCAAACAAGAAAGTTGCAAAAGAGCCGGCTCCTTGTGATTGACATGTTGCCCAACTTGACACTACGCCAAAGTATTTGGCAACACGAACGCCGGTTTTCCTGCTTCCCCAGCATCGCTCTTCGTCGCTTCTTTCGTTCGCTCGCTCACTGTGTCTGGTTGGTTTTTTCTTCTATTTCCTTGTCGACTCCTCTTTTTTTTCTTTTTTTTACTAACAAAGAGATCATAACTGTAGTGTTTGTATTCCGATAGCAATCAGCTATGTCATCGCCACGTGTCTAAGCTAGGGCGCCGCCCCCCTTCCCTCTCGTCCTCTTTGCTGATATAAGCACAGCACGGCTTTTGACACGGGGGAGTGTTTTAGGACCAGCGGTATGCGCGGTCTTACGGCTGGCTGTCAATAAAACCAAGTTGTTGTTACTACTCGGCTGGTGTCCCACTTCCAAGACACAACAACTTCTTGGCGACGAAGATGGGATGACGCAGACTGATGAGCACTTCGACGGGGACCGTTAAGACGGAGAATCAACCAGGCGTCCAAGAAGGACCACACTCGGAAGCATCCAGGATGGCCACGATTGGGCAAGTAGAACCTTTCGATGAATCTCAGTCAGATTGGGAAACATACGAAGAAAGGATTAATGCATTCCTACGAGTAAATAAGATCTCGGACGCCAACAAAGTAGATGCCTTCCTGAGTATTGTGGGTCCGAAGACATACAAGTTATTGAAAAGTTTGACCGCCCCGAGCACGCCGGCTAGTCAGCCGTTGTCGGATCTGCAGAGAGCATTACGAGAGCATCTTTCGCCCAGACCATCAGTTATCGCGGAAAGAGCAAAGTTTCACCGAAAAACACAACAAGAAACGGAGAGTATTGCGGAGTTCGTGGCGGGCCTTAAGCAATCGGCAGAAACATGCAACTTCGGAGCGAACCTCGAAGAAACTCTGAGAGACAGATTTGTATGTGGGCTGGCCAGGACTGACATTCAAAAGAGGCTTTTTGTTGAGGACGTGTCTCTGACTTTCAAAAAGGCGGTAGAGATCACATTATCAGTAGAGGCAGCTACTAAGAACGTAACAGAGTGCCGGCCTAGCAGGGCAGTCAAGGAGGATTTCCAGAAGTTTTCTGCGGAAGGAGGTTGGGCACGGGACGGTTCACCGTGCACGCGATGCGGCTTGCGTCATCGTAACCGTGCTTGCCGATTCCGAACAGCAACCTGTTTTAGATGCCACCAAGTTGGGCATATTCAGAAAGTGTGCCACTCACAACCGACGTCTAGTTTCCAACCTTCGAGAGCGCAAGGTCAAGACACACAGCGAAAAGACGCCCGGAGACAAAACTTCGCCGTGTTCGAGACCGAGGAGGACGTCGAGCCACTGCTTCAGGCAACGCTCGAGAAACCCCGTCATGGACCCATATGCTTTACGATGTGTGTTCAGGGAGTGCCGCTTAAAATGGAACTGGACACGGGATCAGCAGTGTCTGTGATGTCGCATCAAGTTTTTCGGTCGTGTTTTCCGCAGATAAAGTTACGGCCGGCTACGGTGTTGCTGCGTACGTACACAGGAGAGTGCGTGCGCCCGAAGGGTGTGGCGACGGTAACCGTGGAGCACCAGCACCAGCCTTACCAGCTGCCTCTGCACGTTCTCTGCCAGGAGGGCCCTGCTCTCATAGGAAGAGACTGGATTCATCGGCTCCGGCTCAACTGGAGTAACCTTAACCACGTGGATGCAGAAGACAACCAGGCCTTGAGACAAGTCTTGGACCGGCATCCCCAAGTGTTCAACGACGAACTCGGCGAGATTAGAGGTGAGCAAGCTCAGCTCTCTCTCAAGCCGGAAGTGCAGCCGAAGTTCTGTAAAGCTAGAAGCATTCCGTTCGCGCTGAAAGAAGCAGTGGAGAAAGAACTGGAAAAGCTGGTTGGTCTTGGAGTAATTGAACCAATTTCGAACAGTCGTTTTGCCTCCCCAATTGTACCACTGGTAAAGAAAGATGGCAGCGTACGCATATGTGGGGATTATAAAGCATCGTTGAACCCGTGCTTGAACATTGACAACTATCCCTTACCCAAGATTGAAGAAATCTTTGCCACTCTCGCGGGAGGACAAGTGTTCTCCAAGATCGACCTGAGTAGAGCATACCAGCAAGTGGTAATGGACAAGGTTTCCCGCGAGTACCTCACACTCAATACGCACAAGGGACTGTTCGCAGTAAATCGCCTAGCATTCGGAGTTGCGTCTGCGCCCGCGATTTTTCAAAAGATTATGGACAACATGTTGAAGGGACTGAAGGGGGTAATATGTTATCTAGATGACATTCTGATAATGGGGGACAGGACGGAACAACACCTTCAAAACCTAGATGCGCTACTAACCCGGTTGCACGAAAGGGGAGTGCGGATTAAGGCAGAGAAGTGTGAATTTTTGAAACCGGAATTGCAGTTTCTGGGTCACGTTATCAGTAAACATGGAATATCAGCAACGCCGGAGAAGGTAAAGGCCGTGCTAGAAGCCCCCGTTCCAATCGATAAAAAGCAGCTGAGAACGTTTACGGGCATGGTAACATACTACGGAAAGTTTCTGCCGGAGTTATCGACGGTAATATTCTCGCTGAATCAGCTGCTTTGCAAAAATGCGCCGTGGGTCTGGAGTGAACAGTGTGATCTGGCGTTTAAGAAAGTGAAAAGATTGCTTGTAAAAGCGCCGGTGTTGGCACATTATGATCCGGAAGCCCAGCTTGAGGTAATGTGTGATGCTTCATCATACGGGTTGGGCGCTGTTCTAGCGAAAGTGGAAAAAGATGGGTCCAGACGGCCGATCGTGTTTGCATCGCGCACGTTATCACCGAGTGAGCGGAACTACAGTCAGCTAGAGCGAGAAGCGCTAGCCTTAGTTTTCGGAATTACGAAGTTCCATTACTACATTTATGGCAGACAGTTCGGCTTGGTAACTGATCACAAGCCTCTACAGACGATTTTCGGCCCGAAGACTGGGATACCAAGCATTGCCGCAGCCCGTTTGCAGAGGTGGGCCATTAAGCTGTCGGCCTATCGTTACGACCTGATCTACCGTTCGGGCGCAAGCAACGTAGAAGCAGACTGCTTGTCGCGTCTACCACTTCCCCGGAGCGGCGAAAAGGAAGACGACGACGAAGTAACCGCCTGTTACGCACTTCGGTGGGAAACTTTCCCTATAACAAACTCCGACGTCGCGAGGGAAACTTCACGAGACCCGACCCTACGTCAGGTACTTCACGCGGTTACAGGACAATGGCCCGAGCGCGTTACGGATGAAGGGATGAGGCCGTTCGTTTCGAAAAATCTGGAGCTGTCGGTGGACCGAGGATGTTTGTTGTGGGGAATGCGCATTGTGGTTCCCCCATCTTTACAGAAGACAATCCTGGACGAGCTGCACGAAGGACATCCCGGCGTGGTGCGGATGAAGGAAGTGGCCCGCAGCTACGTGTGGTGGCCAGGAATTGACGCCGACCTGGAGAACACCGTGCAAACGTGTGCGGCCTGCCAGCAGCAACGGGCGCTGCCTACCCAAGCTCCCCTTCATCCGTGGGCTTGGCCTACAAGGCTTGGGCCCGGCTCCACCTGGACTTTGCTGGCCCATTTCTTCAACGCAATTTTTTGGTGGCGGTAGACGCCCATTCAAAGTGGCCCGAGGTGTTCCTGATGCCCTCGACCTCGGCAGAAGCCACCATTGGTAAGCTGCGTGACCTCTTCAGCCGTTTTGGATTGCCAGAGGTAGTCGTGTCAGATAACGGGCCGCAGTTCTGCAGTAAAGAATTTCAGTCATTCCTCAAAATGAACGGGGTAAAACATGCGCGATCCGCTCCTTATCACCCATCAAGCAACGGGTTGGCTGAGAGATTCGTCAGAACAGTGAAAGAAGCCCTTCGCAAGGACGTCAAAGGCCGATCAATTGAAGAGAGACTGGCCAGTTTTCTTCTAGCTTACCGGAATACGCCACATGCAACTACCCAGCACTCTCCGGCTTCACTTTTGATGGGGCGACCCCTTAGAACCCGTCTGGATTTACTGAAGCCCAGTGCTCGTTCAGTGGTAGAACAAAAACAGTTCCAACAGACACGCGGTCGAAAAGAACTTCGGAGATTCTTCGCCATTGGTGACAGAGTGTTTGTGAAAAACTCTAGAGAAGGTCCAAGGTGGCTGGAGGCGATGGTGACATCACGCACGGGACCAGTCTCTTACGTGTTACAGGTGACTACACCACGTGGGGTCATGGAATGGAAGAGGCATCAAGACCACATACGTCCAAGGGAGGCGGACCGAGAGACAACGTCTGCCAACCACAATCACTGCGACCGTAGTGAGGCTCCCTGGCAACCGTCGGAATCGGCGACCGGTACTGAACCGTGCGCCGGGCAACTCCATGATCAAGCACCGGCCATAGCTGCTGACGACACAAGAGAGTTTTCCACAAGAGGCGACCCAGAACCACCCGGTTCTGAGGACCCAGATCACGACGCAGGGCCTTCGCCAGGTGACAGGAGCAGCGGAACCTCCACGCGATCTCGGTACCCAACAAGGGAAAGACGTCCACCAGATCGGTACACACCAACGCAGTGACTGTGCCTACGCACCTTGTGGTTTTGTGTCCTGGACTGTTAACTTTTCCAATTATCTCTGTTTAAAAGCAAAACCGTTCTAGTTCTAAGTGTTAACTTGTGTATTTAAAGCATCATCTAGGGAAGGGGGAATGTAGTGTTTGTATTCCGATAGCAATCAGCTATGTCATCGCCACGTGTCTAAGCTAGGGCGCCGCCCCCCTTCCCTCTCGTCCTCTTTGCTGATATAAGCACAGCACGGCTTTTGACACGGGGGAGTGTTTTAGGACCAGCGGTATGCGCGGTCTTACGGCTGGCTGTCAATAAAACCAAGTTGTTGTTACTACTCAGCTGGTGTCCCACTTCCAAGACACAACAATAACGGTGTTAGAAACATGCTTTCACGAAGCAAACGTTTGCGCCTTATGCTGGTCGACAGTGTTCGTCACGTGTGTGCAAGCAACCGGCATTGCGATAGTAAAGCATTCTTTCATAAGAATTTCTTGCATTAAACAATGAAACTAATAGACCATTTGCTATATTACCCAAGCATCAAGGAGAATGCAGGGATTGGTGTTCCACGCGCCACACGCGCACGCCTTCCCCGTATAAAAGATTCAAAGTAAATAAGCAAAATAAAGCATTGACGAACGCGCCTGCAAGATAGAATTTGTTTAAGGTTTTTGCTTTAGGAAATTTACTACTGCTGAGGCCAGCACGTGCGGCGCATGGAGCACCAATCCTCGCACTCTCCTCGGTGCTTGCGTAATATAGCAATAGGTCTATTTGAGTCTTGAGTTTGATGTACTCTTATGCAGCCGTGCTAGATATGTAAAAAAAACAAGATTGGCTTTTTTTAGCTTTTACTAAACTTTTAGTGCTTACCCACCAAAACACAGCCCACCCCACTTTTTTTTATGAATTTCAGGCGGCAGGGGAGTGGGCAACGACTCGGGATATTACAGTAGCTGTTCACTCGTTTCCAAGTTCATTGAGACGTCCGAGCAGCCGGTGTGCTCGTGCAGTGGTGTCGTTGTTCTACCTGTGGCCACAGTGGGACCACTGCGTAAACGCAGTGGGTTCACGCATTCCCGAAAACGAAGAAGCACACGACAAGGCAATTCTAAAGTGATAAGACGACTGGAACTACTTTTTCCCACTTGCTGACATACTAAGCCACCACAAACAACATAATCTTATGATGTACAGACATGCAGGAAAATCCTAGCGGATACCGGGGCGTCCCAAACGATGATGTACGATAATGTATGCGCCCCAAAGCCCTAAGCAGCCGGGAAGCCAGAAAGCGATGACTACAAGTAGCATGGCTGTAACACCACTTCCGGAATGCGCGCGCGTGCGCAGTTCGCTTGGTGACATCGGTCTCTGACGTTACATCTGACATCGGTCTTGCTGGTCGCTGACTCAGCGTTTGCTGAGTCAGCGACGCAGCAAACGCTCAACGCCGTAGAAGCCGCTCAGCATTTCAGAAATTCCTGGGCGCTCAGCAATCACTCAGCAACTAGGGAACCGCTCAGAGGCGACTAGCTCGATCGTTAGCCCAGTTTCCCGTCGAGTGCAAGCAGGAAGCCCACCTGAGCCATGGTGCTGAGGGTGTAGGCGGCAGAGCGGTCTTCGGGAGTCAGAAGCAGCCTCCTGAAACACGCCGGAAACATAAGGCTTAGAAAAACCAAAGTTGAGAAAAAGTGACTTTCGTGAAAATCGCACCTTCGGCACGTCTGTGTGGAGCACTCCACAAAGCATCAATGCAATTCAATCAGAGAGATATAAACACATGATCTACAAAGCACTCTTTCAATTAAAGTGCACACAAACCACAAAAGCAGTCAAAGCTCTTAGGAAGGACTTAAAAAGGAACCATCTGCAATCCTCAGAGGGGCAGCGGATGTTTCAAGTGACCACTTCTCCAGGGCCAAGTGTCTCCGCAAAACGTTGGCTGGCGCTCTGAGCCTTCCAGAAAACTCCCATTCAAGGACATGCCAATGAAAGTGACAGTCCTAAGTGCGTTGTTTCTAGATTGCAAGAGCAACTTTAACCCATGAAGCTGAAATGTATGACCCAAAGATTCATTTATCCCTCGTTCTGAAACCTCACCCAGGATGCCTTCTAAAAAATGGAACTCAGTGCAACCTTATGAAATAAGCACAGGCTTAATATTTTGCACATTTTGCGGGGTATGGGATTTGACAATATTTTGTGGTTTGGAGTGACATGTTATGAATCCATTACCATAGGGTGATATATTTGAAAGATTCATTTTTTGACAGATTTTTCAAGTCATGAACTTCGCAAAAATAGAGTCCTCGTTCAAATTGAGTCGTTTACATTACGAGAATCCACAGTACATTCAGCACCATACTGGCGTGCAGTCACATAACCGTCACTGCGCAACGCACATCGAATGCCCCAGGATAGCAGTTGTATTTCACGAGCGAAAATACCCATTTCCTGCAGACCCACCCACCACCCCTCTAACCTCCGTACAACAAATTTTACTTCCGGATAACGACATTAAAAGCCGACATGCAACTTTCGTTTTCTCCAAGGAAGCTAATCCCCTTAGCGTCCCCTAAACTGCGAGGGGAGCCGTGTTGAGGCAGAGAGGATATAAGGAGGGAGGAGAATGACAAAAGTGGAAAGCGCAAAGTGCATGTCGGCTTTTAAGTGCGCAAAGTGGTTTTGCAAGATTCGGCGCTCCCCCTGCATGCGGGTTTTCAAACAATACGGAGACAACGAGGGCGAGAGGAGGGCGCATTGAAAAAGTTCCCACCTGCTGCAGTCCCAGCTGGGGGCAATGGTGTCCACGGAGAGTGCCTGCGTCGGGGTGGTGCACTTCCCCGGGGCCTGACGCTGGGGCAACGGCGGCCGCGCGTACGAGTGCAGGGCCGACAGGCTCAGGGACCGCTGGCGGCACTGGGGCGACCCCGGACCGCTCCCCTGCCGGAGAAAGGCCGTCGGAAACACGCTCCGCCACCACCAGCCGCGACAGGCAACGTGCAACGTGGGCGATGCCCGAGCAACGAGCAAAACTGCCGCTGTTAGAGGTATGCATTGGCAACCACAGCTGCGTGCGCGGCTGTCGAGCGCATGCTGACGGAGAGCTACTGCAGTTGTTCTGCAGCGTGCACTCCACACCATCGGTAACGACGGTCTTAGCAGCCCATGAATGTAAGCTCGATCCGAGCATGTGCTCCGAATGGCACACTCTAACGTGACGTCCGGTGCATACCCTCCATAGACCATGTCAATAACTGCCTTCTGCGCGCTGCCATCTTAGCCTATTGGACCGTGGAACGCGCTCTAGGCATGCATGGTAGCTCTCTTCCTGCCAACTGCCAGATGTAGCTCTTGCGACTACGGCTCAATGACTTGACAGTTTTCGCCTGCGTGGTAAACGTCGGAAAGGGTATCTAGTCACCGACAGAGTGAGAAGGGCAGGGTGTGTCTTTCGAACGCCCGGCCTCCAGCGTGCGCTCCACGTCTTCTGCCACGTTCTGGCTGCGTGCACACGCTTGTGGGGCACGAGATGCCCAAGCGTGAAGGAAGGCAGGAAGCTCGCACTGGAGTCGGGATAGCTGAAGCTCCTCCATTCTCAACATGACTCCGAATGCCCTCTTTACTGCACCCTCACTCATGGTCCCTCGATTTTTCTGCCAATCCAACTGGCGTCTTTACCGCGTCCTTGTTCGTGGTCCCTCAATTTCTGCCAATCCGACTGCCGTCTTTATCGCATCCTCGTTCGTGGTTCCTCGATTTCTGCCAATCCGACTGACGTCTTTACCGCGCCCTCGTTCGTGGCCCCTCGATTTCTGCCAATCCGACTAGCGTCTTTACAGCGTCCTCGTTCGTAATCCCTCGATTTCTGCCAATCCGACTGCCGTCTTTACCGCATCCTCGTTCGTGGTCCCTCGATTTCTGCCAATCCGACTGACGTCTTTACCGCGTCCTCATTCGTGGTCCCTTAATTTCTGCCAATCCGACTAGCGCCTTTACAGCGTCCTCGTTCATGATCCCTCGATTTCTGCCAATCCGACTAGTGTCTTTACCGTGTCTCGTTCATGGTCCCTCGATTCCTGCCAATCCGACCGACGTCTTTACCGCGTCCTCATTCGTGGTCCCTTGATTTCTGCCAATCCAACTGGCGTCTTTACTGCAGCCTCGTTTGTGGTCCCTCGATTTCTGCCAATCCGACTGCCATATTTATTGCGTCCTCGTTCATGGTCCCTCGATTTCTGCCAATCCGACTGACAACCTTACCGCGTCTTCGTTTGTGGTTCCTCGATTTCTGCCAATTTGACTGCTGTATTTACCGCGTCCTCGTTCATGGTCCCTCGATTTCTGCCAATCCGACTGACAACCTTACCGCGTCCTCGTTCGTGGTCCCTCGATTTCTGCCAATCCAACCGACAACCTTACCGCGTCCTCGTTCGTGGTCCCTCGATTTCTGCCAATTTGACTGGCGTCTTTACCGCGTCCTCGTTCATGGTCCCTCGATTCCCGCCAATCCGACTGGCACCTTTACCGCATACTCGTTCGTGGTCCCTCGATTTCCGCCAATCCGACTGGCAACCATACCGCATCCTCGTTCATGGTCCCTCGATTTCTGCCAATCTGACTGACAACCTTACCGCGTCCTCGTTCGTGGTCCCTCGATTTCTGCCAATCCGACTGACAACCTTACCGCGTCCTCGTTCGTGGTCCCTCGATTTCTTTCAATCCGACTGCCATATTTATTGCATCCTCGTTCATGGTCCCTCGATTTCTGCCAATCTGACTGACAACCTTACCGCGTCCTCATTCGTGGTCCCTTGATTTCTGCCAATCCAACTGGCGTCTTTACTGCGGCCTCGTTCATGGTCCCTCGATTTCTGTCAATCCGACTGCCATATTTATTGCGTCCTCGTTCGTGGTCCCTCGATTTCTGCCAATCTGACTGACAACCTTACACGAAAAAAGAATTGAATCGGTAACTGCTCTCACCCCGACAGATCTAACTGACACTTCAATTTTTATTCTCAATATTTAATGACAGACTGGGCATTAATCAAAAATACTCATCTAAAAAAAAAAACGTACCATGTTTCCAGTCTCTTATTTTCAATGCTTGAAAATAAGAGAATACCGTGCCAGAATAAACCTGTACGCAAATTCATTTTTTGTCAGGTCCATCCAACAATGGAACGAGCTGTCGGAGGAGCAAGTCTGCTCTGCAACTGAAGAAAATATTTTTTTTTCATGTTTGTAGTTCTTCCGCAGTAACGCCTTCGGGCAATCTGGGGCAGCTCTCGAATAAAGGATAAACAAAAACAAAGGGGGTCTCCAGGCTCCCGCCCGGGAGGGTCACAGAAGCATCGCGCCGTAGTGGGCCACGATCCCGGCAGTGTCGAAGCGGCGACGGGAGTCGTGGCAGAACAGTCTCTCCAGTCTGCGGAAGCTTTGGCAGCTGCAGGCCAACAGATTGCGACATCCGACCGCGTGATACGCGGGTTCCTGCAACGTCGTTCGTTGCCGCTTCGGGACCGCTTCTGCTGTGTGGGCGGGAAGGGACGCTGAACGCGCCCGTCCAAGACGCGTCCCGGAGTGCGGTGTTCTCCGAGCGCACAAAGGCATGCTCACCGCGGATGGTGGGCCCAGGAGCGGAGGTGAGGCCCTGAGCAGGGGGCTCTCCGGGCTCGTTGCGATGATGGCGAGCTCCGTGAGGCGGTCGAACATCACTTCCGGTCCGAAGTCCGGAGACGAAGCTGTCCAAGGGGGGCTCGTGTCTGCGCTCGAGAAAGCGTCAAGGGAAAGCTCGTAACCCTCGTCGAGCCCTCCGCATTCTTTATGGGTGTCTTTAGTCCGAGGTGCTCGACGCACGTCGCGAGCTTTTAAACTCGGTTCTAAAACTTGCATTAGGCCTAACTGTTGGGAAGTTTGTCTGCCAAAATGGGCAATGATCTTCCAAAAACGCTTAACAAAATACGGTAGGTTCGCCACAATTCAAACTCAAATATTTCATACTTTCCATTAATTCGAACAAATTTCAAAGTTTTAGAAATCCCACAAAGTTTTTAATATATTCACAAGCCGCTTAATTTGAATGAAATTTGCGTGCAATTGATACTTTTTGTTCTCGCGGCACCATTGAGTGCGCTTCTTTCCGAGCACGGGTGTACAGCAGAGGCGCAACACCCTAAGAGCTCGCTTTTTCGGGTATTGCTTCTCCGCAGTGCACCGGTGTTCGGTGAGAAGCGCACTCAACGAGGCTTAAGCGGGGCACACGAGCTATAGAAATGGAAACCACGCAGAAATTTCCATAGCAACTTGTGCGGACACTTTGAAATGGCTGCATGGCATGGGTCCACAACAAAACGTCTGCACAAATTCCTATAAAAACTGCCGCGCGGTGCCCATTTTCATCACTCATGTGTTCCCTGCTTTATAGTCCGCATTAGACAACTTCGTGGCCTGATGAAAAAACTTAATTTTGTTTTGAGTTGTCATGTGCTGTCAAACAGTCCACGATAAAAAATATTTATCAGGGATAAATAAACTTATGTAAACATACATTTCACAAATGTTTCACGTGTGGCGTACCCGCTTATGATACATGCCGTAAAATACCGGACAAGCGCCCACTCAAATTTTGAGATAATCGCGAAAAATGGGGAATGGGCGCTTGTCCGGTCATCAATTTTACATATCAATCTACTGTGCATATTTTCTCAGATCTTAGAAATTTGGGAATGGGCGCTTCATGTGGAATGGGCGGATGTGTGGTATTCTAAGATAGGCCTTGGTAGAGGAAATCATCAAATATCTGCTTTGCATGTGTAGCCCTTGATATGGCAAATCATAATATTATCTTGCGTTGTATTTAGATGAATTTCTGATAATTTAAACAAAATTCGTGGCTTCCAGGAGTTTGAAATAAAGCTGCACTAAAGACGTTTCCGAGATCATCGTTTTTGGTGATAATTCATTCTACGGGATCTTAGCATCCCAAAAATCGAAAAATTATGCTCGTGCGACATCTATTTTCCTACTAGAAATGTGATAGAAGTTTGTGCCACGGCCCTTTCTGAGCGGAAAAATCTGAAGCACAAAATTCAGCGGAGGCACCGACGGCGTGAGGATGGGCACGCATCAGCCAGTTGCAAGCCGCTTTTCTCGAAAAGGAGGCTTACGATTGGCTGAAGCACGCCTGTCTTCACGCCACTGGTGCCTGCACTGAATTCTGTGTTTCAGACTTTTCTGCTCAGAAAGGGCTGTGGCACAAACTCCTATCACATTTTTAGTAGGGAAATAGACGTCGCACAAGCATAATTCTTCAATTCTTTGGATGCCAAGATCCCGTAGAATGAGTTATCACCAAGAACAGACGATCTCAGAAATGTCTTTAGTGCACCTTTAATGAAAGCCTACTGTGCCCCCCTTCCCCAATAAAAACATACTGTACCCGCCCCCCTACAAAAAAAAAGAAAAAAACAAGTTGCGCAGTTTTTACTTGGTTACAAGTCTAATTTTGAGTCGGGAGCGATCTGGAATATTCTTCTAGTTCGGGATGCCAACGTCAAAATAGAAATATCTTTCGGAACTGCTCAGACCAGTCTCGTGATGTAAATAATATGCTAATTAAAAAGAAAAAATTATTCATTTTGTGTTTCAGGCGTTTTATTTAGCACTTAAAACAAGAATGTTTTGCCATCCAATTAAAGCAGCGGCTTGTCAAGGGGAGGTCTGTGGACTCTTAAAATTTCCTTAAGGCTTTTTTAGGGTCTGCGCAGCCCTTGGACCCCCCAGCCAAACAATAAAACTTGTTTTATTGATGACAACTTTCTCACAAAGATAAATAGACCAAACCATTAGTGTTCAGTGAGTAGGGTAAATTATTCTCCATTTCAAAGCTTCAAAGTAGGTTTGCATGCAAGTAGTTTACCTCCACTTGTCCAATCCCCCCCCCTTACTTCCCCCTTTTTTTTTTCCACTCATCCAGAAGGGGTCCCAGAACATCAGTGGTTGGGAACCACGGCTTTAACCCCTTAACTGTTTTAGTTTTAGGTAATTCCTGATTCTCAACTGCCCAATTGTTGTCTTCAAAATAATATTTGTGGCCTAGAAAAATCAAGTTTCTAGCCACAAAAAGAAACAAAATTTTAAAACATTCAGCGCTGCCATCTGTTGGCAGAGACTCGAGCTAAGCCATGAGCGAGCCTGGTTCGCCCAAAACGGTCGAGAACGGGAACGTAGCAAAGCGGACGAGCTACGCAAAGCGCAAGTTCGTCTGCTTCTTTTTGCAGGGGCTGTGGTGACGTCAGGAAGCTGAGCTCTGGTTGGCTCTGATTGAAGGACAGTGGGTAGACCTCAAAGCAAGCTGCTTTAAGGTCCTTTGAGGTCTACCCACTATTCTTCAATCAAAGCCAATCAGAGCTTCGGGTGTTCTGACGTCACCGGAACCGCTGCAAACGAAGCAGGCGAACTTGCACTCCGCATACTTTTCCTGAACGGTTAAAGGGCAACTCCGCTTCATTTTTGGTTTTGAAAAAACAATGCAGTCCTCTTCAGTATCGCCTAGGAAGACCACACGTCAAATATTACGACGCAGTTCTGTCTAAATGTTTCTTAAACGGTCCGGCAAACTTTGCAACTCGCCAAGTTGCCGAAATCGGCTGACTCGAGCGGGCGAATTCAGGCGCAACCAACAGCGCAGTCAAGGCTACGGCATGGGCAGAGCCAAGATTAAGCTAAACATCATCATCATGGCCCCCTTTTGCTTGTTTCTACTTCTCCGATCGAGCGTAGCGCATGACGTCAGCAATGTTTCCTCTCGGCGCTCAGCGGTGTTCACGTGACTGGCGTACGCGCCTGCGAAGCGCGCTTCTTGGGAGCAGACCAACCGCCCGCCGTGGTCCCGCCGTTACCGCCGTCTTCCACTTCACAACCACCGTCGTCGTCTCACCGTTTGTGATTATTGCCTCTCGGAGTTTCGTCCACACTATGGACACCACGTGCGCAGAGTCGCAGACTTATGCCGCAGTTGTGCAGACGTCGTTGAATGCCGTAGACACCAAAACGTGGCGAAGAGTGCGGTGCAGACGACACTCGCGCCTGCCACACGCCCGCCCCCATCCCGCCCGTCCTTGGGCCGAGGATCACGTGACATCTCGTACCACGTGATGGCCATGTACTTGGCGGCCCGAGGCCAATGTTGCCGGACGGAGCCGAAGTTTCGGTTTCGATTTCCGCTCAAGTTTAAAATTAGATTTAAAAATATATATCCCATTTTTCGTGAAGCAAACGACGTAGCGTCTTTTACTAGGGCTTTTTAATTCGAAATCGCTCATTATCCCGAAATCTTCAGAATTGAGCGGAGTTGCCCTTTAAGCTTGTCCTAAAAAGTTGAGGGGTTTACGGCACTCTACTCGAGAGAAGCCCATGCCCTCTCTACTCACCCATGACGGTGAGCCTCTCGCTGGAGACGTATGCAGAGTCCTTGCAGTCCGTGGACGTCTCGTCGCTCGAGCTTGAGGCTCCCCCCGCCACGGGGTCCAGACTCGATCCGTCACCCACGGAGCTCCGCCGTTCTGTGGGCATTGCGACGCTGCCTTGATGGCTGCCTTGACTGGAAAGACCCAACAGACGATGTGTGCTTTTTTATTTTCATCTCACTCCATTTATTTATTTATAGATAACCCGTGAGTGCTAATACAGGGGTGGAAATCACTTTGTAAAAAAACAATACATACACATTAACAGAATTAATAGATTAAACAGTGGTGCCATGAGAAACTTCAACATCGTGACATTATTGAAAAAAAAAAAGAAGTAACACATACATAGGGTCCTTTGTTCTTGAAGGGGGGGGGGGGGGGGGTTCTCTCAGCGACTATTTTAACGTCTGCTAAGTTTTATATTGTTTCGATGGTTTGTGTCCCCATCGTCCTTGTTTAAGATCGACCTTCCCCTTTCGAGACCCAAGTTTAGGGGTTCAAAGCCCCTAAAATCTTCAATGGGCTTCCCCCATCCCAGAAATAATGCCATGGACGTGAAAATAAAAACAGAAAACGAAAGACCCCACACACATTTCAGCCCATCGGATAAAATCCATTGCCTCAAAGTTCGACACGAATGTTGTCTTTTCGTGCCGCATGCGTCTTAAACAACTATGTCAACAAGTGAACAACAACCGGATTCCGATTGGCTGCACCGTCAAACACGAAAAGAAATTCATTCCATGCAAAGAGAAGAAAGTTTACTCCATCCCCTTGAGCTGCGGCCATCAATACATAGGACAGACCGGCAGATGCACCAATCACAGACTCCGCGAACATCACAACGAAGTTTCTAAGGCCTCTCCAGATTCTTATCATCCCATAGTCATACATGCCCATTCGTGTTTGCGTTGTCATCCCCTCTTTGATGACACAAAAATCCTGGGGGGGCACGACAGCAGATTCGGCAGGGAAATCATAGAATCATTCGCGATGACCCCAGCAAAAAACAATGTGTCTAACCCTTCCCTCCTGCTGACGAAAACTGAGGTTGAATTTTTAAATATCCGAGATAACCCTACCACCCTGACTTGCACTTCACGTTTCTTTTCTTTCCTTCTCTCCCCCTTCTCTCCCCTACTCCTACTGGGTATAGTCGGCTGCTCGCTATTTGAAAGTTTACTCGTCTGTTGCTAGTTGAAAGATGTGGTTGTGTTGTCCCTGTTTTAATTGTTTTATTCTTTCCTCATCCATGACATTTCCATCCAATGACACACACACACAAAAAAAATAAAGTCAGTTCAAATTGCGATATGTAGTGGGCACCTCAAACAACATTTCCGATGAACTGGACAAATTCACCAAAAGATGTCCTAACACAGCACTGTCGAGTAAAGCATTTCTCAATCTTTGATTGCTACGGGGACGAAACTGAATTTAGAACAGTCATTACTAACGGATGGGTTTGGAATAAGCATTCTATGGCGACGCCTCGAAGATTCGCTCGTGCAGATTTCGAGGTAGATTAATTTTAATGCGATTATGAATAACTCGAAGAATACATCTTGACCTATCAAGCTTAGTTCTAGATTCAAGTGATGGAAGGTTGGCCCGTTCGCAAAGTTTAGTAGGAGAGTCAATGCAACGATATTGCACTCTTCCGTCGCTCTCTTTCTCCTTATCTCAGAACTACCGATGTCAGCGCTTAAAATTTTCCACTCTACTTCCATCCTTACCGCCATACCGAGATGCATCTTGTGCAACTTGTTGCATTCGCACACCTCCGAGCAATATTTTCTCTGGCCCTATGGCGGTTCTTTCCCGTCTGGAAGCCATCGAAGAAGTCAACAGCGCTTCAGACGTGCTTTCAATCGTAGCTAGGACAAAGAAAACAACAAAAAAAAAACCAACACCTGCTTGGTTTTTTTTTTGCTGCTAGCAGGCCCAAAGCCTCTTTCAACTTCTGACATGCGATGGGCAAACAATGCCCAAAATACCATGGTAAAACTGACCGCGCTTCCCAGACTCTACCTAAATCTTCTTCGGAGTAGAATTTCAGGAAGCAACATGTCATGATAAGAGAGACGCAATGCTTACAGGAGATATAATTTGATACAGTCTAATAAGCACTCTGTCCTGTCCCCTCCTTCTCTTCTCAGTCTTTTGCGCTTTCAAATCCTCCGTCTTGATACAGTCTAAATTTGTCACTGGCCATGTTTACATGGATGTGAGCACAGCACGTCGAATAGAGATTTGACGGAAATCATTGAGCAGAAGAGGAAGCTAGAAGAGGACTGTGTGCAGATGACTGGTCCCCTTTGAATTCTATGTGCTTTGGTTGGATCCATGCAAATGTAGCCACTCTCCTTGTTTATTGCTAAAGTGCCAAAGAACAGTGTGCACTTTCAGCAGGTGCAAATTGATGCTGATCCTGATTCATATAGCTTAAGGAGGAATGTAAAACGAAAAGAAAACGCTTCTCTCATTTCTAAAATGGTGGCCATGAGTAATGCAACCGAAACGGAAACAGGGCAGAAGTAAAGGCGCTGCATAACGTCTCCTCTCAAAGATAGCATCTCACGAGGCGATTCAGCTTTCGAAATATGCACATCGCCAAGGACGTAGGAGTTGTGCTATGTCATATGCTGTTACTGAGTACAAAAAAAGAAAGAAAATTCCAATCAGATGAGGCACAGTCCCATTCACCCTGAATTGGACAGAACACACTCTAGACCTGCTCCCAGAAAAGTTTGGCCGTTCACTTCGCACGCATTTGTTCGTCCACATTTCGGCCAACCGGCAACTCGCAAGTCCAAATGTGTTGTGCGTCGGTTCATCAAAGACTCTCGCTGCGCATGTTGTATTGTCTCCACGCCGGAACCAAGGTAAAGGTCAGAACAAACCCTCGAGCCAAGACAAATAAAAGGTAGCCAAATGTGGCACATTTGAATGACTCCCGCAACATTTCAACCAATTCCAACGACATTCCAGGTCGGCAGGCGACCTGCACCCGCCACAGTGAAACTGTCGGGAGCTCGGGCGAAGCGGAGATCCAAGAGGAAAACGGCAGCGCCAAAGCGGCAAGCCGAGTTTCGGATGAGTGCCCCAACAAACAAGGAAGGGCGGCAGCCCAGAACGTCGGCCTCCATTCATTCAGCTCAAATACGCCGAGAATTCATTCAAACTGGGACGACGGGACGGTGCTCCTTCATTCTTTTCCCTCCCGATCGTTTCAAGAAACTCGGCTTCCTGAAAATAAAGAGAGGATGCAGGCCACATCCTCCTTTTTTAATTGTCGCATCAATTTTAACCTACGTATATTCAGGCACCAAATGGGCATGCGTTCCGAGCAAAAGGTCCCCGCATAATGCTATCTTCGGTGTCTACAAAGTCTAAGCTCATTCAAGAAGGCAGTGAGGCAGTCAATGTGATAATGCATGGTAGCGCTAGAAAACAAGGACAGAAGGAAGAGAACTGGGCACCACTGTGCGCCAACTTTCAACGGTTTAAACGGTTGAAAGTTGGCGCACAGTGGTGTCCAGTTCTCCTCCTTCTGTCCTTGTCTTCTAGCGCTACCGTGCATTCTAAAATCCAGCACCAACTCGCCCAACAATCGGCACGAGGTAGTCGACATTGATTCGATGCGAAAGAGGCACCGATTCGAGGCTTTATCTTTTCAGCCGAGACTAACCCGCCAAAGAAACGATTCGGCGCAAGCGAGGCACCCAATCGAGGCTTGACTTTTTTTGGCCGAGACCGAGCGACTGAAGAAACGATGCTCCCAGTGACGACAACCTTTCGAGCGCGTCTCAACGGTGAACAGCCATTATATTTTTGCGATTCTTTACCGAGTCCTAAAAAATGGTGCCCTCGATTTCCACCCTTGGACGTCATAGATGTGTCACGCTGTTGTTGGCGGTGGCGGATGTAACAGACGCCTGTTCTGCTGCAAGTTGCTCTACAGCTCGACGGTCCACGGAAACTTCGGCAGTCGCCGTGGCAACGCTGACACTCGTGTCTGCTCTTGCTTTCTGCCGAGACTTCTTAGACCAACCTCTAGAATCGCGACATTTGACAGCAAAGACCCCAGTTTCTGCGACGTCCTTCGTTGCCATTTTGGGACCACTTGTCGATGCCAACCGTGAAACCCAGACAATCTCGACGCACGCAAGGTCGGCAAGGCACGAGATAAAGCCCTCCCACACCGGCAAACGGCAACAGAAGGAAGGTCGCAACAATGCGGCCAGTGGCGTACCAACTTGTTTTTGAGTGGGGGGGCAAACCAGACCCTCTCCCCCCCCCCCCCCCAATCGAAAATTCGGCGCAACTTTTGTCGAACTTTTCTAAAGATTTGGCAATGATTCGGCAAAATTACAACGTTACCAGACTTAACATTGATATTTTGTTTTTTCTTACGAAAAAAATTTTGCTTCTTCTTAAAACAAATACAACTTGTAGTGCCTATTGAAACAGTTATGACTAAGTAAGGTGATATTCTAGAAGACAATTGTATCGATGTTGCTTTTGTGTGTTTACTGGCAATTTTAGTGTTTGCTTGCAGAAAGTGGCGTGACAACGAGGTTGGGTAGTAGCCGGCGCAGTCACGAATCACACTACGAGAGCTTTGATTCTGAGGCTTCATCAGCGCACGCCTGCAAGTGTGTTTACATTGTTAAAATAAAGGCAATCACTGCGTTCTTACTTTCTCTGGGAGTCGCCGTTTCGTGCGCGAAAACGGATGCAACCGTTGCTGAGCCAGAAGAGATAACAATATTGTAAATATGCATGTTTTTGATTTGAATCCCTTGACGTCAGCTTTGCATGAAAGTGCGCGTTCCATATTCGCAACGTGCCGTTTTTAACCTTTAAAATTCCGGTTTCTGGTGTTAGGACACACACGGACGTTTAGGAAGATGGGGAGAGTTAGGAATGGTCGGATGTGCAACGTCGAGGCATGATAGTTCTGTGTTTAACGAATACTTTTCATCAGTGTTTACCAACGAGTGCTTGGACTCCGTCCCCACTCTCCCTGAAGAGCTTTACGAGCGCATGCATCCTATTAACGTTAACTCCACCGGTATTAAAACATTGATTGATAAACTAAAACTTACTTCGTCCGCTGGAACCGACAACATCAACTCTAAAATTTAAAATAAAACACCAGTGTTATTTCTAGTGAGTATTTGAAACTCATCTTTATTCAGTCCTTATCTCAAAGCTGCCTTCCATCTGACCAAAAGGTGGGGAGGGTAATTCCCAGTCTTTAAACAGGGCAGCCGCTCTTCCGCAGCTAATTATCGCCCTATTTCTTTGACTTCAATTTCTTGCAAACTACTTGAGCATATCCTCTACTCCAATATCATGAGGCACATATCATCCCATTTCTTTTCTTTAAACAGCAGCAACGGTTTTCAAAAGGTAGCTTCCTGCGAAACACAGCTCTGCGACTTCATCCATGACTTGCACACTAACCTTGAATGTCACGTCCAGACTGACGCAGTTTTTTTGTTTTTTTTTCCAAAGCGTTCGGCCGTGTCCTCCATCAACGCCTTCTTTCTAAGCTATCATCTTTTTGCCTCGACCAATAACCGTTTGCATGGATTCGTGACTTTCTTTTTTTCCCGTGTACAGGTCACGTCCATAATGATCATGAATCTTCCTTATTAAATGTATATTCTGGTGTTCCGCAGGGGTTCGTACTTGGGCCCTTACTCTTTTTAATATTTATTAATGACATTCCCACTGGGCTTTCTTCAAAAATACGCTTTTTCGCCGACGACTGCGTCATCCATAACAAAGTAACTTGTGTGCAAAATAATAACCAGCTTCAGGAAGATCTAGATAAAATTAACAATTGGTGCAAAGAGTGGATTATGTCATTAAACAAGTATAAACGCAAACTAATCCACTTCACCAAGAAAAAAAAACCACTCCGTCATTTCATTACTTCTTGGACTCCGATCTGATTGAGACCGCTACTGTGTATAAATACCTTGGTGTAAAACTAACACCTTACCTTCCCTGGAATAACCACATTGAAGTCATTACTGCCGATTCATCTGGAACTCTTGGACTAAGCAGACGTAACTTAAAAAGCGCTCCACCCTTTGTCCGTAAGCTAACCTTGGACACGTACGTCAGACCAAAAATAGAATATGCTTCAACCATCTGGAATACCCATCGACCGTACCTCATCAATACCCTGTAGAGGCAGTTCAGAACAGAGCTGCTCGCTTCATTTCATCCACTTATGACTTTTCTTTCAGTGTTTCGGCGCTAAAAACTGAACTAACCATGTCCTCTTTGCAGCTTCGCAGGAAAGTCTCTCAGCTGTGTCTTATTCACAAAATCTACTACCACATTCCCGACCTCAAAACCACTTTGTTATTAACCTCCGACCGAACATCTTCTCGCCTCAACAACGTCTGCACCATCAAACACATTTCTGACTCTACTAACGCTTTCAATTGGTCATTTCTTTCTCAAGCCATCAGCCACTGGAACAGTCCCCCATCCTCCATTGTCACCATCTTGGACCCTACTGATTTCTCCTCTGCAGTAAAACTACACCTTTCTTGGCCCATGTGATGGTGTGCGGGGCTAGGCAGATAGGTGAAAACCCTTACGCAGAGCGCCTGCCGGGCCAGACTTGTACGTAGTTCAACTACTTTACTCAAGTTACTGTAGTTTAACTACTTTTCTGGGTAGTTTAGTAACTTTTAATTACATTTATATTCTAGTAATTCGTAGTTTACTTTAACTACTTTTCCGAGTGACTTCCACTCAAATTACAAATTACTTTCTAATTTTAGTGGTTGTTTTGCCTATCAAAAGAGAAAAGATGTCGGAAGGTCAGCTGATATTTGCAGAGGGGGAAGCATGCGGAGTAGAAAAGGGGGGGATGGGAAGGAAGAAAGTGACTTAGATAGTCCAAAAAAACCCAGAATTTTAACGAGCCCCCGCACTGCAACAACACTGCTACGAGGCTCGGGGAGCGAAAAGACACGACGCAAGAGAGGCCGAGTAACTGTGGGATTAGCTCCGAATAGTGGCGTTTCTTTGTATTCCGAAGCTCAAGGTGACTTGACGCATTTGAAGAAAGGGCTTGTCCCCGCTTCTCTCCAATGTAGGAATTCTTGCCCACTACAGGAGGTGCACACACTGCTCCTTTTACGGTGCAGGCGATAGAACCCCTAACAACGACGCTCACGCCGGATGGGCTGCTCGTGTATCGCTCGAAGCGCGTTAACCCACCCCCGCGACTGCGTTCACGCCGCTTCGCGGTGACGGTGTGCGGCTGCTAATTACAAATCTATTAACCCACCTAGCCCCCCCACCCCCCGTACACGCCGCTTTGCGGCGTCCGGTCGGCAACCCAAGCCCCGCTGCCCCCCATGCACTTCCGTAAATAGAGTCGATACGATTTAGTTTAGCGATGTTTCGTCAACAACATTCGTTTTTTTAGTGTTAATGGTAAAACAGAAATGTAAATATCGCCAAATGCCTCGACAAAACAAAATGTTCGAGAAAAAAAATAAAAACAAGTAAGCCGGCCCACACCATAAATAGAACCCGGGTCTGACACGTATGAGGCAGACATCTCACCACTAAGTTACGCTACCTATTCGGAAACACGCATTGCATCCGCTGCCTATGTTGACGGCGGCAGCGCCTATCTCCAAGCAAGCAAGCAAAACTTTATTTTGTGTAAGGGCCTACGTCCTGGTCTGGACGGCCCGTCCCGCCCATGTCTCGCGGATGGATTCCGTTAGGTTACCGTGTAGCCTTGTTCGTGGGGCAAGGCTCCACAAACCAGCCAATCCGGCGTGCGTGAGCACCGTTGCTAGGGTTTGTATCGCCTGCGCGTTAAAAATATGCCCGCGCGGGTCGGGGGGCAGTGCCCTTGGTATTCCTTGGGCGCCGCCGGCCTGTCTGCTCTGCCCAGTGGCGGCCGTTTCAGGGGGGGCAAAACGCATGCCTTGCCCCCCCACTCTGAGAACTGGGGGGGCAAGTGCCCCCCTTGCCCCCCCGGTTGGTACGCCCATGAATGCGGCACGAACGCGTCCACGGGCACCGCTGCATCCCTTCAACACCCCTTCGTTGGGGCAATGACTGGACTGCGGTGGCCAGCGCGGAGGCACCGGGAACGCAATCTGGAGAAGCGCGCCGGAGAAACGGCGCTGCTATTTGCATTGGCAGATAGCAGCTCCGAGAAAAAAACATGTTGCTCGTCCGGATTATTTGCCCCGACTCTCGCACTCCGACTCCTGTGTTTTCGGAAGAGCAGGAGGAAGGTGTTTCCAAGTGGGGAGGCACGTTCCAATCTTTTACTGTGTCAGGGTGGGGGGGGGGGGAGGGGGGCACAGCCGTGAAAAACAAAACAAAAACAGGCTAGCTTTTTGGTCCTGTTAGAGGGTTACCACGGATTTGTAACTAAAGATATTTCGGGAGTATTTCGAGGCTTTCCAATGGTCCATGAAAAGTCCATCATTTCAAAGGTAACCTGGCCCTAAAAGACCCTCCACATCACAGTGCCAAGAACCATTCTGCTGGTCAAACCTCAACGAAAAGCAGGGCAGAATGGGTATCACTACGGTAATGCGCTATTTTACATGTTCGAGCTCGAAGGACTGTGTTATGCGATAACTATCGGTGAACTTCCAAGGTGTAGTGAAAGCTAGTTCCAATTCCTGAAAAAATATAATTTTGTGTTCAAGCTTTCCAACGTTCCCAGCAAGCCCTACCGTTACAAACGTCGCACCCCAAGCGTACCAACTTACCAAGAGTGTAGGATGTTCTTTTACAAACATCTACACAAACTAATCAACTTTCTGCATTTATGCACCTCAAACGCCACTTAGATACAGCCCTAGCTTTTGTGGTTCATGACACGACTTGGATGACATGGCGACACGTTTGCATCCTTCATACAGTAACTGGGAAGAGAAATATAATGTTAACATATCTATCTCACTTCAGTCTCACAAAATTTTTACAATTTTTGACTACTATGTAACTAAATCCCCGTGCATCAATATCGAGGCCTTGGCCATACGTGAGATTAAAAAATAAATGACTCAATTGAATCGTAAATTGAAACTCCCCAAGTGTGTGTTTGGACAGTCTCACTTAGCCTAGCGCACAAATTACAAAGTCCTTATAGAACGTGTCCTACGAGGGGTATTGTTAAATGCACATCGCATCATCCATTGAGACAAAAGTTGCAAGTCAAATCGCTCGCCACTGTCAGTCGATCTCGTGCCGCTCTACACTGAAGGTCGCCAGACAGCTACAAGCGAAGGACAGCATAAAGCACCGTGACGTAATCGAATTTTCGATGAAAGCGGGAACAGTGCCAGCAAGAATTCTTGAGCGCATGAAGAGTGTGTGGGGGAGAGGGGACAGTGTGCCGTTGTATACTACTGTCAAAAGTTGGGTAGCTTTGTTTAAGGGAGGACACTACCCAAAAGGGTTGACTTTTGAACCTTTGGCTAAATATGAATGAAATTTACAGTATATACAGGCGGTTGTGAGGCAGAATGCAGTGTAAAGCTTTATATGTGTACATGAATTGCGAAATAAATTATAGTGGTTTTTATCAGGAACACCGACGTTGTTTAGGAAAACTATCGTTAGAAAACTAATGTAATAGCCAACATTTTTCTTCACTAGACATGCAGCAAAATGTCTGGAGAGTGGAACTGCGAAAACAAAGTTTCCTAAGGGTAATTTATTTTGTGCTAACATTGCACTGAAAAATCAAATGAATTTCTTGCCTTTCATGTTGTCAACAAACTCTTAACATAATTTATAAAAGACATCCACAAAGTAAAAAAAGCCATTGCCCATTAAATTCCACATAAAAAAAAAAATAACGAGTTAGCCTTTTCTTTTGTCCCATTAACAATGATAGTTTTCCAAAGTAAAATTTATGCCAAAAAGCGGAATGGAGAAAAATGTGCTCTAAGAGCTCGAACCTCTACTTTCTCTTTAACATTGGTGTATAAGAAAATAACAATGCGGTGTAAACAAATGAAACTTTCTGTGAATACTCTCTAAATGTCAATGGATGTAAATATGTCATTTTTCAAAATCAACATTATTTTTTTTTAGTTTTTTTAGACAGTCTGTTTGGGACACGTGTGTTAAAAAATAATTTTATGTGGAAAAAAAAAAAGGAACAATGTTTACAACACCCTGTAACGCCGAATTAGAGCGCAGCTCTTGAGGAGGAGGCGGAAAGGACACTGAAGGGAGGGTATGCATCTCCTCCCTCCTCCTGACCTCCTCTTCCTCCCTGATACTCCTCCTCCCCTCATCCCTCAAGGTGCTTCCCTCCTCCTCCCTCCTCTCCTTCCCCTCCTCCTCGCACGGTGCATTATGGGAAATGCCTCATAATGCACCGTGCGGTTACATTGACGGCTACGCCGCTCAAACCAGAAACGGGTGCCTAAGAGCTGCACTCTAAAAATTTTTAGAGCAATATTGATGGCGCGAGAGGCAATTTAGCCAGTAGTCGCCTTCTTTTTCACTTGTTTCCTCTCTCGGCATTTCGGGCACGTGAAGGCAAGGTGGACTGGCTTGACCATCACGTTGAGGTGGAGAGAGTGCATGACCATCTCGTTCAGGTGGAAAGAGTATGAACATTACGTGCCATCGTGGACTTTGCATGCACAATTTGAAATAAATCTTGCGCCAATACTATTGCTAGAAGAAAAATATTTTTTTTTTCGCATAAAATTTATTTTTTACACACGTGTCCCAACCAGGCTGTTTAAAAAGAACATTCTTTTTTCTTTTCAGTGGCCCCTTAAGCACGGCAGGGAGTCTTCGGAAGACGACCCACTGGCCGGTCGTCCAGTTGAAGTCGCCACTGAAGAAATGCGTCGCAAAGTGGAAGACACGGTCACGATGAATATGCGTGTCACGATTCTCGAGGTTGCTAAAGAACTGGGCATTAGTACTATGTCCGTGGAAACTATCACAAACATTTGGGTATGTCCAAGGTCTGCACGCATTGGGTTCCCAAAATGTTGACAGCTAGAAGGAAAAAGAATGGAGTGGAATGTTATCGTGAAATGTCAGCAATGACGAATGCTGCTGAGAGCTGCCTTTACTGGCGGTCGATGACGGGGGACGAAACTCGGATCTACCACTGGGACCCCGAGAGCATGGCTTGGAAGCGCAAGATTCTTTCCAGCCCGTAAAATTTGAGACAGCCTCTACGAGCAAGATCATGGCAACATTTTTGGGGGAGAAGGACTGTGTTCTGCTGATCAATTACCTACCACCCGAAAACTAAGGTATCAAGGGCCTATTACGCCCAAGTGCTGGCTCATTTGCATAAAGCCATCAAAGAGAAATGCCAGGAAAAACCGAGCAAGACGATTTTGCTTCTTCACGACAGTGCTCCAGTACACACCTTCTACATTGCACAAGACACTACATGGGAATGCGGGTTTGAAGTAGTCAACCATCCAGTCTATTTTCCAGCCCTTGCAGTGATTTCTTCCCGTTTCGACATTTGAAGAAAAACCTCCGAGGACACCGATTTCTCAATGATGATGAACTCAAGGAGGGAATTGATCACCACTTCCAGAGGAGTGAGAAAAGATTTTTCTCTTCAGGATATAAGAGAACTTGGAAAGCAATGTGTTAAGTGGGTTGATGTTCAGGGGGGCTGGGTTGAAAAATAAAACAGTGTTCTTGGACCTAGAGTTCTTGCTTCTATGTTGGGATTAGAACTTATTGGACAACCGTCATATATCGCCAACGGTGACTCCATCCTACTTTAACAGGCGTGTCACTGAATACAAATAGTATGGATATCTGATGACATACCCTAGCCAAAACAAGGCCAAACTATAGTCGATGAAAGGTCAAGAGTTTACGAGAAGCTCCACCCTCCTCCCTCTTCAGCATTCCCTCTGCTAAGTGGAAAGGGGGCGAAGAGTTTCCCCTCAATTCTTAACCTGTCACCGACTATAATCTCCATGTCTGCATTGGTTTTCCCCATTGATATCAGTCTCGTTATCAATCAAATCCAGCAACCCCATATCGAGAGTAAGGAAATATTTCAGCCTGCTATGCAAGCTTCCCTTTGTGGTGCAGGTATTTGAATGTGCCCAAGTATGAAGTACAGCTTCTTGCAAGTGAGCCTTTGTGCACATGTACAGCCACGAGATTGAAGGGGTCTATTCAACACCTGGCAGAGGCAGTTCTCTTATGCGCGCTCGCAGCTGCGTTAAATATTAATTAAAGTGGATTAAGAGCAACCCAGCACTGGCTGGTCTCCATCAGACTTTTCTTTTCTCGCAAAGTTATGATGTAGCGTGATGTGCCTTTCTGTACTGCAATGGCTTTCCTGAACCAATAAAGATTATTATTATTACCTTTTTTTCTGAAAACAAGGTAGAAACTTATTATTGTTTTGTTCAGTTTTGCAAAGGTTTGTGACTGGGCAGGTATGTATGTTAATTGTGTTCCTGAAACTGGGCATCTTAACTGCAATTAAACGGTATCTGAAAACACAACAAACATAAAAGACAATGGTGCGTTATCTGGCGCGATTCAAAGCAGAAAAACAAGCACGCTTTCATAGGTACTTCGTTCTCTTTTTTTCTTTTTTCAACGTGCTGATAAAACGATAAATTTAGCCTGTAAAGATGTGCATGTGGTAGCAAGCTCAACAAAAACACGTAAAACACTCCACAGTAAAAAGAAGAAAAAAAAAATGGTCACACAGACACGGGTTGTGAAGTGAGCTGTTTACAGCCAACGCTAACAAGATAAAAAAAAAAAAAAGAAAAGGCAAAAATGACAGAAAAAAAAAAAAATTAATCAAAAGCGAGTCGGGGCATACGCCACGATCAGAGACCAACTTGTGACCGTGCCTCTGACCACGAATCGTTACAACTGAACCTTCAGGGCAGGGAAATCGAATAGGAATGCAAAGTTGGTCGCTTCCCGCGGAGTTTGTCCGAAGAAGAAACAAAAACAACCCGCGGCAAAAAAACAACACATTTTTTCAATGAAGGTAACAGGTCGAACTTGTTTTCCCGCGGCGGCGGCGGTGGTGGTGGTAGACGTGGATTTTTAAAGACAAATACGAGCGAACGAAGTACATAAAAAAAGAAACGGTGCCGGTGGGGGGGTGAAAGCAACGAGAACCACGAAAACTGTCCCTCGCACAAAACAGAATGAGCCCGACTTGAGCAGGTATCGTGATCGTCGGCAAGTTGAATCGCTTCTTGTCGTTTGTTTTTTATCGTAATTTTTTTTCTTGTGGCCCAAAACAAACAAACAAAAAAAACCGAAGTAAACAAGCGCCCCCAACTTTGGGAAGGCAGCGGGTGGCACGCCGCGCAGCGCGGACGGTCGGAGCCGAAAAACAAAAAACCGACAAAAACGAGCGTCAATACAACATAGCACAATGCCAGCCGATCAACGGCTGTTTAATCTTGGGTTTGCCGCTCGCACGCATCGCGTGCCAATAAGGTCAACGCACGACGAAGCCGCGAGGCAAACAAGACAGTCGTCCCCAGTCATGGAGCCAAACGCACTGCTGGCCATTTTTTTGCAGCATGACGCCAATTTAGCTTTTGCTTTTTTTTGGTTTTTGAGGGCCCCTCGTTAGAGCTCTGCCTCCGATCCGCGTACGCCAATCGACGAATCAGTCCTCCACCCAAAAATTACGCCTTCTTCTTTCCATCCGAGTCGAGGAAACGAAGGGAAAACAGACGACCAGCGCACGGAAGAGATCGAAACTAGGACATACCAGGGCGACGGCACGGCGGCTGCTTCGACGACGATGTTGTTTTGATAGTGGGAATGACTGAACTTGGGGCCAGTGAACCGCCCCACGTTGAACGTAGGGTCCATCGTTGCCGGCTCCAACAAGGCCGTGTCGGCTGATCGGCGGCTACGACATGGGTTCGGGTTGGCGCTGGGGTTCGCTCCGTCCAACAACGCACATGAGCCAAACTCGCCAACCGCGGTTTCATACATTACGCTGCGCCTCCGCCGCCATCATGGTGACGTCAGAAGGCGACAACAGGTGGCGACACCTCCGCAGCGACTGTCGTTGTTTACTTGCTTCGTTTGCGAGGCCTTCGGCAAGAACTCGTATTAATTGACACATGCGCACGTCATTTTTATAGCGTTAGACTATGCTGAGTGGCTCGTTATTTAGACGTAATGGCAGAAACGCGTTTGTTTTCACGTCTCAAATGTTTACAATAATCTCTCGCTGAGAGCTGTCCTTTTAAAGATGGCGGAAGCGGCGACTCGCTCTCGCGGCTCTCGCGCAATGTCTCGCGTCGCTCGCCGACTTTTCCTGTCTGCTCGCGTTTGAAATGACGCGATGTTTCCGGTTTAATTGGACAGATGTTACGGTTACGATTTGTCAGTGTCCAAGCTTACGTCAACATTCGCAATTGGGTGTTACGCTTTTCGTCAAAAGGTGGCAAACAATAGTGAGCTATTGCGCATGCGCATAGAGAACTGGGTCAACCGCTACGTGCCTTCGCGCACGTAAACAACGGCGGCCGCCGACTGTCGTCTGCTAGCGACACCGCATATCTTCCCATCAATTTTCAGAAAATTTTCGCAATGTGCAGATTGCGAAACGCGTTGAAATTTCAGCATTGGCGACATAGGAGCGTACCCATTGCTTCGGGAAGTTTTGTAAATGAGATTGGATCCTCCAGCCAAATCGATTACCTTTTACCTACCGCACGGTCCTTTGTCAGTTGGTTGACGTTGTACATAGTGGGCACACAACATTGTCCTGTCGTGTTCGTTTTTCGTAGTCCGCGTTTTCTGAGCTGTTTTTCCCATCGTGCATTGCAAGTCATCACAGCGAATGACATTCATTTTTATCGAGTGTTTTTTCTAATATTAACGTTGTATGGAAACCTACTTTTTTTGTATCGGCGTTCAATCAAACATGTCACCCTAGATATTTCAATCCATGCACAAATAAATGCTAGCAATAATTTAGTTTTGTTATAGCACTCGCCAACTGGTTTGCAACAGTTGCAGGTAAACTATCAAAAATACACGAATGAATATGTGTATCGAAAAAAATTCACACAAATATGAACACCACCATATGTTCGATTTACCTGAACTTGCTAAACCAGCGAACAGGCTTTTGCTACATGATTTCTGCACTCCTATAAACTGACTACCTAGTTCAGAACTTTTTGCTCAAGTAAAGCTCAGAATAAAATTTCTTGTTAAAATGCCAGCCGAACGTTTCAAGGACAGACACACAGGGACAAGCAGAAAGACAGACACACTGCGGACTCTGTTTGTCCCCGTGTGTATCCTTAAAACGCTCAGCTGGCATTTTAACAAGCATGCACCAACTAGCTCAGCTACAAGCCGTCATAGGATTTTGTTTTTGTTTGTTTCAGGGCTCGCTAAAAAAAAAAGGTAAAACGAAAATGTGCAACAAAATGATACTCAAAGTCACCATCTTAATGACTGTTGAAGGCGTAAACAGAATTATGAAAAACTGCTGCTGCTCTAATGCTTTTTTTTTAGCAATCTAAGAAAGTACAAAAGAGTTCAAAGGAGTTATGCGGAAACTCTCGCATATGCAGATGACATCCAAAAGTAGACGAGTGAAACTCCTTCAGAGCCTTGAATGCTCTCAGAGCAGTCTACCAGAGCTCAGAATAGGATTATTTATCATCATTAAAGAGTAAAGGCTAATTCTGGATGTTGCAAACACCGAACACCACCAAAGACGTTTACGAAGTTATTACCAAAGAATGTGCAATAACCAGGTGCTTAGTGGTAGGCAGTGCACACTCAAGCAGAGCCCTTCAGTAAAAGGTCCATTCAAAGCATTACTTTTCAGTACTACAAACCAATCTCCTGATGTGCCCAACTCTCCTCGAACAAACACAAGGGCATCGATGGAATGGGGCAGACAAACATACCGCACCCACCGTCAGTGGAGTCTGAACCAGTAAGGCGGGGAGGGGCAGTTTAGAAATTTAATGGAAACAATGGGGGGGGGGGGGGGGCACAAAATCACTGTGGCCCCCCCCAACCACAACTACTGTCGCCTCCCCCATCTCCCGAATAGTTCCAACACCTCTGCCCAACGCCGAATCTCTCCATCCTCTTCCAAATAGTAAATAAAAGTGTCGGAATGAAACCACTCTGGTACCAGTAAAGGGAACGACTCCCCACTTTGTCTCGGCAAAGGGGCAAAGCGTCGCCCAAAAGCAACGGTGCAGGTCGGAGGGTGTGACAACAGTACCAAGACGTGTCTCTGACATTTATGTTTTGCATCCCATACCGCCCCTGCACCCAAAGTGGTCCCGAAGGCACCCAGTGAGACGGGCATCCACCACATCCACTGCTCTGCCGGTGCCAGGATGACACTTCTATGTCGTCGTCGGGTATCGAGGGAACAGATTTTAGGAAGCGGAAATCACTCCAGTCAGAGACGCGTTCCCGGCACAGTAGTGCGAGCCCTCTTCCCCCACTTTCACGGCAAACCGTGCAGAGGAAAACAATCACTTTTATTCACAAAACTGGCAACACAAGGTACACGTTTCTCTATCAGCGCAACAGTTGCGCGCACAGACCGCGGCTCCCATCCGGAGCCTCCGCTTCGCGCTTCTTGTACCCCACGACCCTCGCTTTGCTGCATCTCCGCAGAAAAACGCCCCTCCCACAAAATTTAGGGCAGATGTACCAGACGTTTAGAGGCATTCGAGTCGCGCTTGGCGCCGCCAATTTTAAGGGTGCACAGAAACCGTCGAAGACCATGCACCGCTGTGACCGGTTTTTGCCCGACTCCGCGGAAACCCTCTCCCCCCCCCCTCTCCTTCCTTCCTTTACATCCAAACCACTCTGCTGCCCGTGCCAGCCTTCCGACAGAGAAACAAGGAGTACGCCGCTGAAGACCCGAACGGCGTTTCCCGCCATGTCGAGCCTCGTCGGTGACGCTTTCCAGAACTGTTTCCGGTTAAACTTTGCGAGCGTTGCAGACGTCCATTAAACCATTAAACGTGAGAGAAACACACTGCTTTCGTAGTTGCCGCGGCAATAATAATGCTCGTGCCAACTTGACAGATACAGACAACCCACTTACTACGATTACTTTTTTTCATCTAAAACAAGAGACAGGTTATTATGTGCATTTCAAAAACAAAACTGGGGGCAATAAAAAAAAATATAAAGAGATGACACTTCTTTTTTTCAAACTGTTTGCCGTTCTGAAAAGGGAAACTAGAGAAAGCCACGTTGCACCAGAAATGCCAGGTTCCCTCGAAACAAAACTCGCCGACTGCCCACCAAAAGTCGCGAGCCGTTTCTTTTTTTTCAGTTCCAGCACACGGCGTGTCGATCGCAAACTCAATCGAGCATAATCCGTCGCACCTTACGCTCTTCTCAATGATGCAGGTGTGCACAGTGGCAGCATATACTGTTGCCATCTGCCAGGCTGGCCGATCACTTTCATTCAGTCAGTGATCATTCAGCTAATTGGTAAAATCACTCTTAGTGTCCTTTCTGTAATTGACCCGCCAATCAATCTGCCTGACTAATCATGACCAGTGACCATATTTCGGTCAATTAATGATTGGCTAGTGGATTGCTAACCACTCCAGTACCATCTGGAATGCCACCACGACAGAGGTGCCAGACATGCTCGGAAAAGGTGCGATCGGCCAAGCCATGCGCCGGAACCGGGGACTGGCAGAGAACTATGCTTGCTTACACTAACAGCTCCCACCCAGAGCTTTGCCACAAAATACAAAGACTATCATTATCAAATACATCATGAACAAAAGCACGACCTCATGCAACCCCTGAAAGAGGAACTCAAAAAGCCTATGCTTTTCTTTCGCCCTCGTCTCAGACACGGCCACGCGGTGCGTTTGGCCGGCAGAGAGTGTTACGGGTGGCGATTATCGCATCGCGATGCATCTCGAGAACCGAACGGTGCACGGCGCATTTGAACACTACCGACACAAAACATTTTTTTTTTTACTTTTTCCATCTCCCTCGTTTGAGGACAAAAAGAGCTTGCTATGATAGATTAAAGTTTCGATACACTTGTTGGTTCGATTAATACCGAGCACAAAGAAATGGATCCCTCGAACGAACGACCGGTTTTCTTCCGGCGTTGTCGATTTGCCCGCGAACACTCAAGTAGCGGTACAATAGACAAACACTAAAGTTATCATTATCTCCATACGTTTAGGGTGGGAAGGGTAGTGGAAGCTGTCCTTTGAACGGCACAAAGCTACTAGGGGAGGCTGCTAAACTCGTAAAAAAAAGAAAGAAAAACACGAGGGGAATGGGCAGGGCCATGAGGCTCTTCAGCAACTACCAAACAAAAAAAAGAAAAAAAAAAAAAGACTGCTTGAAGACGGTCAGAGTTTAGTTGTACATGGTTAAACAGAACCAAGCATAAACCCAAAAGGGCACAAAAGAGAGGATTAATAAAGGCCCTGCCCTTTTTGCATTCGAATGATTAACATTGCAAGTTGGGAGTATACACGTGAAGAAAAAACAAACGCAAAAAGCCACGTGTGGGCGATACTTGATGCCACTAGCTTTACGCCGGGCATTCAACCTCCTCAAGAAAGCGAAAAAATGATACAGACGGTGGAGGACGAACCCGGCATGCCTCGCTCCAGAGGCAGCGGGACGTGCCAGGGTGAAACCTTACACAAAAGGTTCTTTGTTTCTTTTCGGCGGGGCCATGAATTAGCACCGGCGCCATAAGTTTGTATGTTGCTCTTTGTTACGTTTACGTTAGCGTGGGTTGTCGCAAAGTGAGTGGCGGCCTACCAGGCCTATCTTTACGCTTCAAACTCAGAAGTTGCACGATTTCTTTGTGTTCATTGGTTGATGAGGGTTGCCAACTGGCACCCTCGGAAGTTTCAACGGTCGTCCGACGCCACGCGCGGCGGTTCGGAACGACTAAACGTCGCTGAGAAAGTGAGATCGGAGCCGTCCTAGGTCCGAGTGTTGTCAAACTACATACTTTACTTCAGCATTTTTTTCCCCCAAGAAATAGCTTGCGCTCGGAAACGTCACATATGAGCGGCGTCTCATCTTAATCCTGCATCCGTTGTGGTTACCTTCCCAGCAAGATTTGGGTTTTAGCGATTCGCACAACCGCAAAGGAGCGGTTCCCCTTTCCGCCCAAAATCATTCGCCTAAAAAGGGAGCCTCAGCTCAACATTTCCACATTTGTCGGGAAAAAAAAAACGCGTCGCTTGGCCGCTGTGCGGAACGACGCGACGATAAAACGAGGAGATCCCGTTGCTGTCCTAATTCAAAGGACGTCCTCCTCGATTCGTTGCCACGTTGCAGTCTACCTCGAGGCTGGCCATGAAAACAATCAAACGCCCAGAAAGGTGGCACGATGGGCCGAAACGCGTCCCAATTCCAGCTCCGTCTGTCACGGTGCACGAGCAAGCTGCCGACCGATCCGAATGTCGCGGCGGACGCTTCCGCCAGCCACGACCGAGAACGAGGTTCTACTTTGTCGGATACGGTTTAAATACATCTCTCATAATCTAACATAACACTGTACAGGGTTTCCCCATTGTCACACCCAAAACACTCCCGGCGGACGACAGAAGTAATCAAAACCGAAAACAAAGGGCTGCAATCTTTTTTTTTTAAAACAAAGACGTAAAAAATTGAGGTACTCGCAACTAGCGGGAAGCAGACACCTGCGAGACCGGCGATGTATTCGGGCATTGAAAAATGAAAACGGAACATCGATTGAAGAGGCGCTCGTCCGTCGAGGTGCAGGGATGAAGACGACGCTGGGAAACGCACGACAGATGAGCACCACTCTCGCACCACGCACACACTCTTGTCCAGTAGTCCTTTGTTTGCACATTTCTCCATAAAAATAAAAAAATGATCACTGGCACACACGCACGCATGTGCCGCAGGTACGCAGCAGTTCGTCGCATTTTAGCAGTCCCTGTCTGTCTGTTCCTAGGAAAGAAGAAAATTGTCCGCCATCGCCGCCAACTCGCCGCAGAAACAAAGAAAATCTCAGGAAAGCAGAAGCACCAAAAGAGGACGCCGAACTTTAAGTCGGAAATCGGTATCCTTACAGGTCCTAACGTTTTTCATCTTCGGTAAAATCCGAAATGGGACCGGAAATGAACCGTAGTAACCGTCGAAAAGGGGCATTGAAAATTCTGACCACATTGCAAAATTTAGGGAAAAAAAAAAAAAAGATCCATCGTTAATGGCCTAGTCTATTGACAGCCAATAGCCATTGCTGCGTCTTCCCTCCAGTTTTCAGCGGCCTTTTCGCGATACAATGTTTTTGTTTGCACCACATTTTATACCTTAAACATTAGGAAATGGCCTGGCCTTTCGTTTTGAACGATCCAAGCGACAGATGGCCCTACAAGATTCAGCCTAGACGGCCCGGGTGATCGCAGGGCCCACTTCTTTAGAGCCCCACCTGTCGCATGTTTCGGAGCCAATAAACGAAAACAGGCTAAGAAAACGCCACACGCCGCCACGGCAGCTGAGCACAACAAAAGCCATCGTTCCATTCTACGAAAAAATAAAAATAAAATAGGAAACCAAGAAAACTTTTTAACGCCACTCTTGCCCGTCGAGATCGCGACCGCAAACAACGGCCAATAGGAAAACTTTTGTAGCGGCTTAATAATGAGAAGGCGGTCGGCGAGAAAGGCGGCGTCGCGCGCGCTCGCCTAGACATCTGACGAGAAGGGTTGCCCTACTCCGTCAAGCGTCGCTCCGGCGGCATCCGCGGCGGGCGCGTCCGTGCTGCTCTCGCCGAGGGTGACCCCGGCCAATAGGAGACAGGCCCGAGATGCAGGGGCGTCGCCCGAGTCGCCGCTCGCGTCCGACGAAGACTCCAGGGACTTGGCCGTTAGCTGGCTCACCTCAATGGTGCAGCTGCAAAAAAGGGAGGGCGCGGGCTTGTCACGGATGCGAGTGCACCGGCACTCGAGCGTGCGCGGCAGTCGGCGACGGGACCGATCCGAGCAATTCTTTGGTGCTTTCTGGAGCACTGTCGCATACTTCTATTTCGAGGCTAATTCGCACGCTCGCGACCACTTACGACCGTCAGTCTTAAAACCGATCTCTTACGATGAGAGAAGGCGTGGCACCCGAGTCAAACAATCGGCATTTCCGTATGTTTCCTTTTCGACTTAAAACCCTCGCAACACTGTTAGAAACAATCATTCCTCAAAAAAATCGCAACTATTAAATACCACAAAAGTGCCCACCGTTAACGTTTCCCACACTTGGAAATTCTGCAAACTATACGTCGAGTGCCCAACCCCTCCAAAGCGTTGGCATTGGCAGAAAATATTTACCTCCGTTGTGGCAACCACGATGGGGATGTGGCACGAAAATAAAGGTGCTTCCTCCGATTCCGTTCAGCCTGCCTTCGAAGCTCTTTATTGGCTGCCATCTTGGTTTTCACCGATTTGACCGCACAGGCACTTTTGTCTAGATTAGCCCACTTTTCGGTGAAAGTGGGGTGGGTGCTTCCCCGGTATTTTACGGTGGGTATGTTTCATCCCGCAAAACCTTCGCTCCAGTGGATTTCCTTTCCAGGGTCACCACATGGACGACGCCGAAGCATTTTCTCGTCGCAAGATTGCAAAAACTCGGTCCTAAGCCTGGAAAGCCAACGGGCTTTCCTTTACTTCCGCCTAAAATAAAGTGAAACCTTGGTATATTCTCCTTGTGAAACTCCCATGGGGGACACGTTTAATTCCCATTAGTTCCGTCTGCCTACTTAACTGGAACGTCTCAAAACTGCCGTTAAGCCGTGGCTCCCCTTTTCGTTTGCTTTCGACGACGAGCCGGCAAGAAAGTAAGGCCAGAGCCATCGGTTTCAGAGCCGAAGGAGTTGATCTAGGTAACTTTCGGCGGAAAGCTGGCACAAATTCTTCGCATCTCCATGAATGCGACGGGGCATAGTGGGGGAAGCGCGCCGCCGAGCCGAGTGTCTCTGCATTTGTCGTACGAGAGACTGAACCGAATGCGCTCCCCGTTCCAGCAGTAAGGTGGCAAGCCGGGCAAGTTGGCGATCGCTAGACTGAATGCACAACGGCATACAAAAACCTGAGCAAATAGAAGGAACGCGCACAACAAACAGGCAACCACCCTACTCACACACATTAATGATTAAGAAAAAAAAAAAAACTTAAAAAGTGAAAAAAAAAGGAAATGAAAAGCTACGCTGGGTTGGCAAGGGTGATAAAAAACGGGTCGGTGAAGGAGACAGTTGAGACGCGAAAAGCACGATGCACGAAAAATGTCGTAAACGGCTTAATTTTTGCGAGGACCTCCTTTCCGCAAATTTCACGACTCGAAAAATATTGCAAAACATTTATTGCGCGTATATACTGCCTTTTGTTAACAAATATGTATCGTACCGTTACTGACCGCAAAGCTCTGCGCTTGCAAAATATTTCCCAGACACCCACTTCTCAAAATTCGGAAAAGTAATGAGGCCGCGAAAATTTAAGTCGTTTACAGCAAGCCGCAGCGAGGTGGCGGGGGCACTCACTTGTCGGCAGTCTCGATGGTACATCCCCTCCCCTTCCCGACCAGCTTGGGCGCCTCGTCGTCCTTGGCCTTTCCCGCGGGCTTCTTTTTGGCACGTCCGCCCTTCAACTGCTGGACACGCGGGGAAGAGAAGGCACGTCGTCGGTCAGCCTCCGCTCAGCCCAACCCTCTCCCCGCTTCATTCGTGTTCCCGTGAGAATGGCAAGAACACTACACCCGTCTATATCACAAACAACTTGCCGTTTCCACTTAAGAGCGCTATTCACACGAGGGAGAAATTCTAAGGATTTCTCTAAGGGGTGAGTAGTAAAATGTGACAAAAACGTCGGGCTTTAGCGATGAGGCACCATTGTGTTAGCCTCTCTGTGGAGGGGTGCTTGAGTGGTACGCCGATGGAGGTCCTCTGGCAGATCAGTTTGCTTCTAACAATATTTTGTCGTTAAAAGCTTTTCCCATAACGAGAAGGAGCCTCCAGATTCGACTGCAGCGGTGTAGGGAGTAAAAAATGTTTTATCACTTTTTTTTTTTTTTTTTAATCTAGTAGTCGGGCAACAGTCTTGAAGATCGAAACTACAATGCCGTTTCGGGGGGACAATACTCAGAAAAAAAGAATTCCTGCAAAAAAAGTTGCTTTTGAAAAATGATATATTCATATCCACCAACATCTAGAGAGTATTCCCAGAAAGATTCATTAGTTTACACTGCATAGTTAATTTTTTTATAAATTATTTTCTGTTCACAGAAGCTAAAGAAAAGGTAGAGTTTGGAGCACTTTGAACGCACTTTTCTCCGTTCCACTTTTTGGTATAAATTCCATTTTAGTCAATCTATCATTTGATAATGACGACACAGGGAAGGCCCATTCTTCACTTCTACTGACTGAAATTTAATAAGGAATGCGGCTATGGAATTTTTTCGGCACTTTACGGACGTCTTTCATAAAAAAAATGTTGACATTTTGTTGAAGACACAAAAGACCAAAAAGTAGATTAATCTTAGAGAAGAGAAAATTTATAGAAATGAACAACTTTTTACAAAAAGTTTTTCGTAGGCACACCCCCTAGGCATTCTGCTACATATCTAGTGAATAAATATCTTGAATACTGCGACAGTTTTCCGGCGATAGATTAACTAAACAATGTAGGCGTGTTGCTGATAGAAGCTGCTCTAATTTCCTTCCCATCTAACTGACAGACCAGAAATTTTGTTATGCATCCTCTAGCATGACCACCAGCCTACCCCGTAAATTTCATTAATTTTAAGCCTAGGGTTCAAACGTTGACCCTCCCAGGGGGTGTGCTCATTAAGTGAAAATCTCTAATGCAAAATTAAAGCGCAGCTTTTGAGAAGGAGGAGGAGGAGGGTATACCCCTCCTCCCCCTCTCCCCTCCAATTCAGTTTCCCCGCTAAATTTAGCAGGGAAATGAGGTCACACGACTTGGTGTCACGTCACCCACAAACTAATTCAGTTTCTCTGCTCAGGTTCAGCCAGCCAAAAAGTCGTTGCAGGGCCCCTTTAAAGTGTCTCGACGGACGGCTAGGAAAACAGACTGCCGACGGCTGTGGCGCGGCCGTTGAAAGACCGCGCGTTCAGTATGCTCGATGCAGACGGGAGGTGAACGCCGCATACCTGGTTAAAAGGTGCCCCGGGGCGTCTGTTGAAACCCAGTGGCCTCCTAGGCATCAGGCCACGTCCTAGGCTGCCATACCTAGGCACACAAACACACACGTGCCAAGACAATACCGGCATAAGCATTCACTCCCAGGGTAACGAGACGCGACAGAGGAGCTTGAACTTGCTCACGAACGACGTAGCACGAAAACGACACTGGAAGCTAGCACAGACAGTCGCACACACCCGACAACGGGGCGAGTGACATATCGTAATACCAATTTAGCTGAGCTTGCTGACAAAATGTTACGGAGAACTGAGAAAACCATACCTATGAGTAAGAGACAAGGAGGTACTCCCCATTCTTTATTTCGGCGTTTGAGAAAGCGCTCTCTCAAAGGCCAATCGTGCCAAAAGCACCAAATGCTTTCATGAAACGTCTTAGAAGTATTTCCGGCTCTGCAAACTGCGCAGCTGGGGTGAGGCACGTTGACACGAGACGTGCAAGTGCGACCGTCTAGATGTTGGGATGCAGCCACACCACGAGGCGAAATCAACTTGGCAGCTGGTCATGTCTGGGGCAGCTGCCATTTTTGAAACTCAATTTTCAATGCTTTCTTTGAACGCCGAGAAAACGGTAAAAGCCGGTACACACTACGTTGCAGTGCTACGTCGACACTAGGAACAGCGCCGACGCAGGGCCGACTCGAACGCATCAGCAACGCCAGCGCTATTTCCAGTACCGACTAACAAAGCTGCAAATTGACCGTGTGGATCAACCGTCATTACGACCAAGAGGGGGCGGCGGCACCCACCTGCCCCCGACGGAGGTGACTTGGGGCGGCAGGTGGGACGGGGTCCTCAGTCCCCTGGGGGGCGGGCCCTGGGCGCCCCTGGGGCCCTGGCCGTAGTTGGCGCCCCAGCTGCCCACCACGACCCCGGCTATCTCCAGCTGGCCCCCCCGGGCAATCATGCCCCCCCTACGGCCCCCGGGGGGCACGGGGGGCCCCCCCTGGCCCCCCGGCATGCCCCTGCCCCTGGCGCCTGGGGGAGGGGGCATGCCCAGGGGCGGGTAGCCACCCCCCAGGTAGCGGGGAGGGGGAAGGCCCCCCATGTGGGGCAGGGGCGCACGTGCAAACTCCACCTGCGAGAGAGAAGCGGGGGAAGGGGCTACAGTTAGGATGGGAACTGCAAGGGAAGTCCTTGGGCGAAAACCAGCCGGTAGGCAATGTTTTAACATTCCATTTTCTCCTAATGTGTATGGTCAAAGAATAATACAGTATACTGGGACTAAAATATAAAATTCCTTATGCATCCCAATAAAAGAAAGCCGAACGTTTGAAAACACAGTTTAAACATTTTATTTGGAAACATATTTTCAGTGACTAATATTTTTGTACGGCACTTGCATGGGTGCCAGGAAACTGTCGCAATATTTATTTCTGTAGAATTGGAATGGATCCAAGACTAGCCAAGTAGGCTACGGATCCAGATGCGTTTGTGCAGAGTGATCTATTATTATTTTGAATAAGTTGAATTGAATTGAATAGAAAGTCCACTGCAAAAGCCCTAAGGCCAGTTTCATGAAACAATCCTACGTCAAAAATGTGCGTACGACAAAACACAAGAACAAATTCGCATTCACAAAACAAAATTATTGCAAGTTTTGCACAGGTTACGATGGAATCTTACGACAGCTACAGAACTATCTTTCACACGTTTACGACCAACATGACCAACAGTGTCGCTCACTTCCTTGGTTGCGACGACCAACGGACATTTATTTTTCTGCGTGCCCCTCCTCGCACGCCCCGACTTCAAGCAGCAAGAAAAAAGAAAGAAGGCCTTGAAACCGACCACGACAGACATAAATGCTGGATCCACAAACATCCCGGAAAGGCTACAAGGGCAACGATCCCACCGACCAACAAGGGCTAGCTCGGCGAGCTCGGCAGAGTCCGATAGAGGTGGCTATCGATCGAAAGACTGCTGTTCCACGAGACCGAAGGGTCGTTGTCTGGAGCGTGTTTCCCCACCCACCTGGAGTCCCTCGAGCACGGCGGCCCGCATGCGCTCCACCTTGGCCACCTGGTCGATCTGGCCCCCGCACACCTCTACCAGGCTCTTGGCCTGGGCCGCCCGCAGCAGCTTGTGGTGCAGGAGCTTTCCGTCGAAGAACAGCCACGGGCAGCACATGAGCCAGGGCACGGGGGCCCCGCACGCGTCGTTGGCGAACAGGGCGTTCTCCACTCCCTGCAACGGAAGGGCGTGTTACATGCTCGATTCCGTCTGTCCTCTTCTTTAGTTAACACAAAACAAAGCATTTCCTGCTTTTCTTAATTTGCAACAGACTGTAGAGGGAATCAGACGGCACAGTTTCGACACGACGAGGCAGGTGGGCCTTGGTTCAAACAGTGCTCACGAAACCCCTAACGAAAAACCGCAGAGGCGCTGAAGTAACCAACGGCAGTTTCGAACTCGATGGGAGGGTTCTGTTGGTTTCTAAAAAATAAGGAGAAACACACTCACTGCATTCAAGTTTTTCGTCGCATGATAAGTCGCCGGGTCGCCAGGCTAAAGGGAAGATTCACGCAACAAAAAGACAGGGCGATCGCACTGGCGTACCTCTCGACCCCTCGGCTTCTCCAAAAGCCGTCAAAACTAAAATCCTTTCCCCTTACAATATATTACGACAAGTGCCAAAAGACATCTTGGTCGATCATCGGCTTCACGAGCCCCACGCGACGTTAAGATCTATGTGAAGCCCCCCCCCACCAGAGGGTCGTGCGACATCTAAGAGCTACCGGTGGCACGCGACGTCCGCGGCAGTACACAGTACTATGCAACAGAATACAGCAGCCTACTGCTTTGAGGCTGGTTGCCCCACCTAACACCCTTAATTGTTTCGAAAGCGCCAAGGTCCGCAGCGTAAATCCTAGAGAAAAAAAGCTAGATATTTACAAACAGGGCAGTCGACGGAAATTGTAAACTGGTGACGCGAGGTCACGCAATGCGCCGTTCGTGGACCAAGAAAGGTCCGTTGCGCGGATGAGCCCAAAACCCCCACCTGCAGGAAGAGGGAGGCGAGCTGTACGCCCCGGACGGACACCAGGGGCAGCTGCATGCCCTGGGTGCTCTGGGCGTCCATGAGCTGCGGGGAGACCGCCTGGGCCAAGAAGGCGTCCAGCTCCTGGCGCCGCAGCAGAGGCCCCTGGGCCATGAGGAAGCGCAGCACCGTGCAGGGGATCAGCAGGTGCTGGGGCACGTAGGCCGTGTTCAGCATCAGCGGCACGTCGCTGCGCATGCAGGTGAGGAAGGCCCGCAGCCGGCACTTCTTGTCGTCCATCGAGGGCCCCAGCCAAAGGCGCTGCACCGTGGGCACGGGCCAGCCCAGCTGCACGCCCGGCACCAGCTCCGGGTGGGCCCCCGACTGGGGAGAGGAGGACGGGGGCCGCCCCACCCACTCCACCACCACCACGGGGGCGGGGCCCGACTGGGAGTCACCTGCAGGGAGGGGAAGCATGATGCACTCCGCTCCGCACGACCCGTCACCAGAGGGCAGGTCGTAACCGGCACTAATGGGCAGGTCAGAACCCGACACCAATGGAACCCATCGGCAGCGGGCAAAATCCACAATGTTGAACTTGCCCTTTAGCAACAGGTTTCATGCCAAGCAAACTACAAATTGTACGCAGCTTAACGTATTATACTGAGTGATACCTCATAACGCACTCCACTCCGTGGAATCTGTCGCTAAAAAGGGGATAAGACCCCCGTACCAATAGGCGGGTTGGAGCCTGTCAACAGTGGATAAATTGGAACCTGTCAGCAAAGGGCAGGATCCACGAAGTAGAACCAGCCCTCTAGCGACAGGTTTTACTCCCAGCAACCCGCAGAATGCACGCTACCCACTGCACCATCAAATAAAGCAAAAAAAGGGTGGCCTAGCTTTGACGAACTAGCCGAAAAAAAAAAAAAACAAGATGCCTATGCCTGCCTCGATTTTATTTCGTAAAATATTGACATTCTCTGAAACATGGTAACAGATGTGCACATTAGGCACAAAAGGCAGCAAATAATCCCAGGCTACCTGGTCACTAGAATCAAATCTGACCGACTGTTTTTGCACCCTCTTCTCTAATTTGGTCTTCGGAGAATTCGGCCCAGTTTCAAGGCCTCGTCGAGGTTAACTCGAAAGAAGTTTGGTTTACTGCATTTATGCTGACAACGAAATGCCCCGGTGTGGGACCACGCACCGTCGGAGCCCGGCGCACCGTCCTGAGTCTTGCCAGGTGCGGAGTCTGTTGCGGTCGACGACCCGGTCGAGGCGGCAGCTTGGGCGGCGGCCTCCCGCTTCTGCCGCGCCACGAAGGCGACGTGGTGCATGTTGAAGAGCACGGCGTACACCATCTGCCGGATGGGGCGGAACAGCGTGGTGCCCCAGGGGAGGTCTCGGGGCACTTCGTCCTCGATGGCGACGGGGATCTTGATGGCACCCTGCGGGCAGACGTCGTCGGGGAGGGCAGACGTTGGCGTGCCATTCTTCAGAGTACACCAGCAGCCAACCCTCAATCGGCTTAATGCAGCCGTATACGCTGGTCCCCTTCACTACCCCTTGTCCAAGCATTAGTAAAGTTTTTCAAGAAGATTCAGGATTTCTTTCAGAACTCAAATGTAGCGAAGATTCGAATCTCCACTACACCCGACCATTCGTATATCAGCAGCACAGATGCCTGCACCAATAGTGCGAGCATATTGGAACTTTGGCACATACATCTCTGCAATATACTGCACTTACTCAATTGTAATAGTATGCACCTTTCTTTGAGAGTAAGATTACTGTAAAAGACTTATTTTTCAAGGGCTCAATATTTCGCAATTTAGGTGAAATAATTTGCGGGTGTTAATTTTCGCGACGCGGTGGGATCTCCATATAGCTTCCATTGTTTGCAGGACCCATTTTTCGCAAAATGTAGGAGATTCACGAAATTCGCGAAAATCGGGTCCTCGCAAAAATTAGGTCAATTACAGTACTTAAAAACCGCCTGCATGTTAGAACCATCATTCTTGAGTATAAAAACCGGGTGTACGTCTACATCGAGGGTGCGCTAAAATCATGCAAATATGATGCCAGGATGCCAGTGTTTAATAAGAAAAGAGGGGTGGGAGGGCTCCGTAGGAAGCAAGGAACATGCTGTAAAAGGTAGTAAAAAACAAAAGAAAAAAACACTCGAGGGGACACAAGATACGCAACTCTTTAAAATAGGAGCAAAAGCTTAATAATGCATACCCCACCGAGACGGCCCTTCCCAGTCCGAAAAGGAGAGAAAATAAAAGAGAGCAACTGGGACTATACCCGGGGGGGGGACAGCACAAAGGGAGTCGTCCGAGAGTTCAGCTTTCACGCCGTAGGGAGTGCAACTGAAGGAGGGGTGAGAGGCCAGACACTTGCCTGAGAGAGTAGCTGATAGATCCAGGGGGACATGAGCCCCTTCTGGTGCCGCTCGCTGGCCGTGCGCATCACCTCGGGAGGGACCTTGGGGAGCTTCGGGGGATCCGGCAGGCCGCCACTGGCACACTCGGAGCCCTGGGACGGGGAGGAGGGACGCATTGGCCCACCACACAGAGTGGAGACGCACTGGGCTGCAGCACAGACAGCCAGTCGGCCAGAGCGGAAAACCGGTTCCTATGGCGTTGAAGCTGAATTGAGGCCTTGTTAAGTTTCAGTCATGCACGATTCAAAACAAACAGTGGTTTTGGCCAAATACTTCCAGATCGAACATTGAATACACTCTCCGAGCCTTTCGCTACTGTCGCACCATGTTTAAACAAAAACCCAGCTGAACTTACGAAGGTTGCTCCCAAGCTTCCACTCGTCCATGTCCAAGTTAATTTTAATTTAACTTTATTTATGGACTGTGGCCTGACAAAGTCCAATACCAACATTGGGATGACAAGGAAATGATAGACTTTACATAAAGTTAGACTTATAGGGATGTCCAGTTATACTCAATTGAGTGAATTTATAAATCTTGCTATATGCAAATAACTATTCATCAATCTCGAATTAAGAAAAAAAAAAAAGAATCAGTCAGGGCATTTGTGTTAACATACACTCTCACATAATAGCCGCGCAATATAAATTTGAAATTTTTACTGGACTGCAGAATTCCCAAAGTTCCCGTTTCATTTTGAATACCAGGAGCTTGGGCACCAGCCTGCTCTGAAAGCGAGCTTTTCTCCTATGCACGCGACTATGACATTCTTGCTTTTTGAAATAGTGATTGTGGCGGAATAGCACCGTTCAGAAATCTTCTCAGTGAGCACTCGTGCGCTGCAGTGCTCACTGCAGCGCACCAGTGCTTTGTATTAAGCGCGCTCGACGGGGCTAGCCCGTCGCGATCAGCGCTTCAAAAAATATGAATATCACAGTTCATATCTAAGCCAATATCGAACAGCACATTATGCGTAACAAAGATGAGAAAATTCGAACATTCCCCAACACTATCGAATTTGCAGCGAGACTTCGTTGATATGTTTTGTTTCTAGTCATGTTCACAAATGCTGGTCTCGCAAAACCGCCCGCAGGAACACAGCGTATTAATTGCGACGCTATGTTTTGCAAGCAAAGCTGCCCGGTCACTAACTGAAGCCCCCGACCCCGATGGATGAATGGACGCCATAGGCTGTACCCTCTATGACGGGCAGTAGCTCGCACAACCTAGCCCAGAAACCAAAAGTAGGATTTTTCCTTCATGTCGATTTCCTTCCCCTCAAAGCCAGTTCACACACTTGCGACCTCTTAGAACCGAATGCCTTGGAACCTCTTAATATCTCTTACGACGATAGAACACACTGGCACCATCTATTGGGCAGCAGTGTAAACTTGGCGGTCCGGCATATTTTCTATTTCGCTCGCGCATTATCCTTTTTCTTGGCTCGAAAAACTTTTGTCAACGTTATAAACGAGCCTTTCTTATAAGTATTGCGCACATTTGACCTTGGAAATCCCGCCAAACCTTCGCTCTTATGAAATGCAGTTCAGAGGTCACCGCATAGATGGCGCCGGTGTGCCAGTCTGCCAGTGTGTTCTCTCGTCCCAAGAAATTTTAAAAGGTTTCAGCGGGTCTTGTCTCTTTAGGTCGTACTCGGTTGCAAGTGTGTGAAGAGGCACTTCAGTCTTTGTCCAAACGACGAGGAGGCCCGGTGTGGCCGGACTCGCCTTCTTGCCGGAGCTGAGCCACGGGGCCTTGGGGCTCTGGCGGCCGGGGCTGGACCCGTTGCTGCTGGACGAGCTTGCCACCCCATTCAGCTGGGGGCCCGCCCCGTTCCTGCGCCCCTCCAGGGACAGCCCCTCCTCCTCGTGGCTCTTCCTCCTCGGGGTGTCGTCCCCGGGAGGTTCCAGCACCCCGTGGTGGCCGGACTCCCCGTTGGCACCCTGGAAGCCTGCCGTCGCCTGCCGGTACGCCGTCAGGCTGGACAGCTGCGGGGAGGTCGGTGCAGAGCATTGGTTTGATGCAATCGTTCCAACGGGGCACACGCCACAGTGTCCGCATTCCAAACCTTACTCGTGCAGACCGGAGTTACTCTAGCGAGTCGTATCACGTGATAACACGGATAGAGCGACGCTGGATGCCAGGAGGTTTTTGAACGCGAAGGTATGAAATCTTTACTTAGGAGTAGATTGCCTAAATCTTGGAACGTGGCCCAAGTAAATCTTCGGCCTCATTTTAAATCGTGCTCCAGTGTATCCGAGTCATTTCCGTGGGCAACATCGCGTGATAACGCACATAGAGCAATGACTGATGTCAGGAGGTTTTCAAGTGCTAACGTACAACACCTCAACTCTGGAGTGAGGTTGAGTAAATTTAGAACTTGGCCCAAGTTAATCCGCAGCTATGCTCCAAATTTCACCCGAGTAGATCGGTTACCATATTTGCACAAACAGAACGAAAGTTTTTTGTTTTTTTTTCTTTTCCTTGAAATTGTGCGTTTTGAAACATACCTTGCATTATATTCAGAATTGAGCTTGGCAAGGAGGGGCTTGGGTCGGAAGAAAGCCACCCCTCCGACTGAATGCAGATTAAGTGCATTGTTGACCAGGGACTACGCAACTTGGGCGTCGTTTCACGGCTTACAAGGAAGATTTGTAATTACGAATGTCTCGTAAGCCTGTATTGTGCACTTGTTAGAGCGCGCCTTGAATTCTCGTCGATGGTATGGAACTCTGTCATGGCATCGCACGGTAATTTAATTTAAAATGTTCAACGCAAGTGTACACGAATTTTGTACGATAGGCACATTGGCCTCCATTGCTTTTACAGCTACAATAATCTACCGGTGGACCTCGGTCTATTGCCGCTGCATGATCGAACGACTGAAAGAGGTACGCATTTCCTGCGACAGGTTGTAAGTGGCTGTGTTGACTGCACAGAGTTGTTGACGGCGCTGAACTTTCGGGTACCATCAAGGAAAACTTCCAGGTGCCGTGACACCTTTTATCCTAAGATGCAAGCAATTTGCCAATCGACATGTCTACATTTTTCTGTAACCTGCTTGTTTTGTTACTCCCCAGGGCAGTACATGGCTGCCCAAGGCCACACGGCTGTTGCAGGCAGTCACAAAAAATATACCTATCTATCTACCTACAGTATTAACTTCTTTTTTTTTTAGGGGCTTTGAAACCTGCCCTCGAGTTCTGTTCATGGTTGCATTATATTTGAGCAAATATGGTACTCTCACGGGTCATGGTAGCACGGATAGAGTGATGCTGGACACCAGCTGGTTTTAAATGCTAAAGTACAACACCTCAACCCTGGAGTGAGAATGAGTAAATTTTGGAACACAGCACCAGACAATCCACAGTTGTTCTCCAAATTTTATTTGAGCAGGTCCGAGTCAATCCCACCAGTCATACCAAGCAATAGCACAGACAGAGCGATGCTGGATACCAGGAGGTTTTCGAACACTAACATACAAAGCCCATACACTAGAGTAATATTAAGTGAATTTTAGGACACGGACAGTACGCGAGCACAAAATAAACGTCCCGTTGACGGCGTGAAATAGCGCACGGTATAAAAGTCCCACGAAACTCAATGTCGCAAAAAAAAAAATGCTAACCTCTTCTAAAATCATAAAAAGAAAAAAAAAAAAAAAAACAGATCGGTGTTTATAGTTTTTGGTGGGGCCCCGGCCATTGTTAACTCGCCGACAGAAGTATTCGCAGAGAACGTTGCCTCCGAGATGTTTCAATTCACGTGGAATTGCTTCAATTAAAGGAAAGCGCTAAAAGCCGCATTTATCCAAACTCTCCCCACGCTTTCGCCACACACGCTGTCTGTTCTCAACAAACCAACTTGTATTCCTCGCACAACTATGGGTATTCGGGGCTGGCGGACATTCAGTCAAATTACCGACAATGTCCGCCCATCTTGCGTCGAGAACGAGTGCTAATCGAGCAACCCGACGAAGTGCAGTGCGGGAGGGCGACCCACCTCTCTCTCGGCTGTCTCGGACGCAAACTTGGCAGGGTCCGAACGGGGAAAGGCATCGCCCACAGACGAGTGATCCGAAGGAGACGCCAGGTCGGCTGAAAGAGACGAAATGCCCCAACAAAACTTGTTTTGGTCTCGAGGCTATTGCAGAGCACCTGGTTACTGCACGGGAGCCCGATTGCCTCCACAACATGACTGGCACACCACGTTACACCTAAGCGATATCCACATGCATGTATGGGTCACCATTCTTGTAAACTCCATCCGATTTCACCGTCAACAGTCACTTACCAAATGTCTACTTTACCATATTGGCCATTGACGACTGGAACGCACTGCCAGACGTAATTGTTTCCATATCTGACACCAAGAAATTTGCTGCAGCCATTGCCTTATTTTTCTAACCTACAACTAGATTGCAGCGTGTTTTCGTTGTTAAATATTTGCGTTGTTTGTTTGTTTTTTAAAGTGTTCACTCCTTTGTATAATGCCCCCTGGGTCTTCCAGGAAAAATAAATGATGATGATGATGATGACCGCAGGTGAGCTCCATGCAGTGTTTGCAAGCGTCGCAGGGAGCGAGGAAACAGAAGGTCACAACAACCGGTCAGAGCTGCCAACCAACTAAGGAAGTGCAGGTGTAAAGAAGTCAGTGTAATCAGTCACAATTGTGGTACCTTAACATTTTCTAAGGCAGAACGAAATATTATCTACTGCATCTTTTCAGAGCAGCTTAAAACCTAATTAAACGAGTTGATTCTCAAAATTATGTTAGGGAATCCACAAATTTCCACTGATTTAGTCTCAACACCTGCACTATGTATTGTTACCGCCTCCAACTCCACGGTGGTTCAAGCACCGAATCGAGCCAAAACTGTGCCAGTATCTTTTTCAGATTAGAATTCAAACCACCAGTCAGAAACCGCACTGCACCTCGACACTGTGCGACACCTCGACACTGTGCGATGAATTGGAACACAACCTAGTTCCTGCGAGTCTGTCACTGCAAGAATGCAACCGTATTTGCAACTCCACTACATTCCGGCTCAAGTAGCTGCAGCCAAACTATTTTTCGAGTCGAACGGCTCGGCAACCAACTTCAACCCACCTTTCCCGTTGAGGGTGGCGGACTGCTGTTCCGTGATGGGCGTCAGGTTGGACGAAGGATAGCAGCCGGTCTCGTGACGGCGCCCTATAACACAAACCACACCTCGTCTAGAACTCCGGCACAATCCCAAACAAAATGCGGAGGTGGTTGAAGCTGGTACACTTCGTTCCGCCGCGACTTGGGAAAGGGAGAACAAATCGGAGCCACGGAGGCGAAGCACGTGACGGCCCTTACCAAAGGTGCAGGGGCGAGAGCATAACCCAAGCGGCTGGAGAAGGGGGAAAGAGGAACTGCCCTCTTAACCAGACCTTCTTCTGTGCATCCCGGATGCCTTTTTGTTCCCCTTGGAGATTAAACTGTCGCTCAAAAATTCGCGCAAAAGCAACTTTCCTTTTTCTTTCCTGCCTGTGGTTTCAACAGCGCTGCACGCAACTAGCGAGATAGTGCATGGTCACGTGGCTCCCTCGAACAAGCCAAATGGCCCACAGGAGCTTTCACCATTTCACTAGTTACGGTGAGACGGAGTATAGCGTGGACCAGAAAAAACCTCAAAAACCTCGGAGTGGCACTTGACGTTTCGTCGGGAGACTGAACTTCTTCGGCTCTTGAAGAAGCTGCTCCGATGCTAGCAGCAGGTCCCTTTTCAAGTTCATAACAGTTTTGTTTACAAACCAGCCATCATACAACACCACGTGCACACTTAAGAGGGAACATTACCTTAAAATTAAAATTTTTTAGAAAAAAATTAATTTTCCTATTCCTATGTATTGTGGTTCTACAACTAATTATGTATACTCCTGCAAATTTTTATTGCAATATCTGAAGTATTTACGGAGAAATAAAACATTTTCGGTAAGCCAACGATGCAAAATCACATGTTTTGAAATGCGAAACTTCTGTTTCCTATTTTCAAACTGCTGTAGCTTTGCACCGGTATGCCCTTGAATGATAATCATATTCTCGTTGGAAAGAGCATTTCTTCACAGTGTCAGTATATTAAATATCTTTGTTCGAGAGTAAACTCTATTTGGGCGAGAGAACACCATAGAAGTCCAGCTTTCACGTAGAAGAGGCTATGCATATGGCCAGGAATCGAAAAGCCCACCCTGATGGAACACAAAACTGACTAAAATCAGCATTCACTTATAGAAAGTCATGTGTCTTTGTCTGCTCTGTATTTCTATGATGCTTGCCCCGCCCATACTTGCTGATGTTGGTTCGTGTATTGCAAGCATACCCAATTCCTCACTCGTTTCACAATCAATGTCCACATGACGACAACAAAATGGCACTCGAAAAGCTCGGACACACTCAGCAAAGCCATGCAGGACATTTGGTGTAAGCAGACGGCACCATCTACGCTCCTGGTGCCTTTTAGTTGCCACCAACACCAGTAAAAGCAAATGTAGTGGTGTGGAAACTTCAAACAGGTTTTTCTTAGTTTCACTCTTTAGCAGCAACTTTCGCTTTAGGAAATCTATCATTTCAATGAATCGCTGAACGTATTCTTCGCTGTGGATGTTTCTCAACTCAAATTTAATGAGGAAGGGGGCTAGATATTTATTTTTCTATTTAAATAAAGTTCTTATTGCCAAAAAAGTAGAGTTTTGATAAGGAGAAAATGCCCCATTATGTGGAATGCTTTTCAGATTGACATTTTGCATAGAAAAACATGGATTTTAAGGTAAAAAATAGAGAGCCCCACCCACCATATGTTCTAGCTAAAGCTAAAGCTTAGAAATGCTCAATATTCTCCAGCAATTTTATACGACAGATTTCCTTGCCAAATGAGGCAACTTACATTAATAGCTGTGTGCCTCCCCCTGTAGCTTATCGGAAAATAGACATAGAGTGCATTTAGGTAACGGGATGAATAGACCCTCCAAATTTCATCAATATTGAGCAACTGGTTCAAAAATCTACACTTAGAGGTGGTGTCACCCCTTAAAAGGGCGGTGCAACGATATTCAATTGCAATGTTTTTCACTTAACACGAGCTTACTGGCGCTAGTGGGACTCAAGGATAATTATAATTGCATGCAACGCCACCGGTCAAGCAACTCCTTTGTTGCTGTGTAATTTCAAGGACAAAAGCGAGCGTTTTCATTATACCTCTTCTTCGCGAAACGTGACGACGTAACTGGGGGATCGCAGTATCCTCTAGTGACAATATCTGAATGTGGCTCATAGATTGGACCCAAGCATTGCATGGGCACTCGATAGCTTGAGAAGCATTCGGGCAGTGGCCCGTGTCCAATCACTGAAATGACGACGATAGCCGAACCATAACAATGTCTGGAACTCAGCATGTGTCCTCTGCCTTGCCAACCTCAGCGCATGGCTCTGATTAAAATCGGCGGCATATAATCAGCTCCAGATCATGTGGCCCCTTGTTCTGGCTTCAAATAAAAAAAGTAAATGCTGCTCTTTTTTTTTCTTTTTCTTTTTTTGCGATTTTGATTGGATGTTTTACAGGTCATTAACGTCAGGGATCTTGTCTAAGCGGTATTTGCGCAAAGTTCAAAAATCGCTGCATCGCCCTTTTAAGACTGGTCCAGGTAATCGCATCCGAGTGCGACATTCTGCTTTACGACTGCCTATGACTGCTTACGGTGAGGGGATTCCTACGGCAACTGTGGTCCACCCGAAGCGTCATAGTGGAACACAAATATCTGAACCAGCCTTTAGCATCCCAACCGGCCTTTCGGCAAAATAAAGACAAAAACGGTGCAAAGACGGCGTCAAAGGAGAAGGTAACAGACTCGGAGAAAGGTAAGCCCTAAAAGCCCTTAGGGTTAATTTTTTTACGAGGAATTCCGCGCTTTTTAGTATCAGACAAAAATGTCGGCGTTTACCTGGACAACTTTGAAGCAGACGGGACACGGGCGTGGGATTTCCCAACCTCCTCGATAAATGTGTATGGCCCGAATATGTTTATAACGTTCCGTTGGTATAAGGAAAGGAAACTTGGCAGGCACGTAGCCAGGATTTTGTTTCAGGGGGGCCCATGACAAAATGCTCTATGAGGGGGAGGGGGGAGAGGAGGTCCCAGCAAAATGGAAGATTTGGGGGAGGGGGGGGGGGTGCCATGGGTGCCCCTCCACCCCTGGCTACGTGCCTGAAACTTCGTACGGTGATTGGTTCTTAAAAAAGCAGGCTTGTGGGAAAGCTCAGTGGGGTTGTGTTCCAGATTGACACAAAATAAAGCAGTAGATAAAGATTCCTTTGCATGGACCTCGAATTTTTCCCACAAAGACAGCTGCGATTGTTTTTGTTTTTTTATTATTTTTGGTTTTCCCCTTATTCCTATGAAACTTGCTCGAGCATTATTACTCGAAGTTCAAGGGTATACATATTTGAAAACACAAAACTGCACATATCATAATATACATTGATTCAATTTCTGCTCTAAATTTAGTCGAAAAAACCTTCCTAGCAGATTTTGCGGGACGCGAGTCCGCTAAATTTACCGCGTTCCACTCGCGCATTACGCCATTCTGGGGGGCATTCTCTTTGCAAAACTCCGGTACAGATCTCCGCGCAAGATTCAGGGAGAGAGATTGGTGTTTGGAGAGACCAGAGTATGCCGGCGGGGTTCGGTGCCTACCCTGTCCGGGCGGCCGGTAGCGCAGGTAGCCCTCCTTGGTGCCGTTGAGGTAGTACTGGACGCAGTGCTTGAGCCTCTGCACCTTGTCCCGCTGGGTCCCGGGGAAGACCTGGGCCCCCAGGGCGTCCAGGTCCTCCGGGTTGCTCAGATCACGCACAAAGCCCACCACCGCCGGGATCAGGGTCTCCGTCGGGATGACCTGCCCGCCGTGGCAACGACGGCACGATTAGTGGCGCAACAGAGGCTGCAATGCGCTATATAAAGGCCACTACCCATCGAATTATTACCAACTGAGCGTGTTAGTAACGTTCAATTTACGTGCGGACGATAAACATAGGACGGAGCACAGAACGCAACATCTTTCATAATGAAAGATGTTGTGTTTAGTGCTCCATCCTATTTGTTTATTCTCTCGCGCTTAAATTAACTCCTTTTTTTTTTCCCCCGCATGTCTAACATAAATTTTCTAAAACTACTCTTCACTGGAGCGAAGGCTTTGCGGTACTTGCACGACAAAACATACCTACTACCTACGAGAAACGGTATTTATAACCTTGTCAAAATATTTTCTAGCCAAGAAAGAATGACGCGACAATAAACTAGGAAATGCGCAGAAAGGAGACGAGTTCCTAGGCTGACCGACAGATGGCGCAAGTGTGTTCTCTCGAGAAATCACAAGAGGTTTTAAGGTGTAAGGTCGTAAGAAGTCGCGAGTGTGCGAATGATCGTCATCCAGTGGCTTCAGTTGGTGCGGTCCAAAGATGCCTGCTCACCTTCCCCTTGTGATCTGGGCAGAGGGAGCGGTGGAAGGGTGCCAGGTCCTCCTCAGTGAGCAGGTAGTTGCCCAGCAGGGCAGCCAGGATGCACACCCGGTTGGGGTTCACGTTCAGGCTGCGAGCCACCTCGTCCAGGATGAACTCCCGCGTCTCCAGGGACCCCTGGGCATGACGGACAGTTCCTTGATTCACCCCCACGTCCAGCACCAACTACGCTCAGTGCATGCCACCATGTTCGATTAAAGGGAGGTCCAGCAAACGTTGAACATGCCCCAAACTTGGTTCGACGCATTAACCGCATAACTGTTTAGGATGAGCCTAGCTCGTCGACGTGAGGTCGTTCCCGGGCCATTCGGGATGAGTAAAGCTCGTCTGCTTTCCCCGGTTCACACGCTCGACCATTTCGGATGACTCTGGCTCGCTAGTGGCTTTGTTTACGGCTCTGCCAAAAGATGACAGCACCAAATGTTTGACAATTATGAGTCACAATAATTTTCCTTTGCAAAATTATATGATTCTTAAGTTTTGTCCGAGAGGCTCTAATGGCAATGCTAAAAGTCTGGTGTCAGTTGTTGTAAGAGGGGGACAGTACACCTTGTTCCGAATGGGTTACAAAAAGTCTGGTGTGAAACGAATTATAGAAAAACTCCTGCCGGCAAAACAAACAAAAAAGGGTGCACCAAATATGTCCTTTAGACTGCCTGCTCGACTTGCAAGTTCTACAACGTGTGACATCGCCCACACTGGACAGCATGGAAAAAATTGGATGTTGGTTTTTGCATCACCTTTTTTAGATAATAGCATGCCAGGAAGACTAGAGCCTGGGCATTCCGAAAACGTCTCTGGTTTGGGTGGCTCAAGAAACTGCTTAAGGTCCCCTTGAAAGGGACCATGAAACGATTTTGAAATCGAATTTTATCCACCGTACATCGCAAAAGGTGTGAAAAAATAATAAAGAGCCAAACAAATTTTTTCACCATAGAACTTTTGAAAGAAAAGCACTCTTTTATATTTTCTCTCCTTCGAAAGCCCTTTGCATTTTCACTGCAATGCATCTGCGGTGCCAAAGAACGTCAGCCAAATCCACGTCGCCTATTGGATAAGAGCGTACCTCACCAGCACCCCGATCATAAAAGAATAATAGTCCGCAAATGTCTCTTAAAAGTTTCGTTAAAGAATATTCTGATCCACATTTTGTAGCATAATTAGCGATGTGACGGAAATTGACGAATTTTATAATGCTCGGGTCATGCACCATCTCTCGTGTGGTAAACGAAGCGAGAGAGATCAGACCATCAGACTGCGCCTGCGCCCGTCGTAATTCCTGCCAGTTCCTGCTATCTGCTAAAAACATGGCATCGGTGGTGATCGTCAACGTGGTTGGCGTAGTGGAAACTCATTGTTCCACGTAGAGCGCTATCCTTGACTGAATTCTTGTCGTTAGTCGCAATGATAACCCAGCACGTCCTTGAAGGGAAGATACATGTACTCGTGCAGCAATGTTGTGGTGGCACCCTCAAGACAGCAGAAACACTTGTGCCGTCGTGTTTGTTTACTTCGACTACAGGGGTGCTTCTGTTGCATCTGTGTCCTCGAACATCGCTCGGATCTCTTATTTTGTGCGTTTCATGCATGTGCTCAAGTTCAAGGTATGTATTACTGGTGCGTACCATATTTAAAGGCGTGTTTGAATGATGTGTTTTCATTACCTGAAAAAAGTGAATAGTGTTAGCCTTCCTGAACTCTTGCAATGTCTTATGTGATCACAAAATCAATTTCTATGTTGCTATCGCTGCTAAGATTACGTTGTCTTTTGCAATCGTAGAAAAGACGTGTGGAGAGTCAAAATCATCCAAGACAGCGTACTGCATACTTTTCTTTTTTTCATTAACTCTGCCCTACGGGCCTATCCTGAGAAAATAAAAATTAATAAAGCTTGAGCCCATAAAAATCTCTGTGCATTTTCTGCTATGCCAGTGAGTGACATTGCATACCCTTCTTTTTAGAGGCACCGCAAAAATAGCTGACGGCGGTGGAGAAACGTTCAGACTGGGCGTAGCAGTACTGCAGACAGTTCACATCACATTGCACGTAGGGTGAACGCAAAATGTGGAGGGGCTGGAGGGGGATTTTCTACATTGATTCTAGTCCATGCTGACACGATGTCCTCATCAAAATCGGAGTCGTCCGAGCTCAAATCCAATAACTCAGTTGCATTCCTCTCGCTGTTCGGCGAAAGATTCATTTCCTCGTCTTCTGAATCTGAACAGACGTCACAATATCTTCGTTTCCGCCCAAATTATGAGGCAAGATCGTCACTAGGAACGCAGCGACCATAAATTGGCGTCGCCATTTTTAAATCCCTTGTTGCCTGCGTTAGAACAATTTTCTGCCAAATTCCAAAATTTATCAGGTTTTTATTTTCCATGAAGCGCCATCTATCCACGGCAAAGCTCACTAGAAACACGTGGACTAGCCCAGTTTGTCCATGGTAGCGTATCGGAGCCCAAATCAACGTGGACGAGCCCAGCTCGTCTTCGGGGGGAACGGTACAAACAGTCTGGACGTCCATGGTAGGGAAAGGGTTAAGTGCAGCCCACCTCGAAACACATACCAGAAGTGCACTGCTCTGCACTTGCCTGCACCGTGCCACAATATTGTGCACAAATGTAGGCCGGTGCCGGTAAATTGAACCAACCCCGTGTTGCCACAACGACCGCCCCCAAGGGTTGTCACAGCTTCCCCCCGTACATCCCAAGAAGGCCTCGTAGTACCCTATAGACACCACTTAACTGATAACCCAGACATGTTTTTTTACAGCAACAGCGTTATTAGAGAGGTTTAGCAGCGGATTTCACATGGACTTATGGTCTGCTAAATCTAGTGAAAAAACCGTGACATTCCATTCTCACTCATGCTCTTTCCTCGTCCTCGGCTGAAAGTTGTGGGTCCAAAAGCTACTCCCCGTAAAGAGGGAACAGGGTTTCCTCCTTCTTCGGAGGGAAAGATATCGAGAGGCGGTTTTCTTCCTTACACTTGTTCATCAGCCTTAAACGAAATGTTCACATCACAAAGCCCAAAGCCATGCAAGTATGTCTCCTATCCACTTTTCTCCCTCACACCTTTTGACGGTGCTCCGAAGAGAGTGTGGCGTTATGCACAAACGGACATATCTTTCCACAACAGTCTTTCTCACAAAATGGGAGGAGTAGAAAGCGGCTCCTATTCGGACATATCCATGAGATTCACCCCGAAATGAGAGCCACTTTGGAGCCAGCAAGCGTGAGCAGAGGAAATTGTTCGGAAATAAAGTGAATATTCAGTTGAATTTCTTCTACCTTTTTCAGAGAGAGCATATCTGTAGCTTGTTTTACTTTACGCGCAAGCGCACAGACTCTGCAGGGATACTGAAAGCCTGGTGCTTACTCTTGTAGCTTCTGCTACGCTCACACTTAAAGGAGTACGGAAACGAAAATTGAAATATCATTCGGAAACGAGTCAAGCATGACGGATGATAACTGTAAATGATACTCGCACGGTTGTATTTTGAACGACTGTCTATATTTTTCGTGCCAAACGGTGCACTCGAGCAAGCGCTCGAAGAGAAGTGAACGGAGAGCGCGATGCATCATGGGATATCCGGTGCAAACAAAGACAAAAAAAAAAGATTCCCCACGTTTGTGACGTAGCAAGGCTGGAGTGGTTATGAGCTTCGCCGTTGGTGGTGGTGTGGTGGTGTCAATAGCGTCAACGCATTACAACCGAGCCGTTCGAAGTACCCGTGGGGTGACGAGCGTGTGGCTGGCCCAAGGAGCACGTAGCTTCCACAACACTGTCAGCTTAGGGCTGAACGGGGTGGAAAAAGCAAGTTTTGTCCAAATTTTGAGTGACAGGCTAATCTTCTAGGGGGAGAATGGCTGCGTCCGGGTACACATATGAGGGTCCGTCTTCTTGAACTGTTTGGTACAATGCGCGATTTGTGGGTTGAGGAGGAAAGCTATGAAGGAATATGTTTAATTCCAAAGAGCGGCGCTGCTCCAAAGGAACTTGCTATGTCATGACTGCGTAGCAAGCTTCCCAACGTTGCTAGATTACCTTCCAAATAGGCTCCACATGCATCTACCAGGTACACAATTGAAATATTGTTTATTTAGCTTTAAAATTAGTTTTCTTGTGCTTTTCAACAAAAGACTTGTATTTTTGAGGTTATACTGCAACATGCAATGTATTAAAGCTAAAAAATTTGCACTGAAATTTCGTGTCCGCACCCTTTTAAAGTAAAATGAAGTATAGTGACATATCTACCTTCGAGGCGGTTAAAGAACATTTTTTGTAGGAATTTGTTTTTAAGCATCATTAAATACTTTTGAGAAGCAGTTTGAAATGACACCACAACTGCAAGGGGGCAAGAGACAAGCAACAGGTGGAACAGGGAAGCATTTTTGAGAGCAACAGAAGTATAACAGCACCCCACGACAAGAGTGGCAAGCCGCAAAACAGTGTTGGTAGCATACAGGGCATGGAAAAATGCAATACTTAACCCGTGCCTACAACAATTTTACTCCTAATGAAGCACGAAGCTTGAAACATGCTATAGCAAGTTAGAACTCAAGAAGGTAGGGCGAGAGAAAGGAAAGCTGAGGAGGAATAAGCATACGGAATGCTGGAGAGAGGAGGGGGAACCTCCTCCCATCTCCAGTGTTCCGTCTGCTGCCTCCTCCCCAGCCTAACTTTCCCTCGCCCTACTTTCTTGAGTTGCAACAGACCATAGAGGGACGGAGGTTATGATGATTCCTGTGCCAGTTAACACTCCAGATAGCCATTAGCTTTCCTTTTCATTTTCTCCACAGTTTGGCAAATGCCATTAACTTATGTGGGGCTGCAGTCGCACAACACTGTACGAAAATTTTAAACAAGTTCATTCCTGAGGTTGCAGGATAGTCAGGACCCTATCAACACAAGATAAACAAAAAAAGATAACTGATGGCAAATACTTTCTGGAAATGAGCCTTCAGCTAGACCATATCTCTGACAGTAGCTGCAAGGTTTCTACTCTACTTCAACAAACAAGACTTGGAACTTCCCAAGTTCCCTAGCCAAATACCCAATTCAAACAAAAATATATGACAAAAAAAAAAAAACTCCAGAGCCTGTTATTTTCTTAGCAGCAGTATTTGCTGTATTAATTCGAGAGTATTTGTTACACATAGATGCTCTCAACGAATTCCAATCGGCCTAGTTTCTGGGCTTAACTGCTTGTATAGCTTAACTACAAAGGACAGACTACTAGACGAACACCACAAAAGCGAGGAGATCAATGAAACCATTTTTTTCATTCATTCATTTTGCCTGATTACAGGCTATGCATTGACTATCCTAGGAGAAGACATTTTCTACTACCTGAAACACAAGGGTGTAGGCAGTTCATTTCATTCACTTTCCCTCAGAGGAGTGGGGTACTGTAGTACAAAAGATGTGAAAGTAAAAACAATGAAAAGGGGAAACATGCAAAATTTAATATTATTAGATTGGCAGGCAGGGAGTATGCTGCAATTAAAGACGAACTTTTTTCTTTTCTTTGCGAACTGGACTTATTTTTAATGTCTGGACCACTGATTAATCTCGAGAAAAATAAAATTAACAATCAACCAAACTCGCCGAGTGTCTGAAAGCTGCTGTGCACTAATCAAACCAACCAACCGCTTCTGGGTAAGCTCGAGCCAGTCCCTGGCGCAAGTAGCCAGACATTTGCACGTAAACCTACCCAGCTACCAAACAGAGCGTGGGGCACTTTAAAGCCGGAATCAGGGTAAACGGCCCCAAACGTCAAAAGCCTGCCAACTTTTGGAGCTCGGAGCAGGAAAAAAATAAAACCTGGGGTATGTCGACGCGAAAACCACCCTACCGATCGGGTTGCGTCACCGCGTTTGTCCGGCGCTACCCGACGCACTGTGTGACCGACCAAAAAAAAAAAAGATCAAGAAGCGGTGCGGAATGCGTAACTTGCAGCCCTCGCTCTCTCAATAGAAGAAAAAAAAAGAGAAAAAAAAGTTGCTCTGTGGACGGTTTACGACCACCGCTCGCGTGACAGGTAGCTTCGTTTCGAGGTTCCCGGAATCGCTTTTGTACGTACGTACTACTTACCGACGCAACGCTTTCGGCAAGTAAACGAGTGATAAGCAAGAGAGGCACATGCACGCACGCAGATGCACACAGAAAGGAATGTTTAAAAGAAAAACTGCTGCAGCTCCTGTTGATCATGATCACGACAGCCCCTGTTGAGCGATGGAGACTCCACAGGTACTACTGTACGTCAGCGGAAAAAGATTCCCGCATCCGTGGATCTCCTCGCGAAGAACGCAGGAGGAAAACAAACAAACAAAAACACGCGAAGAACACTCCAACCAACGTCCGGCGGCGGGTGTCCCAAACTTTTTCTCAAACTGCGGCACTGCGGTGTGCGCGCGTGTTTTGCAGTTTTGCATCGCGAGCTTCTCGCGTCGGAGACGTTTAGGCCTAGACTGCCTAGGCCTAAAACACGGTTGTGGGGGTGAAGACCTCCGAGGAGCCAGAGCCCTTACCTTGTAGGTTAGCTTGAGCTGAGCCGAGGAAAAGTATCGCGGGGGGTCGAAGACCGCGTACTCTGCGTCCTCTGCCATAAGCCCGTGGAAGTTGTTCTCCCGACAGAAGGCGATCACCTCCTGATGGTGATCGTCCATGGTGCACATGACGGTGACGTTGAGGTGGCGCAGGGCCATCCGCAGGCAGGTCCGTAGGCCCACGGGTGCCACCCACCACACCTTGGGTGGCGGGGTGGCCTTGGTGGCCACGTGCTTGAGGACCTGACCGACCTTGCGCCGCTCGGCCTGCTGCTGCCGGTGCCAGTCATCGAGCCGCTGTTGCTCCAGGCTGCCGTTGAAGAAGACGGCCAGCTCGATGTTGTTGTTCTGGATCGTCTGAATGAGCACAGACAGGAACTGCACCATGCGGTTCCACTGGCCGCCGCACACCCAGTCCGAGAAGTAGCCGCCGTACAGCCGGTCCAGGCAGCATTCCCCGTCCACGACGAGGCAGAGCCGGTTGCTCGCCGGCGACCGGGCATTCCCGCGTCCGACTCGACGCACCGCGGCCGTCCGTGCGATCTTGAGCAGGTCGACCGGCACGCAGGCGCCCGGGCAGTTGGCCTCGATGAACTTCTGCAGCGCCTGGATGCCCATCTTGACTCCCGTGCGGCGGGGACTGCGACCGCTCACACTCGCACTGCTCGCACAGTCGCGGCCATGTTGGGCCAGTCGGTCAACCGCGAACGGAGGCGCCCATGTGCTGGGGTGACTCCCACTTCCCGGGTCGGCCCCCCCAACTCCTTGGGCACGGCGCCGTTCTCCGGCAGGCCGGAACTCGGATCACAGGGCGCGGGAGGCTTGGCGGGCTCGTCGGCACGGTCGGGGCATCGGCACGAAGCGTACGAACTGGCGGAGATCGTCAGGCAGGGCTGCTACATTTCGCGGGAAGGAGCACGCTGCACACCGACACTGGCAGGTTCAATGACTGAATGGACGCGCTGGGGTCGAGGGTGGACCCGGCCCGCTAATGTAATGATGTAATGAATCCGCTCTCGAGATTTCGATATTCTTGTCGAATTCCGGACGTGTTTTAGAATGCCGGTAGTCAGAAGTCGTGTGAATCATCCTAAAGATTTCCTGATTTCGTTGATTTCGTTCCTAGCGCACGCTCAACAGATCACTTCACCGAGATCACTGGCTCACTTTCTTCGTTCGTTCCCAGAGAACGCCACATGCGTGTGCCCCAAAATAGTCTGGTGACGTGTTCAAAGATGGCGCCACCAGTTCGAGAACTCTTTCAAGTTTTACGCGCGGGACATGCGCGAGTTGCTCAAAACGAAACTGGTTTTTAGGGGCGGTGCAGAAAGCGCACTTTCACTTTTACTTCGGCTTTTTTGTGTCCGGTCGTGCCTTATCCCTTCTCCGTCCCCACACCAACGGTGAGTGTTAGCTTTTCCACATGCGGTTTCTGATCGACCGCGTCACCAATTCCATTTTCTTTGCTTCTCTGTTTTTATTAACTCGTAATTCCAGTAACAGTTGTTGCGTGTCATTAAAAATTATATAATCTAACCCAAGGCTTCAAAACAATATTTCGATCGCTTAGCATGTCGAAGTTCATTTTATTCTTCAAATTATATTCGTACAGAAAGAACCGAGCAATACCAACCGGGTCTTGAACTTGCAGCCACGAACGAAAAAGGAAAAAAAATAGGAACTTTGTTCGTTCATGGAAGTTCAAGCTGATCCTTCACAAAAATGGGTCAATTAGACCAAGTAAAGCCTGCAACTAAGGAATGTGTTTGCATTTATCAAGTGACGCAGTTATTCAATGTTGTGGTTTTTCCATTAAAATTTTTACGTTTCATTTTCTTTTTCTTTTTTTTTTTTTTTCTTAACGTTGGACGCTGTTTAAACCTATATGCAACAATTTTGAAGTGAAAAAAAAAAAGAAAAGAGACCTAAATCGTTGCGATGTTCGTTTTTTGTTCTGCCGTGAACGATAATAGTCACGGAGTTCAGTGCCGTTTTTGTTGACCGGGTCTTAAATTAGAAAGCGCAATATTCATAAACTTGATCAAATCGTTATTAAACATCTTATTTATTGGGAACATACTGCAGACAAGTAATTGACCAAAGCAAGAGCGGAAATAAAATATTAATGCATGCAAACAGCCGACATCTTACGAAACCCGACAAATGAGTCACATAAATCTGGAGGCGTATATACCCGCGTGCAGAAATAAATCCATCCAGATGTTTCAGTCTGAAACAATTGTTATACAAATGCCCGAAAAAAAATCCAGTTGAAAGAGCTTTGATCCTACTGTGTTTTTGGTAAAACAAAAATAAAAAAAGGGGAGGGGGCGACCAGTAGCCCCAAGAACGTTTTCACTGGAACCTTTATGCCACAGCTTGGTGGTAGCACCGAAGCCCACGAATACATGGAGATTAATGGTGTGCTTACACTGCCCATACATCATACAAAGGACAAGCCATAGACAACGGTTTACAGATTGCCTTCCCTGTGTTGTATTAGCAGTGTGAGGCTTAAAGGTGTTGCTGTAACACCCTTAGGGTGTTGCTGTAACACTCGGGTCTAACACCCTCTGGGTGTTGCTGTAACGCCCATGACTAACGTTCTCAAAAATGTTGCTGTAACACCCAGTGTTCGCTTTGGGACAAACTGATGTATTCTTTAAGATGGAAGAATGTTTAGTGAGCATGGGCGTACCAACCGGGGGGAGGAGAGGGGGCAAGGGGGGCGCTTGCCCTTCCTCCCCCACTTTTCAGAGTGAAGGGCAAAGCATTTGTTTTGCCCCCCCCCCCCCCCCCCCCCCCAACCCCCTGTAACAGCCGACACTGGGCAGGTCAAAAAATGGCCGGCGGCGCCCAAGCGATACCAAGAGCACCGCCCCCCGCCCTGGGAAAGGGGGGGGGGGGGGGGCAACCCCCCCCCCCCTCCACTCAAAAACAAGCTGGTACGCCACTGTTAGTGCGTAGTTTAAGCCAAACGATAGACTTCCGGTTGAATTCCCAGAACTTTTCCACGAGCGCGGAGAAAGTTGTCCTCGTCGCTATTTTGGGAAGCGCATTCTGTCCTTGCGCAACCCGACGGAAAAGAGACGCAAAACACCACAGCTAGCTTCATATAGATAAATCTAGACTCTCAAGGTCTTATTCTCCGCGCGTACCGCCGATTTTTTTTTTTTTTTTTTTTTTCTTTTCCCCGTTTCCAAGGAGCAGAAGATTGCGCTAGATTTGGAAGGAATATATTGTGGGCGCGAGGAGCAACAAAATGCCGAGCATGCAACGCTCTGTCCGAGCACGGAGTGTCACGTAATTGTCTCATTCATCATGACTTTCTCGCAAGACATCGTCGATGCTTCTACGTACTGTCCTAGTCTAATGTAAAAACAAAAACAAAAAAGGTAAAAAAAAAGGCACCCAACTTTCTGCTCTAGTGATGGGACTCAGCAGACTGCTTCGGTGGAAAAGGGAGTAAAAGACGCAGAAAGAAAAATGTTGGAGCTAAGAATGCAGAAAAAAATCAGCTTAACAATGTACAGGCCACAAAAACAGGACATAAGAAAGGAAAATGTGTTTGACAACTCACTGGGAAGTGCTTTGCTGTTCGAGGCGAGAACGGGAGTTTTGAGGACGAGGACGTATAGGACTAAGCTTCAGGAGTGAGACACATTATGTGCCGCTTGCCATAAAGAAAACCAAACACTATAGGGCACTTGGTTTTGAAGTGCGCGGGGCTTCGCCCAGCCCTCCCTGAAGGGGTAACGGGTTTGACCGGGGCCCTAGGCTTTGCTGGCGACGATGGAAGGACGGAAGAAAAAAGGATTAGTCACAAGGAATTTGATTAGAAGATTGGTGGAAATTGTGTAGGGAAAACTGAATGATCCACAACTAAGGAGCACAGCTGGGGAGAGGCGGGACAGAGAAAAATTGGGACCTTTGAACGGAACCTCCCCCGTGGTTCCGTCCAAAAGTCTCCACCCTGTCTGCCAGCGTGTCCGGTGCTCAGGCAACGCTGGCAAGGTTTGACCAGGGGAAAATTGGCGACTACCTCGCCGGGGGGAAGAGGCGGGGGGTGATGTTTTTTTTAGTTTTTTGCCCGATCCCCACACTGCCTGGCGATAGTTAGGGGGAGAAAATTAACTAAGAAAGGCGGGAGGAATCGTATGTTTGTCTTTTTCGACATTGGCTAGGTGGCGCAAGCTACCGCCCCTTACAAAGGATGTAGCCGTTAACATCCATCCATCCGTGAATAATTTTGTTAATGAGTGGTATTCGATCTACTTGGGGGTAATTAATTCTATTGCTACGTCGATTTTTACGAATCCAACTAATCTCCATGACCCTGCAAGCTGAAAATTCAGACAACACACGTTATTTCTTTCTTTTTTTGTTCACAAAAATATTCCAAAAGCCGGGAATCATAATGATAAAAAAAACTGCTCCGACTTTACCCAACAAGATTAAATGATTAAATTGTTAATCTTGTTGGGTAAAGTCGAAGCAGTTTTTTTTTTTTTTTATCTTTCTTTGTTCACTGCCTCACAATATCGTTAGCTGCCCATTAGAAATTCCAATAATCGCCCTAACGCGTTCTGAGCATGCGCACAAGCTGCGGAACGTTAGACGCCACGCAAGGGTTGCACAACCCAGTGACTCGGAATTGTCGGTTTCTGTAACAGACGCTGGAAAGATAAAATATATGGGAAATGACAAAGCCGTAAGAAAACAACCATAACAACGCGCTTATCGGGCAATAAAATCACTTTTTTTAATTTATTTATTTATTTATTAAGACGAAAGTTATAGTCCCATTGCGCAAAAAAGCGGCGGCGTTGTCCCCGAAAGATGGTAATAAAAATACGTCATCAACACACGCGCATGAGAAATAAAACACAAAGAAAAGCGCAACAACGCAGACGCTTTGTCACCGAAGCCGTCGTGAGGCCGGCGTTGGGCCGGCGGAGTTCGCCGCGCCTGCGCAGTGGGGAAGCGTGACGTCACGGCCAGAGCGCCGTGTACGATAGGAAGAAGTGGCCCGCTGTTTGTACGAATGCGCTGCGTGTACGAATGCTTTCGCCTTCCTACACGTAATCAATCTTAAGTGGTGTCTCTGTCGATTTTTTTCCTCGAGAAAACAAATTGCTTTCCGTGATATCTCTGCGCATCTAGGGTGGACAATAAAAATCAATATGATTTTAAGAATGATTTTGGTCGTGATTTAAATTGTGATTTATATTAGGCCGGAATTACTGTGATAAATTTGATGGAACCTTTCCCAAAAAAACAATCCCAAAAATATATTTCATTTACCCTTTCTCTACGTTTTGTTGCTTTCTATTGTGAATTTGCTTTGTATTTACATCAAATCAACATCGAGCAAGTAAGGAGCACATCTGAGCAAATCAGAACTTTGGGTTTTATTTCTACTCGCCACTTCGTTCGTCAGTTACATAACATTTTATTGCATGTTAATGAGAATGCTAAAGAAAGAAACGAAAACTAGAAAAATGATGTCCCATTGCAAGAAAAAATCATGACGCGAAATAAAAAGCAAATAAAGTTTCTTCCCTAACTTAAACAAATCAAGCTATTATCGAGTGATTTGGAAACATTTTTTATAGCTACATTGATTTAAATTAAAGTATACTGATTTAAATTTAACAAGAGAACTGATTACTTCACTTTTTATCGTGATTTTTTTTTTTTTTTTTACAATCTTTTTGCGGGATGGCAAGCCACTAAGGGGGGGGGGGGGGGGGGGGGGGAAAGAAGTTTCGCGCATTATTCGTGCGCTGCGCGAAGAAGTTCTTACAATATTTGGTCGTCGAAGGAAGAAACGACGCTTTTGGCGTTTAAAACTCGTACGTCTCGACTACAAAAAAGAAAAAAAAAAAAAACAGAAGAAAGCTAATTTAAGATGCACCGAACAGATATCTTAAAGGGACCATGAAATGATTTTAAAATCTAATTTCATCCACCGCACGTCGTAAAAGGTGTGAAAAGAAACACAAAAACACAAAACTAGGGAGCCAAAAAAAAATTATTTGCTATAGAACTTTTAAAAGAAAACTGGACTCTTTTGCGACTTCTTTCCTTCGAAAGCTCTGCCTTTTCACTACGATGCATCCGCAGAAATGGAGCACGTCAGCCGAATCCACGTCGCCTATTGGGTAAGAGCCTACCTCACCAGCACCGCGATCGTAAACAATAAATAGCCGGCGAATGTTTCCTAAAAGTTTTGTTAAATAATATTCAGACCCACATTTTGTAGCATAATTAGAGATGTGTGGCGAAAATTGCCAAATTTGATAATGCTGAGAGCCAAGCGCCATCTATCGTGTGGTAAACGAAGCAACTACTGCGCGTGCGCAGTAGGGCAGGGCTGGCAGGGCCGACTTGAGAACGGTTATTTCCTTTGGTTTCCTTCCTCTCAAAACTCTGACTGACTGAACGTTTATTTTTCTACGTGTTCATCTCGCGCGTGCCGACTTCAAGCAGCAAGAAAAAAATGTACTTAAAACAGACCACGACGAACAAGAACGCTGGATCCACAAACACCCGAGAAGAGCGACAACAGCCGCGAATCGCGCTCCGACGAAGCTCTCAGAATATAGGCCTAGCAGCTAGCACTCCGACTCGGCGCAGCGTTGCTTCGTCGCAAGACCGTCTGTCTGCCTGCGACCGGCTGGCGTGCTGAATGGAATATGCCTGCGCTACCCTTGTGGGGTACCCTTGTGGATCCTTCCCGTATAATAGTTTGATCGCTGACCTCAATTTTACGTTAAGAGGTAAGGTCAATCTCATCCCCTTGTTTTCCGAGGCAGTGTTGACGAACACTCGTCGAAAAGAGACCCTCGTCGATTCTCTCTTCTTGTTTTGTGTGATATAGAGCTGATATAAACGCTGTATGGATTACCTTCGTAACACGGTATGTACACTTTGTTATTGGTATGCCATTTTTATCTTGACAGACTGCACGTCACTGTCGAGCTGTGACAGTTCGTGAGAGGTATACGTGCAATACCGGTCCAACCTTTCTTTGCCGAGTGTCGCGTCAGTATCGAGTTGCAATCGTAAAAGATCGGTCCCGAAGCGCTTACGAACAGCGCGAATACAGCACTTCCATCAAACGCGCGCGTCCGCTCCGAGTGTTAACAGGTATTTACGTGGCTCTTGCTGACACTCGTAGTTCAAACGTATCTTTTTTAACGTCGGCTCGCTCCTGCATCTCCGAGACCGCGAAAAACGGCGCGGCAATTTGTTTCCATCTACGTCGCTTTGCAAACGACTGACACTGGCCGCCTTTGGCCAACAATGACAGTTGGGTTGACTTCTGGAGTCTTCACCGGAAGACTCGCTGCACTTCCCAACAGGCATACCGGTGTATGGGACTAGTCCCATGCTGTCGCTGTAACGCAACATATCTCATTGAATTTTGCTCAGCTGCGATGCGGCGATGAGAGGCGCCGATTCAGAAAATACATCGGTGACATCGGCGCAGTAAAACCTACCGGCGCACCCCAACTCGTCGCCGCTAATGCTCCCATCTCCTACTGCCGAGAGAAGTTCCGGTTCCGGAAATAGCGTACGTCACGGCTTGTTTTGCGGTCAAGAAAAAGTCGATATTTCATTAATTTTTTGTGTAGAAGTTAATAAACCGAGACGAAAACGGATGCCTGTTCGGCATTCAGTGAACATTGACGGTTTAATGTAAAAGTTATCTGGAAAAAGTAAAAAAGTCATTTCATGGTCCCTTAATTCGGCAAAAGCCGGACCTTTTCGTGTCTGTCTGACGTACCATACCGTACCAAACTTTTGGTGTCTGCCTAACGTACGATACCAACTTGCCCAACAATCAGCACTTGCCTGAACAAGGCCAGGAAGGGCGGCTAAAGTGTGGTCAGGGCTCTGATTTGACCGTGCTTTGTGCACCTGCTGTCAGGGGCACTGTAGGCTGGCTTCCCGCTTTGCCTTCGTGCAGGCGCAGTGGCGCGCCTCGTGGCCTTGTAAACACGTGCGTGAATAAAGGCTGGATCACCCACTTGCGTTCGGTTGCAACCGACTCCGAATGCGCCGCAACCTGTTTTTAAGCCCCTCGTGACTGTTTACGACTAGGGGTGTTGCGAACTTTTGTCGAACGGATTTTTAGGTCGAACTTTTGGGTTCGAACAGGTTCGACGAATTTTCGAACGTTTAACCAGATTCGACCGGTTCGACTTTGTGGTCTAAATTTGGAGAATTTTTTTTTTATGCGGAGGGTTATGTTAATTTTATGAACAGTTGCAATTAAAAGAAAGTAATTCTAATCACTGAAGAAGTTAATAACTTAATTTTTTGTACTGTATTAACTGAAATAGCCAATCAGTGCTGCCCTTAATTCATTCCTTAGCCATCACCATTCAATCGGAAGCCAACTGGCCGGCCTGTCGCGCATGCGCGTAGCAGTGGAACGTGAGTCGAACCTTTGTCGAACTTTTCACAAGAAGTTCGAAAAAGTCTAACCGGTTCGTGACACCCCGTACTTACGACTAGGGGTGTCGCGAACCGGCCGAGGTTTGAGTTCGACCAGGTTCGACCTTGTATTGAGGTTCGACTTGTGTGCGCATGCGCAACAGGCTGGCCAGTTGGCTTCGGATTGGATGGTGATGGCTAAGGGATGAATTAAGGGCACCGCTGATTGGTTATTTCAGTTAATACGGTACAAAAAAAAATTAAGTTATTAACTTCTTCAGTGATTAGAATTGGTTTCTTTTAATTGCAACTGTTCATAAAATAAAATAACCCTTTGCATAAAAATGAATTCTCCAAACCTAGACAAGCTTGTATCAAGGTCTGGCCACACTGAAAAGTTTCGAAAGTTCGTCGGACCGGTTCGACCTAGTCGAACCCCGAAAGTTCGACCTAAAAATCCGGTTCGACAAAAGTTCGCGACACTCCTACTTACGACTAGGGGTGTCCAGAGGTGTCGTGAACCGGCCGCGGTTCGAGTTCGACCAGGTTCGACTTTTTCGAACTTTTAGTGGAACGTTCGACGAACCTTCTGTTGAGGTTCGACTCCTGTGCGCATGCGCGACAAGCTGGCCAGTTGGCTTCGAAATGGATGATAATGGCTAAGAGATGAATTAATTGCAGCGCTGATTGGCTATTTCAGTTAATACAGTACTAAAAATTAAGTTATTAACTTCTTCAGTGATTAAAATTAGTTTCTTTTAATTGCAACTGTTCACAATATAAAATAACCCTTTGCATAAAAATTTTTTTTCCAAACCTATACATGCTTTATAAAGGTCTGGCCACACTGTCCACAAAGTCGAACCGGTCTAATCTGGTGAAAAGTTCGAAGGTTCGTCGGACCGGTTCGACCCAGTCGAACCCCGAAAGTTCGACCAAAAATTCTGGTTCGACAAAAGTTCGCGACACCCCTACTTACGACTAGGGGTGTCGCGAACCGGCCGCGGTTCGAATTCGACCAGGTTCGACTTTATCGAACTTTGAGTGAAATTCGACGAACCTTTTATTGAGGTTTGACTCGTGTGCGCATGCGCGACAGGCTGGCCAGTTGCCTTCGGATTGGATGATAACGGCTAAGAGATGAATTAAGTGCAGCGCTGATTGGCGACTTAAGTTAATACAGTACTAAAAATAAAGTTATTAACTTCTTATTGATTAGAATTAGTTTCTTTTAATTGCAGGTGTTCACAATATAAAATAACCCTTTGCATAAAATTTTTTTTTTCCATACCTAGACATGCTTGTATCAAGGTCTGGCCCAGGGTGTAAGATAGACAAATGGGGAAACGGCCCATAGAAACTACCGCAGCGCCGTGACCGGATTGTGTACTCGTCTGCTTGCGGGTACCCGCGATTTGCGACAGATGGCGCTGCGGCAAAAAGAAAAAAAATTGGAATTGAATTTGCATGGAACTTTGTGAGAGAGTGCGCAAAATAAACCGAGAGCACGACAGTCCTGCATTGAAAATCCACGAGAAACCTTCTCAGTCAGTTTAGCCGGTCGCCACCGTTCGCCCAGCCGGAGTGAGAGTTCGCGGTGCTCCACATAGATGACGTCACATAAAAGGAGAAAACCGAGGGGACACAATCCGGTTGCTCATTTGGCTCTCGTTTCCCCACCTGTCTATCTTACACCCTGGTCTGGCCACACTGTCCACAAAGTCGAACCGGTCGAATCCAATGAAAAGTTCGAAGGTTCGTCGAACCCCGAAAGTTCGACCAAAAAATCTGGTTCGACAAAAGTTCGCGACACCCCCGCTTACGACCGGTTGCGCTATGGTGACTAGAAGGATATAGTTGCGCGGAAAGGGCTCTGCCTCAGAATGGATGGATGGATGAATCCGGCTGAGCCCTTTGGATCTGGCGGTAGCTTACGCCACCTAGCCATTTTGTTATACCATTTAAGCTTAGAATATTTAAATGTGAAATCTATATTCACTCCGCACTGCAAAGAAAGTGAGGCTATAAAAGAACCTTGTCATCAGTGAATAAGAAAATACCTAGTTTTCTCTCGCTGTCTGCCACCATTCACTTAATCTTTGCTTGGTAATCTCTACTGTCCTGAAATCCACTTTCCCTTCCCTGTCAAAAAACCCCAATGAATCATGGAGAATCAGATACTTATCTAGCGCAATCTCGCGGCGTTTGCCAGAAAGCGGCGCGAACCTTCGCCCCTCTTGCTCCATGGCGAGGCGACTTCGTGTTTCGGGGGCACGTTTATTTCGGAACGATGGGCTCGTGGATGATTATCGCGGGCGCTTTCTGTGAGGACCACATGCATGCACAGACCCTATCTCGGACCTTGTGGCACACGGAACACCAACGGCCAGGTGCGGGCCGGTTTAAACGGGAGTGGGACACGTGGCGCCCTTATCAGCGGCAGCCGAAAATAACCGGGTCCGTCGAGATGAACGCGTGCCCGATAAGTATGCTTTTTCTTGGAAATCACGTGCAGGAGCGCGGCAGAGAAAACACCGTGTTATCCGCTGTTCTAGTCAACCTGGCGCGACACGTAACGCCCACAAAAGGGACATCCGGGAGAAGAGAGAGATATTCGACGAATGTAATCAGGAAAGTCAGAAGTGAAGTCAGTGACAGGTTAGTGCCGGCGTCGGTCAGTTCGTCGAACGACATTTCATCGACAGATCGTTTCGTCGACACGGGACGTTTCATGTATTCGACAGTTCGTTCATCATCGACACCCCTGCGACGCCATAGGCATTCTAATGGTAGCCCTTTCTGGTTCCGATGAGGCTTGGTGCAGGCTCGGGCGTGAAGTTATAATCAATTTTCACCGAGCGGAGCTGCGGTCTGTTTGGAAGCCTGCGATAATAAAAAAAGACGCATCCAAACCAACACGTTTTTGTGCGCGCGTAGGTCGTGTGCTACCCGGAAATTGCGTATTTCGTGACGTTTGCGCTGTTTCCGGTGCGCTTTCGGGTGAGCGAAGAACATCTGCTCCAGACAGCGAAGAAACGCGTAGCCGGAACTAGTGCCCTTCACCGGTTGGCCGGGAGAGGATATGGGAGAGGACGCCCTATCCCAGCGCGTTTTCGCGCGCGTTTAGAAAAAGTTGAGATCATCCAACTTTCTTACGCGCGCCCGGAAGGCGCAAGGCAGCGCTACGTCACGAAATACGCAATTTCCGGGAAGCGCACGACCTACGCGCGCACAAAAACGCGTTGGTTTGGATCGCGCTTTAAAGCGCGATCCAAACCAACGCTTCTTTTTGCGCCTGTAGGTCGTGCGGCTGCGGATGTGACGTATTTTCGTGACGTCGCGCCACTTCTTCGCTCCTTCCGGGCGCGCACAAGAAAGTTGGTTGATTTCAACTTCTTTCTCAACGCGCACAAAAACGCGCGGTGACGTAGTAGGGCGCTCCTGTGTCCCGGCCAATCGGTGGAGGGCAAGCTAGTTCCGGCTCCGCGTTTCTCGTCGTCTGGCTGCCCTCTCCTCCCCCCTTTTATTCTCTTCCAACATGACAACGCGATCTCTCTCTCTCTCTTTCTCTCGCAGTCTGGCCGGCCAGTCTGTCGCAGTTGCACTTTGCCTGTGCGCGCGTGCCTGCGTGCGCGCGTGCGCGCTCGCCCGAAGTTTCGCCCGGCCAAACCAAAGCGCACGGTTCTGACTCAGAAAGCGCGCCCGGAAACAGCAAAAACGCCACGAAATGCGTCACATCCGCAGCCGCACGACCTACAGGCGCAAAAAGAAGCGTTGGTTTGGATCGCGCTTTAGGGCTTCGCGGATTTGTTTTTACCAGAGCCGCTTCTGTGGCTCAGCTATAGAGTTCTGGATTACTTCTAGCGAACGAAAATGAGGCAATCCCCAATCCACCGAAAAAATGTTTTTTTTGTTGACGAAACGTTGCAGGAGTGAACGAGTTTCCACGAAATGTCAGTGTCAACGAAACGTTGCAGGAGTGAACGAGTTTCCACGAAATGTCAGTGTCAACGAAACGTGTGTTGATAAAACGTCTGTCTAGAAGAGTTGTCCGTGGAACGTGTTCGGACGAAATGATAAGGACCCGTAAACGCATCAGATAGAAGCTCCGCTTCCAGAGTGGGCTACACTTCGGTTCTGCTCGGACTATTCGCGTGCTCACGAGACCCCGACGTGTAATCGATGGCAAAAAGGACAGCACAGAGGCATGGGAGAGCTAGGAGGACGAACCCGAGAAAGGAACCGCGTGGGAATGCACGACGAAGACGGAAACACAACTCGGCCAAAAACCTGAAGCAGCCTTACGTCAGATAAGTAAACAAGGAGAACTCTTTCCACACTTTTGTACCTACCCACTATATTTTTAATGCGAAAGCATTACCTGTCTCATGGAGCGAGCTGACGTCATCAGTCTGAAGCGCGAAAACGGCACCTAGTTTCCTTCGGCTCCATTGGCTGGCGCGCGTTGACGGGGCTCCCATTGGCCGCTGCGCTCGTCAGTTTCCACGACCGCTCACCCCATGGCGCTGCGTGTCCATCAGCGCGGAGCGTCCAAGGTCACCAGGGGAGCACGCGCGCCGACCGGCGACTAAAAGTACGCAGCAGACGGAAAAGGGAGCGGACGAGCTGCTTGCATGCTTTCGAATTCACAACTCATAAGGAATGCTTAGGTGTACCTCGATCATTTTTTTTTTTTCATTCTTTGGAGTGTAAGTTGGCTTGTCCCAGGGCTAACACCCAAAGGGTTACGACAATACCCTTAGGCTGCTGGCGAAGATCGTAAATACATGATGCTGGCCATCGTGACAACATCTCAAAGATGTCTTTTTTTTACGAAGTTTACGTGCGATTAACGCGCAGTGCTATGCCCGTTACCGAAAATAAGTAACAAAATAGCGCTACTTTTTAGTTCGCCAAAACTTAACGCGTCACTTATGGTCGTTGACAGGTTAAGTTTGACCTTAGCAGAGCAATCACGGGGTGGGGCACCGAGGTCCGTTACCATCCTCCAAAATCATGAGAATAAGATATACAAAATCTAACGAACGGTGTCCAATTATTTGAAGCAACTCGTTAGGAAACTGGATACATTGTGGACAGAAAAGCTTGCTAATTGTAGTCTCACCATTCAAAGTCTATATATACTTCCTTCTACGCTTCAGTCTATGCCGCTTGGATAAAAAGGAGGTGGTCAATTGTCCGAAGAAACTGGTTAGGGATGTAGATACATTGTGGATAGAAAATATTCGAATTTAATACCTGCAGTTTTGCTATCCAAAGTCTCCACATCTGTTTATGTGGTTTGAGTCGAAACGAGGTGTCCAGTTGTCCGAAGGAATTTGTTTGAAAACGAATACACTATCATCGCAAGTATAGATACGGAATGTTTGCTAGAATTCCCACTGACCTTCTATCAAACATGTTTACATTCCAATCTCCGAATCAAAAGGATGAGGCTAATTATCTTAAGGAACTCACTAAATAAATAGGACAGACAGACATGACGATTGCAAGCTGGGCGACTGGCCGCCGCCATGTCTCTGCTCGAGCAGGCACGCCCGTGCGATTACGAGCTTGCCAAAGCTACGTTCACCCGCGCGTTGCACGCACTTGCACGCATGGGGCACCACTTGTGGCGCCATGCTTGCAATTGTCTATACCTAGGGTGCCTACATGTCTGTCTGTCTCAGGGTGAAGATATCCATTGTTGCCCTGAATGTGACATCGCGTGACGCTCTCGCGCACTCAGTGCGTGACTTGGGCGGTAAAATGGCGTCTATGCATTAGCCAAAGCTACGCGCTCGAGCTGAGTGGCACCGGATTGCGCGCACTTCAAAATTCATAAACAAGACAAAAACGATTGAACGGAAAAATGGCTGAGATGTCACGCACTCAAGCGAAAGAGCGCGTGTGTGTGAAGGCACTCACCTCACTATGGGTAGTGCACGTGCTACCCACGCGGTTACGTTTTCATTTTCACGGTGCCTAGAAGTTTGGCAATGCACGCGCTTGCACCAGCAGAGGGAATTGAAGTATCCTCACTCTGGGTTATGAAAAAATTCCACCAGGCGGCGACACCTAAAACTGCTCGCCGCGAGTACATTGTACAAACGACAGCCTGCAAACAGATTTAAACGCAAGTCACCACGATATCTTTGTTTCAAATTGCGCATGGCAACGAGTTCGAGGAGGAACTTGGCACGCGGCATTCGAACCACGGATATCGCGGTGGCTGATAGAGGCCCTCACCTGGAGCATCTGCTTTCCCTCAAGGCACTTGGGAGAGCCAATCGCTACCATCGACAGAGGAAGCTCGACCAATGATGGGACTAAAAAATATGTCTAGACCTAAAGAAACAAAAAGGAAGCATTGCGCTATGGCTTTGAGGATAGAGAAACCTCTTGCTCAACGTCACGGTGCACAATTTTTTTTTTTTTTTTTTTTTTTTGGGGGGGGGGGGGGGGGGGTGGGGGTGGTTATGAATATATTTTTGTCAATCCCGTCATTCACCGAGGTTCCTCCGTGGATTGCAGCCATTGGCTCCCCCAAGTGCTTTGCTGGAAAGTAGGCGCTCCAGATTTCTTAGAAGCGTACCACTGGCATAACGCAGCACACGATATATCAGGGTGCTCGCTTTCGCTCACTGTGAAGGAATTGGTGAAGAAAATGGCGGCGTGCCGCGCAGAATGTACCGATAGAAGGCATGGCCTGCGCATGACGCCATCGTTAGTGGATCTCGCCCCAAGCGGCATACACGCTGAAGCTCCACGAGAGACGCCGCAAAGCGGCAGAAGCGTCTGTCTTGGCGACGCAGCGTGATCGCGTCAAGGCAAGCCCGTTGTCAGACGCTGCGAGATGCGCTGGCGACGACGCTAACGCAAGCTATGCGGCGCTGGGTGGATTCACTAGTGTTGACCAGAGGTGTTGACGTAGGGAAGGGGGGGGGGGGGGGGGGGGGCGATGAATGTTAATGGCTATACCCTTTGTAACGGGCGGTAGCTTGCGCCACCTAGCCAAAGTCTTATACCCGTGCCACACGAGAAACTTGAATGCCATTTACAACGAATGACATTTGAGCGGACGGCCAATCAGCGCGCGACACTACGGGCGTAGCGCATTCCACGCGCGACAGATTGCGAGCTGATTCGCCGATCACACAAATGTCATTCGTTGTAAATGACATTCGAGTTGCCCGTGTGGCACGGGTATTACTTGCCTCCCTGCTCTCAAAAGACGACCATCCCATATCCCACTGTACTCCCTTATTTGGTGCTTTTCCATGTGCTCCCAGTAATCTGCCTACGTTTTTTTTTGTCGAATTTCTTCAAGGTGACCCTTACAAAAAGATATTTCAGGCAGTCTAAAAATTTTATCCACGTTTTAGCGACTCTTTGACCTTCCTATCCAGTCACATATGGCATCGACAGTTTTCGGTAGATTTTTACAGAACTCTTCCTTTCAACTGAAGCCTTTATTGTACAGACGCTGGAAATTCCATATAATTTCTATCGCCACCTTTCAGTAGACTTCCTGTCGCCATATTTTTTTTAGAGAATTGGTATAGACTAGACCTAATAGTATCATTAGATGCAGTGCGGAGGCGCTAAATCGCTCAGAGTTGGAACCTCCTTGCAGGGGCTGTTTTGGCGACTGTGTCAAACAATTATTGCCTCTTGCAATGCTTCACAGTTGGAGATACGGTTTATCAACTCTTAGAAACCACATTCCTTATAGAGTATTGGAGGTCAAAAAGCAACATACATGTGATCCTTTTAACTGCTGAGGCACTCCTCGTTCATGTAATTGCTTTTCCAATGTAGAGTAGTGCGGTGCAGCTGTCAACGTGATTGAATAGACCGCCTCAAAAATTACGCCCTGTTGTGGTCAATCTGCAAATACTGCAAAGTGGCGGGCGCAAAAATACGAACAAGCTGGCAAGTTTATAACTGATGTAATACTCACTTTCAAGAGACTACATACAATTGATAGACTTGCCACGTCTATGGTTTCTTTTGCGCACGCCACTTTGCAGTATTTTCAGATCGACCGTAAAAGGACGTAATTTTCGAAGGGGTCTAGAAGCTTCGCCTAGGTTACGAAGCCGCCGCCCGAGTATCCATCTATCTATCTATCTATCTATTCATCCATCCATTACTATTTAAAAATGCTTGGGTGCACGGAGAATAGAAGAGTAGGAGAGGGCATAACGTCAGCCGCGTAGCCTCTACAAGCCATGCTCCCTTGACGTCTCGCCTCTTTCCCATTTTCCTCCTTACTCTCCTCACTTATCAGCCCAACATAACCACATCACGTGACTGTCGCTAGTCTTCGTCTGGCCTTCGTTCTGACAAAACCTACCGGACGGAGCGCGCGGCGCCTGCAAGGAATCCTTCTACAATCAACCATCCATCTCACACGTGACATGTCACGCGCACCAATCGCCAGAGAGATCTGCGGTCACGCTGGGCACAAAATCGTTTAAACTTTTTATGACTAGGCTTCACCAATATTGCAACGTGCCCCCTCCTAGTACTTCTAACCCCCTTGCTTGGGTGTGTCTATTCGTGACGCCTGCGCATGTGCGCGCGACGTGTGCCTTGTGCACGTTTTCATAGATGTAGTATGTGACAGATCTAAAATTATCATTTAGGATCTATATTTGTTTTTCTCCAAGAAACAAAACAATTGTCGATAAAAAGTTTATTTTTATTTTATTTTGCTTTGCAATTTTTGTGCAATTTATAGTTATATAGAAAGTCTATGAAAACAGCGGCCTAAAAGCTACTGACAGTGGTTAAAAAAGTGGATGCATTTCTCTATAGAAATTCTGTAGAAAGTAATTCAATGTTTTTGCAAAAGGGTCTCGGTCCTATATCCGCAAGATCTGCTTCGCTGCTTGAAAAAGACGGTGCCGCGCACGAGGGCCACCGCGCGTCCCTGGCTTTCATCGGGTGTTCCGATGTCTGCGCACGTCAGCTCTCCCAAGGCATCCCCGCTATCGGCGCGCGTGGCCTCCGCAACGGCGCTAAGCGAGTCGGCAGAAATGCGCGCTCGAGTCGAGGTCCCCGTCGCGTATACACAATCACCTCTAACCGAAGGTTAAAACAGCGCGCGTCGCTCACAGTCGACAAGGAAGGCAGACTCGGAAGCTCGATTACCTGAGTCCACGTGTCTCGAGGTCCATTCGCTAGAATTCGGGCAAATGCTGTAGCCGTGGATCGACTTTCGGGGCCACACGCATCGTACGAGCTGATTCGCGCCGAAAAAAACTGAAGAGACCGTTGATGGTCCGCGCCACTAGACCACAGCCAGAAAGAAGTTCAAGCAAATATGAGAAACTATGCTTTGGAGCGTTTCTCCACTAAACCTGTTTTAGGCTCTTAGGAGGCAAAGTTCAGGAAAAGGGCAAGAGTCAGGAAAACGCATTGTACCAGCTTTTATATCAGTAGTGATAATGGCTGGTAACAGTACGGATCTGCACGGTTTGATGAACATATGTGGTACAGAAGGGCAAAGGCTGGGTCTAGAATTTAGTAACAGTAAGACAGCAGTCATGATTTTTTAATGATGACGAGAAGGAATTACAGTACAAGAATTTCTGGTTAAGAGGGGTGTGGATTCATGACAGTGCAGATTACCTCAGTGAGCATTACAAATATTTATTTATTTATTTATTTATTCTGCTTAATGTGCCCACAAACAGCTCTAGGCCTTATATTAGTGCTCACATATTACAAACAATAAAAATATATGTAACTGGTATGGCGGGCGACAGGAAAACCGCTGTAATAATGAATAGAGCTTCGTGGTGTTATAACAGGTATGAAATGGTGAGGGAAATTTGGAAGGGAGTTACGATGCCGAGTTTGACTTTTGGAAATGAAGTCCTGTGCGTGAAATCTTGTGTATCCTAACAGCTAGGCTGGCCTGAGAGAGTATGGTCACGCACCGAATCAAGGGGTGCAAGGTCATATGGGCTGGTCGTCACTTGAGGGCAAGGGAGATAATCCCTGGAGAAGAGGGACAAAGGACAAACAATGATAAAGGAAATGACAATGACAAAGGAAAACAATGATGAAAATAATCCTTTCTCCAGGGATTATTTTCATCATTCTTGTCCAGCTCGCTTGCACCTTCACATTTAATTAACTCAATCAGGAACGATGGGCACGGATATTAGCTATTTGTACATGAAGGGCGTTCATACAAAGTGAAGGAAGCGAATACGAAAACTCGGGTCGAATTTTTTTGTCAATAATAGGGACGCGGATCAGGAAATGGCGGTTCATAGTTAAAGTAGCAGAGAGGGAAATATGGGAAGCGAGGATGCAGAGTAAATCGACTTTGGAGACTATAGAAAATGTAAGGTAAATATTGCCAGGAAAAGTATATATATCTATGGCAATTCTTGTTATTGTTCGAAGCGGGACAGGAGTGTGACGAACTAGAGTGACAGAGCGAAATGGCAGGACGTACATACAGTGTGTGAAACATGTGGGGAAAGAAAGGAGACAGCTGAACGCTTAATACATTATTGTAAAGAGCTTCATCCTGCATGAAATGGCCTAAGGCGAAGCCGGTTTGGTAAAGGCTTTGGGCTTTAAGGCAGCGATGGAAAAATAGACGCTTCGAAGGCGGATGTCACCAAGCACAGGTTATATCGGATTGGTTATTTAAATCGAAAGAAGAATAAAGATTTATTTTCCCCTTTCAGTTTGTAGATCTGGATTGAATCCGGAGAGTGCGCGCACTAGATTATTAAGAAGCAGCACTGTAACACGTATTCCACCTTTCCGTTGTGGAGAATGGTAAATTAATATTCGTGCTTAGTAGCGAAGCGATATGTGATCCTATAGGTTTACCATGCTCCATTACTTCCGAATTTCGAAATATACGGTTCTTTTCTATAACTGAAAAGTAGTTAATTCTAGAAATAAAAGCTTTGCCAAGAAGCGCAAGTCGCCGCCCGATTAAAAGTGTTCAGTCAGATTCTTCCATCACCCATCGGGCGATTAAAGGGGTCCGGCCGCGTGCGCATCCGTCCGTCCCTCTATCCATGCATGATATCGGCGAATGACCGGCAAGGGGCGAAAGCGGCCGGGGACTCAGAGCAACATATGCTGAATTTCGGGCGTCACCCAAAGAAGGCCAACATGGATTGGACACGAGCGATGTACGTGTTGTACCGTTCGGGTCGGACTCGTGTACAGTCAGTGAGAAGAACACGAGTCCCGCACGAACGCTGACGCGGCTCTGTCCAATCCGTGTTGGCCCTCTTTGTAGGGGACGCCAAAAATTGAGCATGCGTCTTTGTTACCGCTGCAGCCTCCTATTGATGACGTAGAAAACACAACACAACACTTCGGCCTTGTTATTTTTAGAGGATTATTAGTCGTGACTCAGAAGGGTGTGCCGATGGGCTTCGCGTGGGTCACCGCAACAAGCGGAAAATTTAGCGTCCGGAGTCGGCGGCCGATAGGCTTCTGCGAAGCGCCTCCGCTAATGGGCTGTTGTCGAGAGAGGTGTCACATTCTGGCCCCTTTCGAGTGTTTGTTTTTCTCCGGAATCGGGGATCCCGCTTATCTCGACCCCTATCGTCGGGGCGCGCGCAGACGTCGACGAATGCGGTGTTTCGGTCGTGTCACGCTTCCTGTGCTCTGCTTTTCGAGCCGCGAAACTTTCCGTCGCGTCATCGTCGGCGCACTGTCGACGGCGGCTGAAATGACCGCACCAGATCGGCTCGTGTTCCTGTCGTCGTGGAAGGCGAGCGAGGGCAGTCGAGGAAAACTCCTTCAAGGGCGCGAGTAAAGACCGCGACACTGAGGCCCCGAAGCTTTCCATTCTCGTTTCCTTCTCGGGATTACTTGCTTGGAACGCTAACGAGACAGCACTACCTTCAGGGGTGCTTGTTGATGCGTGATGTGACCTGGTGGTGTAAGCATAGTTCCGCAACATACATTCTGTAAAAAAAAAAAAAAAAAAAAAAAAAAAAAAACCATTAGAAACGTATGTTTAATGTGCGGGTCCCGTTGGCTGAAAAACAAGTTGGGGCGGGAACTGTCACTAGAGGGGTAACAAGATGGTAAAATATCATAGAACAAAAATGGACTTCGCACTCTGAGGTATGTTACGTACTGAGACCATAAACTTTGAACAGCGCGCACACGGTTTGACTTATGGGCCTGTTTGAGCGTCCACCGAGCGTATAGCAGCTATATCGCGCGTTTGAGGCCATCCGATCGTGTTTCCAGAGGGAAAGGATACGATCAAGAGGAAGAAAAGTTAGCCTATATGCACGTGGCTTTGTACTGCGTTGCCTAAGCTGACAGTGCGAAGCTATAAGTGCTCGTTGAACCGTGCAGTCATGATGTCCATTTTTCGCCATGTGACCACGCCTGAGTCCATGCGCGCAGAGACTGTTGGCTGGTCCAGCGAATGCGTGACTTCCACACTGTCAGCTGCACTGAGAGGAAAGGGTCAGAGACAGAAAGACGTGGAAGATGAGACGCGGAAGATACGAACGACGATGAGGTGACCAGAATGACTTGATATGCTCGTACCTCATTAAAAGACAACCTTGTTGCACTAGGGTACTGACTACTGACACCCCCTAAAAAAAAGTTTTGTTTTTTTGTTATACGATTATTATGGTGTCAGTACCCAATCAGTATTTTAACGTGAAACGTTCTTTGGCTACGTGTTCGGCATTTCGTGAAGCCCATGCTGCAGATAAAAGTGAAGCCTTGATAAAAGCGTGACCGTGAGGCTCGGCACTGATTGGTTGACGGGTGGGAAGGAGGAGGAGTGAGGTGCTCGACGCTGTAGGATTAGTGGGGGGGGTCATGCGAGAAGAAGCTCGACCACCTGCGCCCACTGAGGGAGAGGAGCTCGAGGGGATGGAAGGCTCCTGGAAGATTCCCAGGTTTAGCAACCGTAATAGCGGTAGTATCGCGTCATTCTGAAGAACTATCAAGTGTGCACGTGGTGCGCGTTAAACTATGATGAACGCCATGAACGTAGGAATCTAGCTTCTGGGAGCTCAGAGTATCGCTAAACTTTTGCGATGTATAAAACATTTCACGTATGCAACACAATTGCCTAGCAATTTGCCATACAATTTTAGTAAAACTATAAAACAACAACAACAAAAAACTCAATTGCTCGGAGTCGAAACCGAAACATGAGCACGGAGGCTCATGGCCGCGACATGTGGGCGACGTGGACCGAGGAGGAGGGAGAAATGTAGATGAGAGGGGAAGAGAGTTGCCGGAAGTCACGTGGCTATCGCTCCCCCACTCAGTTCTTTTCCTCTCCTCCGCTCCTCATGGCGCGTTTATTCGTGCGGATTTGCGGGCGGTTCCGCGCAGGCGGAACGTGAAAGTTTAGAGCCGGGTGGCGAAAACGACTCGTCGCTTGCGGTCTCGGATTGATCTAGATTTTCCGCCGGCGACGAGTCGATTTCGCCACCCGGCTCCAAAATCCGCTTTCCGCCCGCGCAGATCCGCCCGCGAATCCGCAAGTGTGTAAACGCGAAATCGGGCGTGCAAAGCAGACGACGAGGACGACGACGTTACGTGCACCGTTTGTCGTGCGATATTGCTTTCTTGTTCTGCGCTTGAAGCGTGAACGACAGTTCCGAAATCGCAACGCCGGTCGTTATGCGCCGCCATCGCGTCGTCCAGTCCGCGGTACGTCGTCATGTTGAGAATGACGTAGTATATGCACAAAATGCCCCCCCCCCCCCCCCCCCCCGCAACAAAAAAAAAAAATTACAGGATTTTATTAACCGCAAAAATAAACTACGTACTGCCGATAGGTCATTTTCCGCCCAAATGTAGAGCTAGGTGTATACGAACCAGATGCGAAAGCTTTGAGCGATTTTCTGAAATTTTCGAAGTCAAAATGGCGGCCGATTGAACTCTTATAATACACATATATGTCGCCGGTTGCCGAAAACAGGCGAAAATTAGTACCATTTTCCCACAGAAATTTTCAGAAAATCATTTAAAACTTTTGAGTAAGGTAAAGATTAGTACCGAAGCGTTGGCATCTGGTTCTGACCGCTAGGGCTACACATTTGGGCGTAGAATGAGCGTTCGGTAATGTATAACTTATTTTTGCGATAAAAACAAAACAAAAAGAAACTGTCAAACGTGAAAACAGCGCAAAAAATTGAACAAAGGACAAGTGAAAGGAGTGCACGGACAAAGCGCTGACTGTCAACTAAAGTTTAATTTTCAGGCGAACCAGAAAAATAAACACAGAGCATAGGAAAGAACCAGACAAACGGGGAGGTGCGTGAACGAGAGGGCGAGGGAACATTCCCTTTCTCTCCGTTCCTCCCCCGCTGGCCACTTAGCGGTACATTGCAGTAGGTGCGGCTGCGTACCTGTTTCTCATGACTTGACGATCTTGGCGCGCAATAAAAGTAAGACCGCCAGGGAGATTGACGAGGCATTTTTCATTTCATCTGAAGGGGAAGGGCAATGTGTGAGCGCACCGTCGGTGCACTTGGGGGATGATGAGGTCCTTTTTATCAGGGAGAATGGCAGGCATGTGTGAGGGTGATGACGTGGTAGAAATCTTGTCGGTTGGGTTGTAATTTTTTATTGGTTCTTTCCTATGCTCTGTGTTTATTTTTCTGGTTCGCCTGAAAATTAAACTTTAGTTGACAGTCAGCGCTTTGTCCGTGCACTCCTTTCACTTGTCCTTTGTTCAATTTTTTGCGCTGTTTTCACGTTTGACGATGTTAAACCAACTAGCCCAACTTACCGCCTTATTGAAAAAGAAACTGCTTTTTTTTTCGGGGGGGGGGGGGGGGGGGGGGGGGGGAGGGGGGGGGGGGGCACGCTGTGCTCCTTGTGAACTGTGCAACATTTTTTTTTTTTTTTTCATTCAACGTATTTGCAGTTTTTTGGAAGCCACGAAAAAAAAATGGGGTTCAAATTATTTTTTACTTTAATATTAAATGTGTGCCTTAGATGACCCACGACTTTGAATAGATTCGGTACGCTAGTTTGAACGGCGTGACCATGGAAAAGAGAATGAGCGAACCTCAAACCGGCCAATCCCCAACTGGCTGTTTCCGGACAAAAAAAAAAAACGAATTTTGAGCCGCAAATTGTGCTCTGGGTAGTTGGGCTCTTCTAGGTCATGTTCAAATAAAAACCTTGGCGATCATAAATAGCCCGTCGTGTCCCTTTCATTGACAGAGTCTTGAACCGAGCCCGCAGCCGCCGAGTACTTTCTCAGCTCTAAACGAGGTATCATCCACCTTTATATCGCCACCTGTCTCTCGCTTTCGCGAAAGGCGCTTTTACAATGACAAGGTGTATTCCAGGAGTTGAACAACTCGAACTGACGACTTTCTCGAGTCAGACTTCCTCGTGAAAGATACTCCAAGACGCAACGTGGACGATGTAGAGCTCTCCGAGGCAATTTGAGCGACGACAATGGGCTCATGGAAGAAAATTCACATTAGTTCGTTGAACATACGTGAATCGTACTCTTTTACCGCTTATGCAAAAAAGAATAGTAACAAACAAAAGGAAAAAAAAGGTACTCGTGACGTTTGGACTTCATACCCAGGATTTTGGGACAGGAGCCCGCCAACACTACTTGCGCCATCTATCGGCAGCGGTGGCGGGTCGGCCCGTAACTCAATGGGACGAACTAGATATTTTTTATTTCACGAACTTCTAAGCGGCGAATTATTTTGCTCTCAGCGAACTTTTTTAATAGATACAATTTTTATTAATTGTGCGAAATTTAAGGACTGTATCCCTAAGATAAATAGAGACAACTGGCAATCGAAAAAAAATGCATTATCCCTATGGGAGTACGGTGATTTGCAGAGAAATATTTGAGTTCAAACTCGATTTACAAACTAACCACTTTGTATCCCGAGTTGCTCTCAACGGCTATGTAAGCTCTAGTTCTCCAGCTACATCATGGTACTATTTTTTTCGCGAACCGTTAATTCTACAAAGTGCCCAGGTCATTAAAAGAACAAAAGGCAAGGCTCTCTAAATGAATTCAGGGCTGTTTAGAGCAGTAAAAAGCCGTTTCTCGCGCATAAAGACGAAGTAACTGAATTAATGTAACCATAAAAAGTACATGATAGATGTGCATCATTCATTCCTAGCGGATATTTGCCAAACCCCGGGGTTCGAACCTGGGGTTCCTGAATAAAAAATATAAATGAAATACGAATTCGTTTTACGGTGGAGCAAGAACATGTCTCCGGAAGGTAAAAACTTTTTTTTTTTGTAAGGGAGATACGATATTACATATAATTTCTTAAGTCAAGGTAAAAAAAAAATTATATCAAGCAGCCCTAACGCCGCCCACACAAAAAGAAAAACTATTACGCGGATTTCAACCACGCAGTTTTAATAATTATGCGTTTTTTAGATGTACGTGTGAATACATTTCGACTTGCCGTTCTTAAACGAGCTATTTAAATATGACCATAATATAATTAATTAAAATTCATCTTAATCCTTTGGGCATACTCAAGACACAAAATGAGCAGCATGTTATGAGCTGCGCTGGGTATTTGTTTATGAGATTTTCTAAACTCTTTCGTACGTACCACATGTCCGATGGTCACGTAATTGGGGCACGCAATATCACAGCGTCGCATCATATTAGGGAGTTTTCGTAGACCGCGCTGCTCCCTCCGCTAAGCGTTCCGCAACGAATAAGTCGCTACTGCGCCTGCGCTCCGATAGCCTTGACTGTGGAGTTCCCGCTATCGTAGCGGGTTGCGGAGGACCTTGCGGGACGGCGAAAACGATCTACGAAAACTCCCTAGTATTCCATACCGCCACGTCATGTGACACAATGTACACTGTAGAGTGGTGTCACAGTACCTTGACATCGTGATTTAAAGTGTTACGCCAAGGTGTCAAGTCACTTGCGTTGTGTAGTATATGGTGCCATTGTCGCATGGTTGGTATCACCTGACGACGTAATGCTGACGAAGTAACGTGGTCACACCTCGATGATAATGTCACATGACCATCGTGAAAAAATTTGGTGGGCGATACCTCGCCCGTCAAATTTCGCATTTCTGCAATGCATTCTGTAACTTTTAACTTAACGGGACATAATTCGCTATATATGGTGAGGCGTTTGACGGTTTCTTGAGGCGGTCCTCGCGACAGCTTGTCACGCTTTCTAGGTACGGCGGCGATCACAAACAAAAAATTGACCACATAAACGCACGCGAGCCGCAGGACGTCTTGCCTTTCGTTATCTTTTCGGCAAATACGCTCCGCGCGCGTGATACGCCCAAGATGGTCACTTTGCATGTCAGCTTTTCTTGCTGTACTGGCAACAAAGATCGCTACTGTATACTTCGTTCACCCTAGACTAGAAGCTCCGACTTCAGTTCGAGCTCGATGATAGCCGCAGTGCTTTAGTGACGCGTTGCACGTTACTGTCCTCAGTAAAGGCCAACTTATCGCCTGCTGACCTCTGATGGTGTCCAGATCACAAGCGACTCCACATTGACTGTCGCCAACCCTTGCCTTATTGAACAGTATCACAGTTTATACCCAACAAAATCACAACCCTCGACCTTCAACCACAAAGGATTTAAAAATATATTGGTATTGTATCGCTTTTGATACTTGAGGCCATAATATAAACTCTCATTCCCAGAAAACATGATAAAAGTCTCATCGTCAAGAACAGCCTACTAGGAAAATGCAGTTTTCAGTTTTCCCCGAAAAGACCCATGCATTAGCCTGTGTAAAACAATAGATGCCGCTGGCTGCCGATGCCAGCTAAAATTGACGGTCAAAAAGGGGGCGTGGTTCGAAAATATTGGCAAAGGCGCCGCTCTGAGGAACCTAGAGTTCAACCCTGAGCGCACTCTAACCCACCACATGTGATAGCAGGCTTGGTCTATTCTTTGAATCCCGGAGAGCATTTCGGGAATCTGATTATTTAGCGAGTTATTTTAATCGGAACAGGCTCTCTCCCATCAAAAACGGCGAAAAAGGGGGCGTGGTTCGAAAATGTTGGCAAAGGCGCCGCTCTGAGGAACCTAGAGTTCAACCCTGAGCGCACTCTAACCCACCACATGTGATGGCAGGCTTGGTCTATTCTTTGAATCCCGGAGAGCATTTCGGGAATCTGATTATTTAGCGAGTTATTTTAATCGGAACAGGCTCTCTCCCATCAAAAACGGCGAAAAAGGGGGCGTGGTTCGAAAATATTGGCAAAGGCGCCGCTCTGAGGAACCTAGAGTTCAACCCTGAGCGCACTCTAACCCACCACATGTGATGGCAGGCTTGGTCTATTCTTTGAATCCCGGAGAGCATTTCGGGAATCTGATTATTTAGCGAGTTATTTTAATCGGAACAGGCTCTCTCCCATCAAAAACGGCGAAAAAGGGGACGTGGTTCGAAAATATTGGCAAAGGCGCCGCTCTGAGGAACCTAGAGTTCAACCCTGAGCGCACTCTAACCCACCACATGTGATAGCAGGCTTGGTCGATTCTTTGAATCCCGGAGAGCATTTCGGGAATCTGATTATTTAGCGAGTTATTTTAATCGGAACAGGGTCTCTCCCATCAAAAACGGCGAAAAAGGGGGCGTGGTTCGAAAATATTGGCAAAGGCGCCGCTCTGAGGAACCTAGAGTTCAACCCTGAGCGCACTCTAACCCACCACATGTGATGGCAGGCTTGGTCTATTCTTTGAATCCCGGAGAGCATTTCGGGAATCTGATTATTTAGCGAGTTATTTTAATCGGAACAGGGTCTCTCCCATCAAAAACGGCGAAAAAGGCGGCGTGGTTCGAAAATATTGGCAAAGGCGCCGCTCTGAGGAACCTAGAGTTCAACCCTGAGCGCACTCTAACCCACCACATGTGATGGCCGGCTTGGTCGATTCTTTGAATCCCGGAGAGCATTTCGGGAATCTGATTATTTAGCGAGTTATTTTAATCGGAACAGGGTCTCTCCCATCAAAAACGGCGAAAAAGGGGGCGTGGTTCGAAAATATTGGCAAAGGCGCCGCTCTGAGGAACCTAGAGTTCAACCCTGAGCGCACTCTAACTCACCACATGTGATGGCAGGCTTGGTCGATTCTTTGAATCCCGGAGAGCATTTCGGGAATCTGATTATTTAGCGAGTTATTTTAATCGGAACAGGGTCTCTCCCATCAAAAACGGCAAAAAAGGGGGCGTGGTTCGAAAATATTGGCAAAGGCGCCGCTCTGAGGAACCTAGAGTTCAACCCTGAGCGCACTCTAACCCACCACATGTGATGGCAGGCTTGGTCTATTCTTTGAATCCCGGAGAGCATTTCGGGAATCTGATTATTTAGCGAGTTATTTTAATCGGAACAGGCTCTCTCCCATCAAAAACGGCGAAAAAGGGGGCGTGGTTCGAAAATATTGGCAAAGGCGCCGCTCTGAGGAACCTAGAGTTCAACCCTGAGCGCACTCTAACCCACCACATGTGATGGCAGGCTTGGTCGATTCTTTGAATCCCGGAGAGCATTTCGGGAATCTGATTATTTAGCGAGTTATTTTAATCGGAACAGGCTCTCTCACATCAAAAACGGCGAAAAAGGGGGCGTGGTTCGAAAATATTGGCAAAGGCGCCGCTCTGAGGAACCTAGAGTTCAACCCTGAGCGCACTCTAACCCACCACATGTGATGGCAGGCTTGGTCGATTCTTTGAATCCCGGAGAGCATTTCGGGAATCTGATTATTTAGCGAGTTATTTTAACCGGAACAGGCTCTCTCCCATCAAAAACGGCGAAAAAGGGGGCGTGGTCCGAAAATATTGGCAAAGGCGCCGCTCTGAGGAACCTAGAGTTCAACCCTGAGCGCACTCTAACCCACCACATGTGATGGCAGGCTTGGTCTATTCTTTGAATCCCGGAGAGCATTTCGGGAATCTGATTATTTAGCGAGTTATTTTAATCGGAACAGGATCTCTCCCATCAAAAACGGCGAAAAAGGGGGCGTGGTTCGAAAATATTGGCAAAGGCGCCGCTCTGAGGAACCTAGAGTTCAACCCTGAGCGCACTCTAACCCACCACATGTGATGGCAGGCTTGGTCGATTCTTTGAATCCCGGAGAGCATTTCGGGAATCTGATTATTTAGCGAGTTATTTTAATCGGAACAGGGTCTCTCCCATCAAAAACGGCGAAAAAGGGGGCGTGGTTCGAAAATATTGGCAAAGGCGCCGCTCTGAGGAACCTAGAGTTCAACCCTGAGCGCACTCTAACCCACCACATGTGATGGCAGGCTTGGTCGATTCTTTGAATCCCGGAGAGCATTTCGGGAATCTGATTATTTAGCGAGTTATTTTAATCGGAACAGGGTCTCTCCCATCAAAAACGGCGAAAAAGGGGGCGTGGTTCGAAAATATTGGCAAAGGCGCTGCTCTGAGGAACCTAGAGTTCAACCCTGAGCGCACTCTAACCCACCACATGTGATGGCCGGCTTGGTCGATTCTTTGAATCCCGGAGAGCATTTCGGGAATCTGATTATTTAGCGAGTTATTTTAATCGGAACAGGGTCTCTCACATCAAAAACGGCGAAAAAGGGGGCGTGGTTCGAAAATATTGGCAAAGGCGCCGCTCTGAGGAACCTAGAGTTCAACCCTGAGCGCACTCTAACCCACCACATGTGATGGCAGGCTTGGTCGATTCTTTGAATCCCGGAGAGCATTTCGGGAATCTGATTATTTAGCGAGTTATTTTAATCGGAACAGGCTCTCTCCCATCAAAAACGGCGAAAAAGGGGGCGTGGTTCGAAAATATTGGCAAAGGCGCCGCTCTGAGGAACCTAGAGTTCAACCCTGAGCGCACTCTAACCCACCACATGTGATGGCAGGCTTGGTCGATTCTTTGAATCCCGGAGAGCATTTCGGGAATCTGATTATTTAGCGAGTTATTTTAACCGGAACAGGCTCTCTCCCATCAAAAACGGCGAAAAAGGGGGCGTGGTCCGAAAATATTGGCAAAGGCGCCGCTCTGAGGAACCTAGAGTTCAACCCTGAGCGCACTCTAACCCACCACATGTGATGGCAGGCTTGGTCTATTCTTTGAATCCCGGAGAGCATTTCGGGAATCTGATTATTTAGCGAGTTATTTTAATCGGAACAGGGTCTTCCCATCAAAAATGGCGAAAAAGGGGGCGTGGTTCGAAAATATTGGCAAAGGCGCCGCTCTGAGGAACCTAGAGTTCAACCCTGAGCGCACTCTAACCCACCACATGTGATAGCAGGCTTGGTCGATTCTTTGAATCCCGGAGAGCATTTCGGGAATCTGATTATTTAGCGAGTTATTTTAATCGGAACAGGGTCTCTCCCATCAAAAACGGCGAAAAAGGGGGCGTGGTTCGAAAATATTGGCAAAGGCGCCGCTCTGAGGAACCTAGAGTTCAACCCTGAGCGCACTCTAACCCACCACATGTGATAGCAGGCTTGGTCGATTCTTTGAATCCCGGAGAGCATTTCGGGAATCTGATTATTTAGCGAGTTATTGTAATCGGAACAGGCTCTCTCCCATCAAAAACGGCGAAAAAGGGGGCGTGGTCCGAAAATATTGGCAAAGGCGCTGCTCTGAGGAACCTAGAGTTCAACCCTGAGCGCACTCTAACCCACCACATGTGATGGCAGGCTTGGTCTATTCTTTGAATCCCGGAGAGCATTTCGGGACTCTGATTATTTAGCGAGTTATTTTAATCGGAACAGGGTCTCTCCCATCAAAAACGGCGAAAAAGGGGGCGTGGTTCGAAAATATTGGCAAAGGCGCCGCTCTGAGGAACCTAGAGTTCAACCCTGAGCGCACTCTAACCCACCACATGTGATAGCAGGCTTGGTCGATTCTTTGAATCCCGGAGAGCATTTCGGGAATCTGATTATTTAGCGAGTTATTTTAATCTGAACAGGCTCTCTCCCATCAAAAACGGCGAAAAAGGGGGCGTGGTCCGAAAATATTGGCAAAGGCGCCGCTCTGAGGAACCTAGAGTTCAACCCTGAGCGCACTCTAACCCACCACATGTGATGGCAGGCTTGGTCTATTCTTTGAATCCCGGAGAGCATTTCGGGAATCAGATTATTTAGCGAGTTATTTTAATCGGAACAGGGTCTCTCCCATCAAAAACGGCGAAAAAGGGGGCGTGGTTCGAAAATATTGGCAAAGGCGCCGCTCTGAGGAACCTAGAGTTCAACCCTGAGCGCACTCTAACCCACCACATGTGATAGCAGGCTTGGTCGATTCTTTGAATCCCGGAGAGCATTTCGGGAATCTGATTATTTAGCGAGTTATTTTAATCTGAACAGGCTCTCTCCCATCAAAAACGGCGAAAAAGGGGGCGTGGTTCGAAAATATTGGCAAAGGCGCCGCTCTGAGGAACCTAGAGTTCAACCCTGAGCGCACTCTAACCCACCACATGTGATGGCAGGCTTGGTCTATTCTTTGAATCCCGGAGAGCATTTCGGGAATCTGATTATTTAGCGAGTTATTTTAATCGGAACAGGGTCTCTCCCATCAAAAACGGCGAAAAAGGGGGCGTGGTTCGAAAATATTGGCAAAGGCGCCGCTCTGAGGAACCTAGAGTTCAACCCTGAGCGCACTCTAACCCACCACATGTGATGGCAGGCTTGGTCTATTCTTTGAATCCCGGAGAGCATTTCGGGAATCTGATTATTTAGCGAGTTATTTTAATCGGAACAGGGTCTCTCCCATCAAAAACGGCGAAAAAGGGGGCGTGGTTCGAAAATATTGGCAAAGGCGCCGCTCTGAGGAACCTAGAGTTCAACCCTGAGCGCACTCTAACCCACCACATGTGATGGCAGGCTTGGTCTATTCTTTGAATCCCGGAGAGCATTTCGGGAATCTGATTATTTAGCGAGTTATTTTAATCGGAACAGGGTCTCTCCCATCAAAAACGGCGAAAAAGGGGGCGTGGCTCGAAAATATTGGCAAAGGCGCCGCTCTGAGGAACCTAGAGTTCAACCCTGAGCGCACTCTAACCCACCACATGTGATGGCAGGCTTGGTCGATTCTTTGAATCCCGGAGAGCATTTCGGGAATCTGATTATTTAGCGAGTTATTTTAATCTGAACAGGCTCTCTCCCATCAAAAACGGCGAAAAAGGGGGCGTGGTCCGAAAATATTGGTAAAGGCGCCGCTCTGAGGAACCTAGAGTTCAACCCTGAGCGCACTCTAACCCACCACATGTGATGGCAGGCTTGGTCTATTCTTTGAATCCCGGAGAGCATTTCGGGAATCTGATTATTTAGCGAGTTATTTTAATCGGAACAGGGTCTCTCCCATCAAAAACGGCGAAAAAGGGGGCGTGGCTCGAAAATATTGGCAAAGGCGCCGCTCTGAGGAACCTAGAGTTCAACCCTGAGCGCACTCTAACCCACCACATGTGATAGCAGGCTTGGTCGATTCTTTGAATCCCGGAGAGCATTTCGGGAATCTGATTATTTAGCGAGTTATTTTAATCTGAACAGGCTCTCTCCCATCAAAAACGGCGAAAAAGGGGGCGTGGTTCGAAAATATTGGCAAAGGCGCCGCTCTGAGGAACCTAGAGTTCAACCCTGAGCGCACTCTAACCCACCACATGTGATGGCAGGCTTGGTCGATTCTTTGAATCCCGGAGAGCATTTCGGGAATCTGATTATTTAGCGAGTTATTTTAATCGGAACAGGGTCTCTCCCATCAAAAACGGCGAAAAAGGGGGCGTGGTTCGAAAATATTGGCAAAGGCGCCGCTCTGAGGAACCTAGAGTTCAACCCTGAGCGCACTCTAACCCACCACATGTGATGGCAGGCTTGGTCGATTCTTTGAATCCCGGAGAGCATTTCGGGAATCTGATTATTTAGCGAGTTATTTTAATCTGAACAGGCTCTCTCCCATCAAAAACGGCGAAAAAGGGGGCGTGGTCCGAAAATATTGGTAAAGGCGCCGCTCTGAGGAACCTAGAGTTCAACCCTGAGCGCACTCTAACCCACCACATATGATAGCAGGCTTGGTCTATTCTTTGAATCCCGGAGCGCTAGGCTCATTTTTATTTAGCAGCTTTCAAACGATGGCGCCAAAACTCTGAGCGTCTCATGGGCTAATCTAATGCTGCTGTGAACGAGACACGGCGGCGGCCAATCGGTTCACTCTGCGACACTGCACGACCGCTTGGGCCGTAAGTCTGCCCTGTCTAAATATCCCCACAACCCCAGTCTGCCGTTTTCGTTTTCGTCGCAGGATGCTCGTGCCGTGGAGGAATCCCCTTGATTTCTCCCTCGTGTGAATACCCCTTCAAGGGGGATGGGTGGCCGAGTGCTCTAGCGCACACGAGCTCGGAGCACGTAGAGCGAAAGCTCGCGCTGCAGAACCCAGATGAGCATCGTACCGGCGTGCGGTCGTGTATCACTACTGCGTGGTGCACGTTAAGTCCGTAAGCAAGTGGTTGTACTGCAGTGGCTAAATTGCTCATCTACAGCTGGGAGACAAGTTACTCGTTGAGGTAGAGTAAGTAGTATGCTGTATAAACATAGACACAACCCAATGTTTCTGCCCTTGAGCTGGAATCTACTGTCGCGGATGAATTGAGCGCCAACAAAATCGAGTCACGCGCCGTAAATATAGCTCTACAATTTGTTTTCATTCATAATTCATTTTATAACATCCGGAATCCGTTCAGTTTGCTTGAAATTGTTTTTTCGTTTGCGCTGTATTTTGAAGACAAAGGCTCCAGGCACAGGAGCCTAAGGTTCAACCTTGACATGACTCTGAACCTTTTAATTTGATAATAGAGGAGGCTATCTAGTACTATTCCTGAAAGCAATTGAATTATCGGGATATTTCTTTAGTTATTTCCATTGAAACATGGCCATTCACATCAAAATTCAGCAAAACGTGGGTGGCATTCAAAATTGGCGCCGCTTTAAGGGAACACTAACTTATCACATGCGACAGTAGAGGATGTTTTCTATCATAATCCGGGAGACGCGATTGAGTAATTGGAATATTTCTCCAATTATTTTGTGTCTTTCGTGTTCGCGAAACAGGCAAAGTTCTGTTGATGGCAGAGTCGCGCAAGTTGTCCGCCCATTCCGGTCACACCCTATTCTATGAAGTTTAGGTTTATAGTACTTCCATATCATTTGACTTATCAAAGAAGATATATTTAGTCCATTCCCATCCCTAGAGTGTTTCGGCAGTTCCCTTCCTTCAATTCTATCATATGGTGTATTGTTCTCATCACCTGCATTTCAAATCGGACCTCAGAAAGCAAAATGTCCGTTTTACACAACCTCGAAAATAAGCTAAACTAGTTACAATTTAACAACCATAAATTTCTTTCGGGCAACTGAGGGGCTCTGCGTACTGTTCTCAAGCACGATCGTGTGTACTAATACCCGGGATCTTACACGCAGAAGCCAAAGCAAAGTGATTTTGTGCAAGTTAGTGCAAGGCCATTGGATTCTTTAGCGCGCACCCAAATCTCAAATTTTCTACACGAAACATTTTACATTTGCTTCTCACCCCCTCCCACCCCCCTCCCTTTCCCCCCCCCCCCCCCAAAAAAAAAAATAAAATAAAAAATAAGGCGTTTTAATCTGCGGCATTTTTTTTTTTTTTTTTTTGTAGCCTAAAGTTGGAGTCGCACTGGTAATATATCACACAAAATACATTCTGCAGTCCTGTTCCAAAACGGGTCACGACGACATCCGTGGTTCCTACGCCACCAGGCAACAGAGGTGGCATACACAGCGCGCATGTCGCGGTGACAGGTTTTGGAACATGTCAGGAGATTATTTCGTATTATCTGTAAACAGTGGTTCCAGCACACGAGTAATTATTACGAAACAAAAAGTTACAAAAGGTTTTTCCTAGGCACACTGATGCACTAAGGACAAAAACTTCCAAAGCAAGATCAATGCGAGTAAACTCAAGCCGCCACAAGTCGCAGCGCTTTTCAAGCCGCCATTCTATTCTCCCGTGCAGTTAACAAGCCTCAAGACCTCGGTTGTAACCTTGGTTACCTTCCACGAGGCTGTGCGTGTATGATGGACGATCGCAACGAGCCGTGGAAAATGCGTGCAATGTGCGAGAAAGAAACGGCAGTGGGGACATTAGAGGCTTGACCGCGTGTGCACGGAACATGCCCCGCTAGCGCACTGTAGTGTCTAAGCATAGTGTCATTTTAGAAGCCCCAATTCTGGAATAAAAAGAAGGACGAAGAATGGCGCCAACAGCGTTTGGTAAGCGTTAAAAAAATTCAATTGTGGGAAAAACGCCATGGTGACTTTGATAACACGGTGCAGCGGATATACGAATGCCATCCTCAATTTCCGCAAGACGGCGATGTTCCGCTTAATGTTCGCAGCAGCAACCAATCGCATGGCGCAAAATGTTACGCAAGTAAGAGCCCATACGCTCATTACTGCGTGTTAGTGACATTTACTCGAGGTTAAAGGAGTCATGAAACGCTTTTCCAACTTTTTCCTGTTTAGATTTCCTCCTCAACTCATAAATCGCGCATTCCACCAAACAGTTCAAGAAGACGGAAAGGGGGGAGTCCCCTTTTGTTCGGAATCTCGTTTGTGTAATCCCGACTCATCCATTTTCCCCCTAGAAGATTAGCAAAATTCAGACAAAATTTGCTTTCCCCATTCCGTTTACCCCGAAGCTGACAGTGCTGTGGAAGCTACGTGCTCCTTGGGCCAGCCACACTTTTGCCACGTGATCACACTCTGGCGCATACCCACACGCTGAAAATGAGGTCAGGCGATGAAAGGGAGGCGGCTGATTGGTCCGGCAAGCGCGTAGCTTCCACCACAATGCCAGCTTAGGGGTGAAGGGATTAAATGAGCTCCGGTATCGTGTGACGTTCGTCTGGGCCCGGTGAAGCGCTGCGGGGGCCCGTGACGCGCTGCGGGGTCCGGGGATTCATCACAGTGAAGAAGCCTCAAGCTTTTGAAGGGAAGGGGTACGAAATAGTCCGCAGTGCTTTGAAATTTTCGTACCGAAAGTCAGGATTTTGACTTCCTACTTTTTTTCTTTTGGACCACGGAACGATGTGCTACTAGTAAAATCCCAATATAAATTGATTTATTCCAGTCCGAAATTCGTTTCATGGGCCCTTTAAAAGCCGGGCCGCAAACAGAGAGGAAGAACCTGGCCCTCACTAGGGAGCCTTCATGTGCGCTTTGGGGGCTTATAACCCTCCCGGAAACAAGCACCTTATCTCACAAGTTCGAAGCAGCGTTGTGGAACCCACGGAGGGAGGATTAGCGTTTTTCCCCTCGGATGGGGGGACCGATGGACACAAAGGCCACTTTCCGGCGCACGGGAAACGCACGGGGAAACAATGAGGAACAAAATGGAGGAGGGGTAAAGGGAAACAGGCAGTTTCACTCTATGCGAAGCGCACATGAAGACACTCTAGCCCTCACTTCTCTTCTCGTCACGGTGTGAGAGGAGGAGATCACCTCTCGTTCCCTCCTCGCTATTTTCAGACTCTTTTTTTTCTTCGTTTTAACCACCTGCCTTTACCCCTTTGTGTCAGTTTGGGGTACGTGCAATAAAAATTGGAACGATTTGAAAGGATTATTTGAAGCTTCGGGTCAGCAGGAGCACTCCCGCGTAAGAAGCCAAACCAGCCGATGAGCTGTTTTGAGCCAGCTTGGCACCTGCTCTTGCCATCAAGTTCGATCAGCTGTTTTTAGCTTCGGTTTGGAGAGCAATTCTTGATGTTGTGAGAATACCAATAACTGTAGTTCGGTTCAGAAAGGTAGTGAGTGGAGTATGCATTTTGTCAGTTTCATTTATTTATAAAGAGATGTCAAGGGAAGTTTACGGCGTCCTCGAAAAACTTTTAATTTGGACGCGCGTTGTCGCAATCTTTTCGCCCCCCCCCCCCCCCCCCCCCCCCCCCCCCCCCCACCCCTTCGCTCTTCGCAGATCTTTGTGGTGTCACAGCGATGCGCGTTTTGATCACTCTGGCTGCGTGGGGCTGCGCCGTGCGGAGATAGAGGCGATGTGAAATCAAAACTATATTTTCACCTCAAAAATAGGAGAGTTCTTCTGGACGCCGTAAAATAGTGTACGGGATTTACATCTTTTTAAAAATTGTTGGTATGGTGGTTTTTGATTAAGCACACCAACTTTCTAATCGAAACTTTGCCTTTAATATTATGAAGGTTAATGAAGTTACGGTAATTAGTCGGCTTTCCGTTGTATTTTTTTCTTGATTTGTCGCACGATAGACCCCAGTCCAAAGCTTCGGGTGACCAGTTCAATCACGATTAAAGTTAAGCTCTGACGTGCATCTCAGTTCGCAATTCAAAGAGCGCTATGTTCATCTCAGTTCGCTATTCAAAGAGCGCTATGTCATTCTTAGCTTCAACACTGTACCCAGTTACACGGCCGACGAAACTGCGGTTACCCGTTAACCGCGGCTTACGTAAACTGATCTTGGCAAGCTCAATTTGGCGCGACTCAATGACAAAATGGCGCCGCCCGGCTCATCAGCGTGTGACGGTAGCAGCTGATGACCCAGAGCGCCGAGAGCGCCGCCTTTCATCGCGTTCTTTCAGCGTATTGCCGCTCTGCGACTAGTTAATAGATATTTGCAAGTATACTCTGCTGATGTATACGTCGCTGTTGAATAGATGCTTGATGGACGGTGAATATGGCCCAAAAATTACACTCGTCGTCCTCATCGTCCAGCACAAGATTGCTGGAAGTGCTCAGACTCCAGAGCCATTACAAACTCTACCTCAGAACCTGCAGATACACACCTTCACAACCCTCAGCTCGTTAGTGGACGAAATTGTGAGGAAGAAACGCGAAGTTTCGACAAAAAGGGCAAAGCAGGAACAAGCGCGAGAACAGTCAGGGAGAAAAGGAGGCAGCCATCCAAAGAAGCGATGAATTATAATGGCTACCGTGTCGGCTACGCAGTTTAACACAGTCGACTGTACTTCCAGCGTTGAAAGGCTGATTACAAGATTAACCTATAAAGCTAAACAAACGTCTTCGAAAACTGTCCTAAACAACCAGACGTGTATATGATGTTTTTCTTTCAATTTCAATCGCATAATTTATGAGTATATTCGCTGACGCGACAACCGCGTAAACGCCTTCTTCACGCTAGCTGAGAACAGAACTTGCGTGTAACAGCGGCGAGCTGTAATTTCCGGTAACTGCAGTTGGGCCTATAACTACAGTTAGTCGTAACCGCAGTTAGTGGTGCCCACGTAACGAATATAATGGTTCGTTATTAGACCATTAGCCCGCAGCTTTGACCTCTAGTCTATTGTAGGCAGAGACGAAGTTATAGTCTCAGCCTCGCCGTATAACTCGCCTGCACATACCGCAAGTGCGTAATTTTCACGTTTTTTTCTTACTGAGAGATATATGTAGTCGTTTAAAAAAAGCCACGCAGTATATGAGACATATGAAATTTTCAATCTGACAAATATAAATAATGGGGCATGCGTCTTGCGTGCTTCTTTTCTTTTCGGCCTAGAAAGAAATTCCGGGACATTTGAAATCGAGTCCATAATGAGGCGGGAGTGTCGTCACGGTGAATTATGTCATGTTTCGCGGGCTATATTGCTGGCCAGAAACAAAAAGCATGCGAGCCGTATCACGTTTCAAACACCTCATTCGGGTGCTGGGGGCAACGTATTGGGTCATTATAATTGTCTGTTTCATAGATTAATTAGGAATCATTTATAACGATCTGTCGGTCTTACAATACTCATTCTTGGTGCCACCTCTATGATGAGAGATTGGTCCGTGCAATTCTGAGCGGAGTACTTCAGCTCGGCAACTTTGCTCAAAGTTCGCTATTCGAGACGCGTCACCATGCTAAAACAGGAATATAAGAATAAGCCTATTAACGTTTTGTGGGCTTTCATAGAGCCGCATTATGATATTCAAAAACCATCAATGGGTTTACAAGCAGCAGTTCTGTCAAACCACGGTTTGGTGGCGCATGCGACTGTTCGAAGTTGGTGCCATACAACGAACCTGGGAGAACCGTACTCTTTCTTTTATTTCGAGTGGTATATAAAAATCTACACCTGCATTGACGAATCAATTTTCTGCATTCCCACTTGTCACTCTTCTAAGGAATCCCTACAGGATTCGGATACAGATCTCGCACGTGTTCAAGGACACATTTCGCCATGATTTCCTGCTCGGTGATGACGTTGAGCGGGCCGCTGTTTCGCATCGTTTTAGGTAGGCCTGGCGACATCAGATGCCTAAATTTCTAAGCAGCCTCAAAACTTGAGGTAGTACACGTTACGGACTCCTGGATTTTTTCGTGATGGTCGCTCTTCTTCGCCCACTCTGACGCAGCCTCGGACAATTATGCAAAGCTTGCAAAGGCAGTCTGGGCATTCCATTTTCCAAACTGCGGACAAAGAGGAACAGAAGAGAATAAAAATATCGTAATATCTTCTGTCTTTTGAGAAACGGTATAATTTGCTAATATTGCTATTTGCACTATTTTACGTGACGAAAACCTTGATTATGCCACTCAGTCTCCGTCTCTCTTGCTCTTTTTGCTGATACGGAACGTATATGTCAGCTGTCTAGTTTACAGTTTCATCTGTTCACAAACTAAGTACAAGTATGGAGACGAACCAATTTTTAAAGGGCTCAAGATACACAAAAGATACCGTTAATCGATTCACTTTTTATGGAAGTCTGTTTCTTACTGTTCTTAGTTGTTCCAACCAGGAGGCGGTTGCTCTAGAAATCAAATGCAGTATGAACACATATATGATGCGCAAGAAATGGTAAGGCCGTGCTCCTTTTTATACATCACTATATTGTCCAAAAATGCAACTTGTTTTACATGCTTCCCTATCTTACTGCAATAATTCCGACTTGTATTCACTCATGATTATTACTTTGAAGGAGAAAACAATTGTTTATACAATCAAACATCAGTGTGCCGTTGTTAGAAGGACCAAATCGTAGCTTTGGGGGTAGAGCTTGAAGTCCAGAAAAAATACCCACCTCTTTTGCTTTCGGCTGTGATGTTTACGCTTTGTTTACTCGATATCAATATGGAGTGTTGTAACATATGTGTCTCTATGCAGTGAAAAGCGAGCGTGTTTTAAAACTAAAAACAAAAGAAATCCATAAAAACAAAAAAACAAAAATGAGCCAGTGTGTAGTTTGCTTTCCTAAATAATCCCTCTCATTCGGCATTGAGGCGGATAACAGGGTTACAAAGGGTTTGTCCTGGGAGAAGGCCAAGGTTTTTGTTGCAAGCTGACGTATCCTTGAGGCTCCCAACCCTCCTCGCTCACCAAGGTCACAGTGGACGCAAAGTCGAAGTGTCTCATTGTCCAGTGTGGCCGACAACCGACGACACCTGTTTTAACGCCCGCCTGAGTTTCGAAGGCACCTTAGGTTGGGTGCTTCAACAATCTATTGGATCAGAGTTTCTTACTTTTTTTTTTATGCTTGTCAACCTTTTTAAATGCGAATCAGTTCTGAGCAAACCTTCTCACTTTGCACGTCGGTCGCTGAATTTCTGGCTCTCTGGGTCGCCGTGGGTTCTCTATGTCCGAATCCGCGAGACGCAAAACAGTGTCTTTCGCTCATTCGAACGGCAGCACGAGCTCTTGAAAAGAGAAATTGTAAAGAAGGGGGGCGTCAATCAACAAGCACCACATGGAACTCCCAGGGAACTCGAGCGTTCTCTGTTCTTTCATAGTTCTTCGCTAGAGTTGTCTGCTCACCGCGGCGAGCGGACGGCTGCCTCGCCGTATACGAAGAGCGTCTCGCAAAAAGGGTTAACTTAGAGCCACTAACGTCATCTAATCGCATAACAGAGAGTTGTAGTAGACATAACTAAATATAACTACCGGAGTAGTTATGTCTAGGATGGTTCGTGCTGCGACGACATGGCCGCCGCCCTCGCTTCGGTTACAAAATTTCGATCCCACTGTCGTAGGAGGGCTCAGCGGGTTTAAATCACGACTGTAAGTAAACATGTCCTGGTACTTTAGCTGCGGCATGCATATTTGAGATTGTTAAGGTTCGTGATCAAGGGGAAATTAAACAAAAAATGCAAGCATGCGGTGGGTGTGCATCCTCGTTTTTAGCTTTATAACCTCAAAAAGTTCAGTCCTAAACTAGCTTGCGTCTATGGCCGTACAGATAAGACGTTTGCTGCTTTGGCTCCTGACCGGCGAAGTGACGAAGCCATTGGTTCGAATCCCTGGCCCAACCTGATTACATGACACGTGTGAGTGATTGCGTGAATTTGAGCCAAATGATCCCGTACTCTACGTGATCAGGGAACGTCAGATCAAACGTTAAGCAGGCCTAATCTTACGTGATGACGCGTCCCGCGAGAAGTACGGCGTACTTCTCGCGGGACTCGTACTTCTCGCTTTTATAACGTACTTCTCGCTTTCATCATTACGCGATCACGTAATATTACGCCGTAATGTAGGGTAAGGCCTAACGTTAGGGTCTAATGATCCTAATCTAACGTGATGGCATGTCCCGCGATCACGCGCGATTAGGCGACTTTGTCACGTGATCACGAAAGATTAGTTCTAACGTTAGGACGAATCTTAAGTGATTGCGTGACTCAAAGGTCACATAGTCGCGGAGACCTTAATTCGGCAGTTTCAGGTCAGTTCCACAGGGAAATGTTTACTCAGCACACTACGCCGTAATTTGCGTGGTATCTACATTTTTTTTTTTTTCGCGCTGTTTACATAAATATCTGTTTACATCAGCCAAATTAGACGTTCGTGTTTATACAGCGTAAGGTCGCCACTATGAGGTGACACTCGCTGCAGATGAGCAAATTTGCCAGTGCAGTACAACCGCTAACCTGGGCTCTTTAACGTGCTCACGCAGTAGTAATACACGACCGCACGCATGCAGGTCCGATGCTCGTCCAGATCGAACAGGGGTGGGGCTCGAGCCCATGGGACCTGGGTTCTGCAGCGCGAGCTTTCGCTCCACGTGCGTCGAGCTGGGTGTGCGCTTTTGCCACGGTGGCTTTTGCACATCCTGGGTCGCTAAACTCGTCAAGCACAACTTTGTGCCCGAAGTTTGCGGAACGCGCTGATTGGACTCTCGCGACGCTGACGTCGCGCCGAGCGAGGTGTCAATCATTCGAACGCTAATTTCTTTGAGAGAGGCAGAATGTAGCGAAGTTCATCGAGGCGCGCGTGCAGCGCGTGAGGGGCGCGAAGAGCCCGCTGATTGAACGGCTTCGCCGATGACGTAGCGCCCATTTGTCCTTACATCCCTACGCCAAGCTAAAATTAATGCTTTGCAGATTGTTCCTAGGCGACCTGCTGACGCTCAAAATCCCTCCGAAGTTTGTGTAAAAAAGAAACCTCGTTTGTCGAAGTTGTCGCTGACGTCAAAGTGACGTTTCCAAACTTTGCGAGAGCCGTGGTTTGAGCTCGAGATCTTCGCTTCGGATCGAGGCGAAGTTAAACTTTGTCAACATGGCGGTGCCGTACGCTGGGGCCGAGCTTATCTTCCGCCACCGTCGGCGTCGCTACTGAGACCGCCGGGGACGCCTTTCAACTCCCCGGCGACGCTTTCGGTGACAGTACCGGCTATCGAAAGCCGTTGTGCGTTGACTCTGCGACGAGCTTCGTTCGCCGCCTCTGTCCGTGGAACAACAAGTTCTCTGCGCGCTCTGGTTCTTCGGAACCGGTAGCTTTCAAGGCATGGTGGGGACTGACGAGCACCTGTCAATCTCCCCCATGACTGTGAGCCGGGCTGTCAGAGTTTTTGCGGCTGCCATCGTTTTTTTTTTTTTTTGTTTTCTTTCCTGTAATATTCGAAGAGGTACTAATAAACTGGTATACCATTTAGAATGTTGGGAAAAAAACAAGAACCGGGGTAATTCTTGGGTAGGGTCGAGTCTCCCGGCAGCCGGCAGAATTATTTCCCCGAAATTCTACTGGCAGTCGTCACTCATTGGCGGCCAAATCAGTTCATCGAACGACGTGTCATCGACAGATCGTTTCATAGGCACGCGATGTAATCACATGAGAGATTTTCTTCAGTTAGAGGTATATACACATTAAACATTTTCACACCTTTATACATGTAAGTTGAATGTCCCATAACTAACACACTACTAAGTGTAGCGATGAACCTTATAAGAGAAATGTAAACCTCACACCTTTAAAAATATGCGATTTTTTAAACACGTTTCTTAAGACGTGTGATAATGCACTACATCTTTTTATAAAGATGTAAAGCTACAATACCCCTTCTCGTCAGGCACGTAGCCAAGTGGGGGGGCATAAGGCCCGCCCCCCCCCCCCCCCCCGCCAAAATCTTCCATTTTGCTGGGGCCTCCTCTCCTCCCTCCCCCTCATAGAGAGCACTTTGTATCCGAAGGTGCTCTCATCTGAACGTGCTTTAAATCCTGTTTTGTGATGCTCCGATGGATTAACTGCGTATTCGGCGGACTAAGTTGGTCTTGCAGTGGATCTACTCCGTTCCACCTTGAATTGGACCGCCGCGGGCGCTAGACGTCAGCGCAGCCAGTCCGGCGCGGAAAAGATACCACGTGATCTTCAGGCTCTGCTCTGCGACGTGCGGTCGTGTGACATGCTGGCACTTCTTAATTGACTGGAAGAGTTCGTGGCTTATCTTTGTTTAAATACACATTTAATATAGTGCGCGCTGATTTATTTTTAGTTGTTTTGTCTCAATAATCTACTTGTAATAAATAAACTTTGTTGTCACTAGATTAGTGATAACGCCAGCATAAGTTGCCTTCCCTGCCTAGAGAAGCATCTTTGAGGTCTACTCAACAATACTTACCTGTACAGCCCAATGCCCGAGAGAAATACATGCTTGAACCATATTATTGTTTATCTCGCCCCGATGGCGCTGATAAGAAGAAGCAACAAACAAGATTTAGAATCTCATTCATAGTTCGACTGTCAAATCACTGAATTCACTATCCCCGCCTGAATTGCAGTAAGGCTCTCGTTTCCTATAATGAAGTGAGCTGATTTAACTGATATCGTCTTATGTGATTACTCCTCTCTTTATATTGCGTTGCACGTTGCGGGAACCCAATAAATAAATAAACAAGTCAAATAGTGACTACATAAATAAAGAAATAAAACGTATTTTGCACGTTTTTCGCGTAACAAATATTTCGCTTACTTACTCGGTTTTAGATCAAAACGTAATCGCACAGAAAAGTCCGAATCAATTTAGCTTTCATAAAAAAGAAACCTGGATTGGAATATGATGACATGGCGAAAAATCACGGAAACAATAAAAAGGTATCTTGATTTTTTTAAGGCAGCCGAAAGGACACCCTTTGTTCATACCCTCTAAGCCTCATTTCTATACCTATATTTAAACCCCCAAGCCCACCGCCAAGTGAAATACTGACTTTTTTAACCGAAAATACCGTGTTTTATAACTACTCCGGTTATAGACAACTTTAAACCGGTTGAGGACACAAGGCAAGGTTAGTCGGTACCGGTAACGCCTCTTAGAGGACACAAAAAAAGCAGGAGAGCCTGTTAATGTAACAAGCTCAAAGGGCAAGTGATGACCTTTCCTGTCCGTCGTTTATCGGTGTTTGCAGATGTGAGAATCCTAAGCTGACAGGTTACCTTCACCCTAGATTGGACGAGGTATTTGTTCACACTAAGCGTAAGTCGCCTTCTCCACTGAAGCCGGAAAAATTGAAGCGGAACTTTTTCAGGGTCGTTTTTGTGGCATTCAGGAGTGCGCGATAGACTTGGACGGACGTCGCACTCTGCCAGCTGTCATTCGAGTTCGTTCAAACCATTTAAAGCCATTTCGCCGACTTATCCTCAAAACGCAACTAATCGACATCCGTGCTCTAAGCCTGGTAGCGTAAGAAGGACAGTTTTTTTTTTTTTTTTCAAATACGTTAAAACTGTGTCTCTTGTGTTTACGTTTAAAGGTTTGAAGCCTATCTTTTTTTTAAAGTAGGGGAAAAAAAGAAGCTTAAAGTTGCTTATATATATACATTTGTTTTTTAATAGCAGAGGTATACGGGAACGCTGAAGAAGGTTTAGTTGTCTATTTCCCTTGCCAGTTCACTGCTTTCTAGTTCCTTCTTGCTACTTCCTTGCCTTTTCTGTGTAAAATATTGTGTCTCCGGGTAGAAGCTGATCGTCAATCGTATACCAACCTGGGAAAAGCGTTGTTTGTTTGTTTTTTTGCTGGTCCAGATTTGTGTCTCTTGTTTGAACGTTTGAGACCTAGCTCCTTCTTAGCAGGGTAAAGAGAAGCTGGAATTTTCTTTTGGTCTGTTTTTTTAATGAATAACAGAGGTATACGGGAAGGCTACAGAAGGATTAGTTGTCTGCTTCTCTTGCCAGTTCAGTGCTGTCCAATTTTTTTCTTGCTACGTCCGTGCATGTCTCAGGGGAAAAGGTAATGGGAAAGGAGACTCTTGTGAGACTATAAAATAAGTGAGCACGGTCCGACGATCGCACAATTCTCGCCCCGTCTTGCTCTCACTGCCTGCATCTCGTGCGTCAACATCACCTGATGTCCTTCTACCCGGTTGAGAGAATCATCGCCCACACGGTAAGTGATTCTGGATGTTTTTTTTTACTTTATATCAAATTTAGTTGATTCATTTTTTATTGTGTAGTTGTTTGGCGATATCAGTTTTATTTTTAGCAAGCATTAATTTGAAGAATTATGCATCTATTAAATGTAACAAAACATTATACGGCATTCTAAAAATGTTTTGGCGTATTACCTTACCAGTGCAAGGTTGGCAACGTTTTACGCAATCCTTACGCGTCTCGGTAAAACTCTTGCAGGAAAAATGGAAAAACGTCGTAAGCAGGTTCCGGCTTTCCTTGGCGTACAGAAATGATTTCTTTAATAATCGAATCTGAGGACAACTGTTCGAATAGGATCAGTCGAGTAGTTCTCCCATGCACTCACTGTTTGACAACGTGTCTGAATCAATGTTATACAAACTGAGTATTACTCCAAAACTTAACTAGAACAAAATAGACAAAGTCGTTTAGTATTTGCTTGAAAATTAAGCATTGAATCCACTTCGCAGGGGACTGTAGATGTCGATACTTTTATTGTAGCATAACTGTACATCGTCTTTTGGTAGCTTTTAAGAGTCGTAGCCTCTAGGCTAGTTTGTGAATGTTTTCTTTAATAATATGCAAACAATGCACGCCTCATTTACGAATGATAAACTCTTCACGTGAGACAGTCACCATTATTTGGCGCTCCTCCATTCACTGGTCGAATTCCAACCAATCGTGTTGCCTTAAGCCTGGTTCAGACAGTTGCGTTTGACTGCTTTTGACTGCGTTGCGGCAGCGAGAAACCAGGGCATCCCTGCTGCTTCTATCGCGTGCCAAGATGATTCCTTGGATTGGATTCCACGCTCCATACGAAGCACGGATGTGCCGGTGACTCGCTTTCGGTTCTCAACGCAACGCAGTCAAACGCAGTCGAACGCATGTGTCTACCGGCCTTTAGGCAGCTGAACTTTTTAAAAGGGCAATATATAGTAGACCTTTCCAATAGTGGCCGGGGATATTTTTAGTGTTTGTGCGTACGGCACGTGCTTTGCTCGCTTTGTCAAGCGTCAAGCATGCGCGTGCTGGGCTGAGAATTTGTGAGCATTGGAAAGGTGAATATCATGCTCTTCGCGCTTCGCTTTTCTTACAAGCACCGACAACCATTACCGTCAGAACGCGCGTGAGACGTGCTTTAAGCGAGGGCTCTGTGAAGAAAATGGCGTTTTGATAGCTCAGTGGCAGTGCGTTGCCGCCATTCGCTTCCAAGAGCTGCACGGGGCACGCGTCTGGTGCAGTGTCCAACTTGACGCCGCTTGTTTTAGGAACCCATCGAGGGGCTTTAGCAGTGAACGGTTTTCTGCCCCTGCACTCTTACAAAGTCCTTTGTGGCTACTTCCTTGTCAAACAACGGTAGTCCAACCACAGCGTTCAATCCGATCATATCGAGCGAATACTTCTTTAAAAAAACCCGAGCCAGAAAATATGAACGGCGCTGCAGCAATGAAGATGACGTTCTATACACTCAGTGGCAACGTACAAATGGCGTTTTCGAACGAAACTAAATATTTAACTTTGTCATTCGATCATCTCGCTACAGCGAATGCGGTGATTGGTTGCTCGCTTGAGAGGGTGGAAAGACATGGGCATAGTCTAAGAAATGCCTGCATGTCTACTTACCCGCAAAATACAAGAGCCAATCTCTGCGATCCACAAAATCAGCTCAGCGAGTAATGAGGCGGAACATCCGTTTAGACCTAAAAATGGAGTCTGTACTGTTGCATTGCGCAGTGCAAATCGCCATGCTTGCATTGCGTAACGCCACGGCGCAAACTTAATTTTGAGGTCTAAACATCCGCCTCATCATTCGTTGAGCTGATTTCGTCGATTGCAGAGATTGGCTCTTCTAGTGTTCTAGGGGTAAGTAAACGGGCAGGCGTTTTTAAGAGAGCATTAGCGACACCTGATTTCTATTCTGATCAAGAAAAACCCAACGGTTGGAGTTTAAAATGCTTCGCGGAGCACTATGTACAGTCTGTAAAACGTTTCTAGCCCACCTCGCGCACGGCCGGAGCGCACTCTTTTTTGTACGGCGGCGCTGTACGCGCACGCTCTTGCTTCGCGCTCCCCTTCATAAAAATGTGCGTCTTGCCTGCGCTCGTTGCGGGCGGCTGCTGTACGGACACGATGCTGTACAAAAAGGCGCAACAACGTGTGATGATGACTGCCCTTACGCTTTAAAAAGAAAGCACCACGTGACATCATATTACGAAGTATATGGGCGCATTGTTTCCGAATTTTAATATGATCATGTTGGTACCAGTGCATGAACAACACAGATAAAAAGATGCGGCAGCAAAAGGTTGTTAGGACTGAAATTCTCAGCCGGATACGAAGGGGTTTCATCTGCAAGCAGCCACACAACGCCCCAGGGAGCAGGATAGCAGACTGTACAACAAATACACAAATAATGCTCATGACCTTTCAGCGTGCAAATCATAATAATAGTTTAAAGTAGGAAGAGGGAGGTTATTCACTGGACGCCATATTTGAGGTAACTGCTCACAGCGCATGCCCGGAAAGAGTTTCCGGTCAGCTCTCGGGCAACCCCAAGAGAAGAGGGGAAGAAGAAATCCTTTTATCACCGGGACTCTCCTTTGTGGGTCCGAGGCTTCCCCAAACGTCGCTATTCTCCCTCTAGAAGATTATAGAAGATTAACTTGCCACTCAAAATTCGTACCAAAAGCATCTTTCCCCTCTCTTTCTTCCCCCGTGGTCAGGAAGCAGCAGCGAGCTCAGCTATGACGGCCAGTGAATATGACGGCCCAAGTCCTTTCTAGGGCTCGTCCACTGATCTCTTTTGGGGTTTGGCACGAGTAATTCCTGGCTGGTCACAGTGCCGAATGCGTGCTTACTCGGCTGTGACGGCCACCCAGAAAATGCTCGTGCGAAACGCACAATCAGATCAATTATTGCGTCTTTGAAGCCCGGTTCGCACACATGACACCGGAACAATTGTGTTCGCATTACAGAGCGAGACAGATAATGCAAGTAGTAACTTCGTCAAACAATCACATGTCACGGCTGTCCCGGTATCATGTTGTTCGTGTTGTTTCTGTCATTCCTTTCGCTCGGAACGAAAATGTGTGGACCGGCCTTGAGGCCAGTTCACAAATTGCGTTTGGAACGACAGAAACGACTCGAACGACAAAAACGAATGGCAGTATTGAGTTGCTGTTTTTCTTTCCCCTCGTTTGTCAGCTAGGGTTGTCGAGTGTAAGAAAAGTAAAACAGTCACCATTAGAAAAAAACAACTTTTGTTTGGTTTTAAGTAAGGTAAGGTTACTTAAACGTTTCTAAAACCCAAGAGGGAGGCTACAAAGAGGGAACAAACACAAAACGCCTTACCCTATTTTTTTTTCCACTAGCATGTATTTTCTAACAGGACAGATTTATATTTAGTGGACCCAAACGATCTATTTACTATATGGTAAGAGTAATGACAAACTGGAAACTCAGTTATTTTATAAAACAAAAATTAAGTAGGAACAGTTTGTATGATATATAATACACCGTACCTTTTGTTGGAGGAAGGAAAACTTGGTAGTTCTTTTCATTCAGTCAGCAAACTTTCAATGGCGTAATAATTCAAAAAATAGAAGCCCGAAGAAATAAATGTCATGCTTTGAACAAACAAAAATACGCAAGCGAACTGAAATATGTCAGAATATGCGGATGACGACATTTTATGTAACGACATCTCATGTGCCGTCATTAAGCCGTGTTGGTCAGAATAGAGGGGTATTTTACACTTGGCTTTTTCAACTAAACATGGTAAATGAATTTGAATTTATTAAACCGTTTTTAAGAAGACATTCAGTAGCAAAAACAAATGTCTAGTGAAATAATAAAATGAACCAAATAATTCCGATGTCAGTCAAATAAATCTGGGTTTAGGTAAATGGTCAGCTAGAACGAGAGGGACAAACATAGACAGGGAGAAACAGAGACATACATACAGCGGTGTGTATGTCTCTGTTTCTCCCTGTCTGTGTTTGTCCCTCTCGTTCTAGCTGACCATTTACCTAAATTATGTACCAACTAGCTCAACTTCAGCCTGTTATAAATAAATCTGATTTAAATCAAACAAATTTTGGTCATTCTCTCTCTGCGATATACGAAATCAGCTCAGCGAATGATGAGGCGGAACATCTGTTTAGACCTCAAAATTAAGTATGCGCTGTGGCATTACGCAGTGCAAGCATGACGCTTTGCATTGCGTATGCCACGGCGCAGACTTCATTTTTAGGTCTAAACGGATGCTCCGCCTCATCATTCGCTAAGCTGATTTTGTAGATCGCGGAGATTGGCTCTTCGAGTGTTTGCGGGTAAGTAGAGGCGCAGGCATTTTTTAGGGTGTACACTCTAAAAACAAAAGCCCGTGCGTCTACTTTCCCGCACAAAATTCGGAGAGCCAGCCTCCGCAACTTACGGAGGCAACTCGGTGAATAACGATGCCGAAACATATGCTTAAACCAAAAAAACGCAGTCTGAGTTATGGCATTAAGCAGTGCAGCCTCTGTAAGTTGTGGTGGTTGGCACTCTGCGGTGTTGTGCGGGAAAGTACACGCACGGTTGTTTTTTTGTTTTTTGTTTAGAGTGTATGTGCCTCTGGGGTCCCGTTGCCTTTTGTGCTGTATTTCATCATGATGTCAGATAAATGGTTTTAAGAGTATTTCAGGAGATGACATTTAATGTCAAATGTGTGCTTAAAAAGTGCTGATGGGATTAAATCAGAACTATTTATAAGGCAGTGGACAAATGGGTATTTTGCAGCATGCTTACGTTCCTGAAGATTTTTACATATGAAAATATATTTTTTGTGAAAACTATGAGAGGTGTAATGCACGTTGACCAACATGTTTGTACCTCCATTTATGCAGAGCAAGGGCTTTCTGGTTCAATGGAAGGGACTTCCAAAATGGCAGTCTACCTTGGAGCCTCGTCGGCATCTCAACGCAGAATGCCTGAGGGAATTCTGCAATCCCAGTGAGCCAGCCCAAAACCGCTTGGACTCTGCCACGGAGAAACTCATCTACGAGGTACAGAAGAAGCTCGCGAACCCAAGGACCTCCAACGGGCTTGTAAGGGTTGAATTTGACCTCGACATATTTCGGTGGGTGTTTCACAAAAAGGGTGCAAAGCTTGATGGAGGGTGGCTCCTCTGCAATGAGTCCGACTTTGAACGTCTAAAGCTGCCAGCTGGCTGGCATGAACGCGAAAGCAAGCTGGGAGGGAGTGTGGCCGTCCAGTTTCCATTGCGTGTGAAAGGCGTCCTTCGCCGTCAGAAGTCGTCGAGGGTGTTTGTTGGTGGATTCCCCCAAGAATACCTGCATATTTTCTTTGTTGTCCAGGGGGTGAGCACCCGTTAAAAATGGAGAACTGTGGAGGCGTCGTCCGCGTCACATTGGAGTCAAATGTGCTTAAGCTAACGCTTAGTAATTTTATGCTAAGGAAAGTGCATCATGAAAAAGAGTTGTTATGTAAGTCGTACATCGAAGCCCTTCAACCTTACATTCCAAAGCACGTCGTCCCGATACCTGTGAGCGAGGTACTTGAAATGAGGTTGCGGTCGCTCTGCACATCAACCGAAAGTAAGTTTAAGAGAACAAAAGGGCGAGACAAGCCTAGTTTTCTGCTGCGGGAACGGACCTTAACAATTGACGTCGACGCAAAGGCGTCTTTTCTAACCGCTGACGACAGCAATGCTCAAAGAAACTGCGCCTCTTCAGAAGCGTTGGTTTCTGTTCTGCAGAGAGAGATAAATAAAAAAACAACTGAAAAGAATGAGCTGGGCGTAACTGTTTCTCAGCTGAACAGCAGAATAAATGCCTTAGAAAAAGAAAAGGCTGACCTCGAAAAAAAAAACGAAACTTTAACATTGTTAACTGGTCTCGGCAACCATAACAAAGGAAAAAAGGTCGGTGAAGGTAGTAGAAAGACAGATCAGCGCAAGCTTAGGGCTGTTGCCAGCAGTGTCGCAGGGTCTATAGACGAGCTCTTGTGCAGTTTTGGTCTTAACTTGCAAGAAATATTTGTGCAAGACCTGAAAGGTCTGTTACACAAAATTTGCTACGACGGTGACGACTCGCGTGTCCATTCACGCGTGAAAGCCCCATTTCGAGGCATGGGCATCACTTCATACTCCGAGCTTAGCCAAAGTGACAAACAAATCGTGAGCTCGGTTGCCTGCCTTCTTGATGATCATGCGTGCAGTGACACGTTTTGGCAAGAGCTTTCGCGAACTGTAAAAGGCCTGCCGGCTCTGAGTTTAATTAACAGTTTCCGGTCCACCATCGATCGTAGACTTGAAATAACAAAAACACCCGGAAAAGCTCATGGGGCACAAATCTCGTTTCTAGACGAGCTGGAGTATGTCATCAAGACAATGGCGACGAAAAAGAAGGTTACTTTGCGCGAGCTGAGTGCTCAACCTCTGATCATTAAACTTGAAGGGGACGGATGTAGAGTCAGTCGGAAGACATCATGGACAACTCTGTCGTTTGTAGTGATTGAACCTAACAAACGCCTGCAGTCGCACAGACTGCACCGTCTTTTGGCGCTTGTAGCGATGAACGAGAGCTATTTTTCGGTCAGAGAGTCTTTTCAAAACCTTGTTCAAGAAATAAGCACTCTGATCAAGGACGAGTCGATAATTGTTGAAGGTGTAACCTTTGCAATAACCGTCTGCCTCGGCTCAGACTTGAAGTTTTTACTTGTCGTATTAGGATTGCAATCTGCCTCTTCAAAATTTCCCTGTCCATTCTGCTATGCTGACGCGAAGGAGAGATGCAACCCGTCCCTGCCTAGCAGTCATTTTAACTCTCCGCCTTTGGCCAGAACTGTAGCGAACCTAAATTTGGACTGCGATGCGCTCATCCACGGAGTTCAATATCCGACTATTTTCCAAGTGGAGCCGGCCTTGGTCGTGCCAGATACCCTCCACATGTGCTTGCGGATTCTGCACAGGCTCCTCGAGAATGTGATGATAGAAATGGAAGACTTTGACTGTGCATTCCAAGTCCGAAACCCTCGCGCTAAAAACCAGTGCATGGATAAGTTTGTAGATTTAGTAAACAGCTGTGGCGTAAAGTTTGAAGTGTGGCAGGATGAAAAGAAAGGGCGCTCGTTTACGTCGCTAACAGGGGGCGACTGCCACAAGCTGTTAGGGACTCTCCCAGAAAAACTGAACGGTCAACTGCACGGAGATACGGAGGCATCTGTTATCTTTCTTTGGAAGACGCTCCTAGACGTGCTTACGCATTTTGAAAGGGATGTGCTGGGAACGTGCGTCGAGCAAAAGACGCGAGCTTTTCTCTCTACTTTTGTTCAGCTTGGCAACACCAAGCGCAAAGGTTATGGTAAGGACAGGGTTACTCCGTACATTCATATCTTTGCGCACCATGCTCCAGCAAAACACACTCAGTTTAAATGTCTCGGTTGGTTTTCCAGCCAAGGGCTGGAAAAAAAGAATGACGTGCTGAAAAATCTGCATCACGCAAGATCCAACAAGTGGAACCCGGCTGCTGACGCGCTCAAATTAGCGAAACGAACAGAAACCTTCTCAAACGATGCGAACGCTCGAGCCTACGTTAAAGCAGATGTCGCCTATTGGCAGGGCGGTGGCATTCAGGAAAGCCGAAAGAAAAGGCAGCGTTCTGCGGCGGGCTCGTTCGGTGCGAGCAGGGAGCTTGACTTGGAGAGCATGAGCGTGGGGCAGATGCGAGCCGAGTTGCGTTTTCTTGGCACACAAACGTCGTGCAAATGCCCGCGGAAAGTTCGTGACATGCTGTGTAAAGCATTACAAAACTCGGAAGACGGAGAGTGATTATGCTTACATTTCGTGTCGGTCCTTGTATTGTTATGGTGCACGAGATTATAATCAAACTTTATGTGCACGTCTTAAATACATTTTTTTTTTTCAAGCATGTGAGAGTGTCATTGTATTTTATATCAACTTTTTTGCCCTTAATTGTTTCTTTGAATGTTGTACCCGCGATTCTACTCATTCATTTTATACACTGTATTGTATGGAGCCAACAAATATTACTGTTTTGCGAATGTTGTAACACTGAGAGAGTTTTGTATCAATGTCTGGCTCTTCACTGAAAGAGGTATATTGTAACATTGAAACAGCTTTGTACATATCCCTTCCCTGTTTGTTGGATCAAGATCTTTCTTTATGCCTTTCATGTGTAACACATTTATTTTTGTCCTAGTTATAAAGAAACAGTCTGTGTGTTTCTTGTAATTTTGGTTGTAATAAACCGCCTCTTGTAAATTTGGTTGTAATAAATTGTGACTGGCTTGTATCTCGTGCTTTGAATGCCCGTTATTTTCACACAACTTTGCACAACATTTAGATGGTCTTTGGTCAAGAAGATACCGGTCCGGTCAACAAATCGACGTGGACAATCTTGCATTCAGTAGTAGCACTTTTGAATGCTTTGAAATACACCAACACTTTGAAATACACCAATATGCAAAGTGTATTTTTTACTCTGTCCAGATTTTTTTAGAGAAGTGCCGCGAAAGCTACAATGATTAGGTTTGTGCAGGTGAGATACGGATAAAAAAAAAATTCGAAAAGAAAAAGAAATATTTTTTCTTTGGAAAGGCGCATATTGCAGGGCCGCGTTTGTTTTGCTTTTTATTATTTGCGGCGCAGTTGACGCCGCGATGTCCATCGGGCCGGAAACCACTCCCTCAGGCATTTGTGGCGGGAAAATTTGTACAAAGGACTCTGCGGAGAATTTTCTATTGGGTGTTTATTATATTATATTGCCTCCGCTCAAAAAATTAAAAATTTTCTCGTACTCTTCTTTCTCTACAAAAGCATACACAATTTATTACAACAGTGTTTGCAATCTCGTCGAAATGTCGCGATTTCATTGGTCACATGAAATCGCCTGATATGACCTCGGTGTATTCGACATTTGACTGTTGTTTTTTTTTAATTAAAGAAATCCGTCGCGCACTCATATTTAGGCGATATCAGAAACCTCCTCAGGGCCCCCGACCTACAAAAAGTTTTTCCTACGAGAAGGAGAATCCTTCTCGCCTAACTTTCCGTTTCCCCCTCCCACAGCCATCTCGGCTATCTAAAGGCGGAGGACCCTTTTTTTGCCGCTGGAAGGGGGTGGGGGATGTAAATTTGTATATTTGTAATTTCGAGGCACCTCGCCTCAGCAGCCGAACTTTCTCCTCCATAGCGTCCCGCTTGTTTGTTTCCAACTGAAGCGGAAATCTTTTTAATGGGGTTTTTGGCTTTCTCGTCATTCGAACGTCGTAGTAAACACATCGCATGAACGTCGCACTGTTTATTTGCAACCTATATGATGTGGCTCTGCTGTTGCGACCCAATCAATTTAATTATCAATCATTATTTGTTATAATTCCATAGTGCCATGGTAACACGTAAGCGCGTCGATTCAAAGGAAGGAATAGATCATCGTATTTATTTTCCAAAAATACCCGCTCCTGTGACGCTCGAGTGCGTTATAAAGTATTACGCGCGCCTGAGGGAGCGCGTAATACTTTATAACTGTCGTTGACGATCAAATATTTGAGGGAAATGCATGACTTATCTATACCATATTGTTACGTCTCTGAGAAGCTTTTGGTGGCTTTTGGATATCATAGATATCGCTCATCGTGAGCCTGGAATGACTGATCTTTATGTATTTCGTACAACACAATGATGTGTGTCAATAGCACAAAAATAAAGAATAAATAAAAGCGCTGGACTATCACTCACCTGAATCAAGCGCTAAGATAAACGGCCTCATTTTCGCTAATTCCGCGATATGCAAGAAAATTTGGAAAGATTGATCACAGGAATGAATCAACCCACGTAAGGGGTGCTTAGCATACCACCCATTACAAAATTGTGTTCCTCCGAAATACGTCTTGCTAAAAACGGCTTTTTAGAAAAATAGCTAAAGCCCGCCAAGACAACGTTGGTTATAGACTTATAGTCCATTCTGACATGTCCTCAGGAAAAACCTATAATGTGTTAATTTTCGTATTCCTCATGATCTTTATATAGGCGTCGTGAGAATAGAATGGCATCGAATTGTCATATACTAGGAAGTTGTAGTAGATCGTTTTTCTCCTCCGCTACGGTATTCGTAAAGAGAACGTAGCAGCTACGCATGGGCGCCGCCAAACTTGTCTGCTGAGTTCAAGGTCTTGTGGCGGATTACGGAGCGCTAAGCGGGTGCTTAGCGGGCTACTTAGCGGGCTGCTTAGCGGGCTGAGAAAATGGTCTACTAAAACTCCCTACTGGTGAAAGGGTGGTGGGTGTGGGCGGCGGGGCGGGCGAGGAGAGAGGAAGTTTTGGGAAGGTGATTATATTTATTCGTAACAAAGCTGTGTATCATGATGAAGTATAAAGGCAACTGCTCCACGCTACCTTTCCATGTGCATTCTGCAGTCGTCTATGACACGTGAAGCCCTCAAGGTGAAGGCAACGTTTTTTTCTTCGTTTCGCTTAGTAGTAACTCGGAAATCGTAGACGACTGATCTCTCACCGTCAAGTGCAGTGACGATTGGATGTCGTATTTCCGGGCTACTCGCGGGCTGGGACAAGGGGGACACACAAACGCGTACGCACAACCTCTCCCAGACAACAAAAGAAACGGATCCCGATTTCGCTGGAACTTCCGATGAGGAAGCAAGGACGTCTCCCAGGAACCAAAATTACCACCGAACCAGCCCTGGGGTGGGGAGTGAGTTGGGTTCAAATGCGAAAAATGAAACGGGCCAGGCGCGATGGGTCAGAACGAGAAGGTTTTTTTTGAGAATGATCGTTTTGAAGTACGAAGGGCGAAATGAGAACGGGCTCAAAGGATGATCTCCCGACCGAACGGCCCGGCGCCTGCTGCTCATGAAAAAGAAGCGTTCAAACGCTCTGGCTTCCTCAGTCTCGCGGAATGAGCGTGCCCGCACCAGCAGGGGGAAGACACTTGGAAGCTCATTTTGCGCTTTTTGGGGATTATCCCTACGGGATAAGCGGATGCAAAATAAGCCCTTGTCGTCACGTGACTTTTGGAAGAGTGTTAATAGAAGAGATGGGCGAGGGCATTTTTCTACCCTGTGAAATATGTTTTTTCTTTCTTAGGCCGGGCTTTTATTGTCATAATTGCTTTAACCTTCAGTTGGGGCTCTTGCCCCCGCGGCTGAATTGGAGGCCATTATTGATACTCAGAGTCTTGTGGTGGCGATAGTGGAGCCAGGGGGCTATAGGAGACATTTACATGTTTCAAGCTATGTACATGATAATATATGCGCAGAGTCAGGGAAAGCGGAATAGTTGACAAGAGACGTCTTGCCCAAACTACATCGCAAAAAGCCGCGCTTTCTCGATGGCAACCGAATACTTTAAATTTGTTTGCGACCACATGGCTACTTCCCACTCAATGGTAGGAGGTAGAATTATTAGGATAACCATGCCCAGTACGACATAAAATCCTCAATAGAACAACTAGCAAAGATGTTAAATAACTAAAAAAGAAAATTTAATAATTAAATCAGATAGTACTATACCAGGAGCAGAACTATTAAAACAAAATAACTAATTTTGAAAATAAAAACATTGTGAAAACCAACCGGGCCTGGAATTCAAACCAATGATTTAGTCTGCCACGAGCTAAAGTAAGAGACGTCTCATCCACTACGCCACGGACACTTTTTTTTTTTGTTTTTTTTTTCTGCGTTTATTTTTTGGGAATACTGAGGCAGACACGGGGACGCATATCCACCGCTTTCGCGTTTTTGTTTAATTTCCTTTTATCAAGAGACTTAACAATCGCAAATATAGATGCCGCATCTAGAGGACAGTGACATATTTACTTTCAGTCGTCATTAAAAGCTGTTGGGCGTCGCTAAGACACCGGAATCGAAATTTTGTAATTGGTGCAAGAACGACAGCCACGGTTGCAGCCGATATGCGCCGATCGATGTGCGCCCAGGAGGAGGGGGGGACGGGCGGTTGAGGGAGGGGGGGGGGGGGGGGGGGGGGGGGGCGGAGCCTTTGTCAAGTTGGCCTGGGTGAGGGATGAAGAAAGGAGATGCCAGCAAAACTGGAATTTTCAGAAGGGGGGGAAGGAGGAGAAGGAGGCCAAACTCCTGCCCCCCCCCCCCCCCCCCCCCCCCCCCGGCCCCCGGCTACGGCCTTGGCCCGTGCATAACTGCTCGACGGCTGATCGTTGAAGCATCACATCGGAGGTGCAAAAACGGTCTGCCAAAACTCTCCCACGAGTCCACGGTCCGGACGCCCGGTCTCGTGGAAGTCCGGGCGTCCGGGTGTGCGTGTTGTCCGGGCGACGAGTTGCGCGCATTCAAAATATGGTTTCGCGAGTCCACCGGTTGGAGACAAGAGGATCTTTCGCTTGCTAATGGCTCACAGTGGTCGTGGTTTCGGTAAATGCTCGTCTCATCGCCTGAGATAGTCTCGGTGTTTTCGAACCTTGATTGCTGTTTTAATAAGAAATACGGCCGCGCATCGTTGCGATTAAAAATCTCTAGGATGCTTAGAGCCCGCAGAGTGAATTATCGTCATAATTATGTGATCTCAGAAACCTCTTCAGAGCAGACGGTGGACAAAACCCCACCGGAGAAAAGCTCACCGGAGAAAAACTCAGCGCAAAACAGGCGGATGCGGAGAAAAGCCCACCAGCCTTTTGGCGAATCCGGAGACAAGCTCACAAACAAATTTCTTAACAAGGGACTAATATTTGGTGAAAGTTCATTCGTCTACGAACAACTAAGAGAAATACAGTCCCTGAAATTGAAAAATGAACTGCTTGTTTGAGATATTTTGACCAAAATAACTATTCCTTGTAAACCTATTTTTGACCAACAAATGATTACGCGTTGCCGCACAATCTGCATGTTACCCTACTCGTATATCTTTTCAGCTAACAGTGTCATCCAGGCTTTAGGCTGCTCATGTCCTTTCATGACCTTCGTAAATTGTCTTGTGATCAGTGACTCATGGAATTCGCATCTGCGCTCAGAATAACTTGAACAGAAACATAACTTATTCATTTCGACAAAAACCCCGAGACTGGGACAAAAAGGGACGGACAAACACAAAGTCTCAAAAACTTATTCATTTCTTTTTATCCCGCACACTGGCACCCAACGCAGAGGACACATAAATCGGATATGGTCTTCAACTGGTAAAGGAAGAACACTAAAATAAGTGTTCATGTTCAATTGCCTTTTTTACCCTGTTTAACGAGTGGAATATTTTTCTAGTTGCACGGTGAAACAGTAGATTCTGATTACATGCTATATAAAGCTGCTCCTTCTAGACGTCGTATACTCCATCTTGGCGCTCATGGGTCACTCTGGCCAACAAGGGTACAGTGAAAAATTTTTAGCTTTGGTTTCACTACAAAGCTGCTGCTGTTCTAAAATGATAAAAACTAACATCTCCTAAGTTGGTGGCATACACATGAAAGTTACGGAAAGATGAAATTCATGGTGAGCTTTTCTCCGGGTTGGTCACAAGTGTGGTGAGCATTTCTCTGCGTCTGTCTGTTTGGCGGTGAGTTTTTCTCCGGTGAGCTTTTCTCCGGAATTCCCCCATGGCACCTTTAAAGGGAAGCTGAAAGGTTTTTCGAAAAAAAAAAAAAAGAGTTAATGGTTGATTCCGACGTGTTTGTGCCTGCTGAGTCCAAATATCGCAACTCTTTGACCCAAAATAACCCCTAAACGCGAAAAAAACGAAGAAAAGAGAAGCGATCGCCTCAGCGGCACGCCATCGGCTAGTCACGCGTGACGCGCCACTACGTCATAAAGGGACCATCTCGATTCTCGTTTGCTCCGTCGCTTGCGGATGTAGCCGGGCGTCGGGTCTTCTGCTCCTGTAAATCGGATTCGGCTTCTGATTTTTTTAAATCTTTCGGTGGATCCGAAAGAGGAATGTGTCCAGACGACCGTCGACGTGACATAGTACGCGTTCCAGCCGTCGGCAAAGCAGGAAAATGACCCCCTGCAGTAATAAACGCAGACACGAGGAACCGCTTGCGCGGACGCGACGTGACCGGCTTCATACCTTCAGGAACGTACTGACTGCTACTTATTGTAACCTAAAACGTGGACAATAAACTAGTGCTATTGACGGGACGCGTCAAGCCGGATTAGCGTGACGCTCCCCAAAACGGTCGTCAGAGGACAAGAATTCTGCACACATCGGCCTTGGTGCTTGCCAGCTGCTGGACACGTGAGTGTGCTGGCTGCATTGTTCACCAAGGCTGAAGTGGTTCGGGCGACGGAAGAGCTTCCCCTGAGATGAGACGGGCGATGAGACAGGGCCGCCGTTCTGCCACCGCCATGTCCTTGCGAACTATGCGAATAACTGCTCAGAAGGTGCATGATAGCGGTACCCTCTGCTGCGTTTAGTTTGTTTGCCACCAACTATTCCGCCTTTATAGCTTTAGAAAAAGTAGAGGTAGAGTGGCTTAAAGGGGGTAGTGTAACGAACGAAACCGGAGAAGCGGCACAGCGTTGGAAGACGGCCGCGGGTGGCACTGGTGCTTGCAGCACCGTCATTCCGGCTATGGCTCCGGCTTTGCCGCTTGGTCAGCTTGGCTGCGGCCAGCTCCGGCCGATTCGCAGCTGTCGACTACACTGTCGTCTGCTAGTTTCTTCACCTTCAAAGACAAATCATGTCGTTGGAAGTTCACTGGAGACAAATAATTGTTTTTGAAGTATTTATATTAGTTATGAAGCGTGTTAGGGTGCCTCTATCTGCCGGCCGATTGAGGCGCCCAACGGTGCTACGGATCGAAGCGCCACCTACACCGTCTTCCAAGGAGCGGCCGTTCCCGATGCATGGTGGAGGCTACGCGATAACCACACTACCCCTTTAAGCCACTGTAGTAGAGGTATGTGCCCGGCAGCCATTAATTTGATGTCGAATTCGTGAAAGCTTTCTGGACCTCTACATTCGCATATTTCTACCAAAATTTGTTGACTGCATCACACCACCACCAGGCATTGTCCAATCGCATTTGTACGGCACAAAGAACCATTGCATGACACAAACGTTATACGGAAAACAGTGCGTAACTTGCAAAAAAAGAACTCAATTCAGAACAAAAGGCTACATGCTTTGTATTTCTAAAAAGCTCTCCTGAAGAGAATATGATCTTATGGAAGGAAAGGTTAACAAAATTTATGTTTACGTTTAAAAAATATATAACCTCAAATATTATCAGCAACTGTAAAAAAAAAAAACAAGAAAAAAAAACGTGTATGCTATAACAAGTTGCACCGTGAAAGTCTCATTATGAACTCCATGACCACTTATTAGAGAAAGCCCTCCTCTCCCAAGAGACTGGGCAGCGGAGTAGATTAAAGGCAAAAGAAAATAACCTTGGGCTACCCAAGATTGTTTTCTTTTGTTTCCCAGATTGCCCGGACCTAAGTCGGTCCGAAAATAGGGTCACTTTAACAATAAAAGAAACCAATACTAAAACACTGATATAAATCCTGCCTAGTTACGTTTCCTCTTTGCTCGTGAATTTTAACGAGCTGAATTGCCTTCTTACGTTCAAAGATTGTCGGCAGAGCGTCGGGTTCGGGCGAGCCTTCTTCAGACCTAAACCCATGCGTACATAGTTTTAATATGCGCCGTCCGAAACACGTTTCGAACAAGAAACGGTGTACTTGCTCAAACTCAGCCACCCTTTAATATCTTGGTGTCGGAGTAGAAACGACGGTAAGCGGGAAGAACTGCGACGAGCGCTGTTCGTGAAAGCTGGCGGCTACACATGAGTACGGCATCGTGCAACAGCACGAGTCAGTTGGTTCGATGCCACGAGAATTCTCCAAACATGTGAACAAACAAGAGAAAAATCAACACGTCAGGCGATTGAGTCAGTAGCACGACCGGTAAACGAAAATAAAGCAAGCGCTATGCGGCGGTAGAACGACGACGGCTTGAAATTTGCCAGTACAGCAGCCTTCGAGGGAAGCACGACCGGCCTCGGCGGGATCCAGCCGGTCCTTTTGTGACGTCGGCTGACTGGCTTCCTCCTTTTCTCTGCATCGGAAGGGCGTGGCTTCGGCGCTACTTTGGAGGCGCTTTTCCGGTTAATCCGCGCAGAAAATGACCAAACGAATTGGGTATTCGTGATGGAGGACTAATTAACAAGGCTCGGGCGTTTTTTCTCATATTTAAAACCGCTCCAGCTTCCCTTTAAGAAAGAAACATCCGGCTTAGAGATATTCAACGGCAAATTTGGCATTTTTCCTCTTAAATTTAGAAGTTAAAAGAAAAAAAAGGACATTGATCCTCGGTCTTCGGGGAGCATATTTCGGTGGGAAAGCTGCCCAGCGGCAAGCAAGAAAATCTGACCTTGTTACATGTTGACCGGTTTTTCACCGAAATGCCTAAATATTGTTTATTTCTGTCTAAAAAGTGGACGTAACTTGAGCATAAGACACAAAAAACAAAAAAACAAAATATTGCGCCTTTCTTGTTTTATTTTTGTGTCTAATTACGAAAAATGAAAAGTACACAATCGACTTAAATGCTGGTCTATTAGGAAATGTTAAAAGTCAATGAGAATACCACATAACGATGAATAAATAATCATAACCTGATAATAAAAAGAAAGCCCCACACTTCATTTTCGGAGCAATTCACAGCAGACAAAACCCGTAGTATGTTAAGAAATCTCTGCGAAATATAAAGGCGTCAAAAAGCAGTCAATAAACGTTCGCATTTGACAAGTGTTAACGTAAATTCACTTCTTTTATAACACTTTCCACAACCGCGAATGATTGAGGTAATAATTAGGGTGGGGCATTGATTAAAAATTTTTACCCGATTAATGGCCGGCTTGTAATGACGAAAATAATCTCTGGACAAGAGGAACAAAGGACAAACACAAATCTCCAAACACAGCTAGGCGACTGGTGCGCGACAGACAAAATCCACCTGGTACGGATATCGAGCTAGGGACCTCTCCATTCCCAGTGGAGTGCTTTACCAACTGAGCTAACCAGGGGTTAGACGTCAGGAGAGCAAACGGGTCTTATCAGCCGCGACCAGTCTAACACCAGAAAGGCTGAAAGGCTTACAATTTAAGTTTATGATTATAATGCAACTAAATGCAAAGGTGCAAGCAAGCTGGACAAGAATGACGAAAATAATCCCTGGAGAAGGGAAACAAGAGGCACAAAGGACCAACACAAATCTCCAAACAAACCAAATCAAACTGAAAAAAAAATTGTTTGTCCTTTGTCCTTTGTCCCTCTTCTTCCCCTTTTCCAGGAATTATTTTCGTCATTCTTCTCCAGCTCGCTCGCACCTTTGCGTTTAATTGCATACTTTGACAACTTCGCTTACTATGTGATACACGACTCAACGTACATTTCATACTTATAATATATAATTCGGTGTGCAGTTGGCAGCGCTTAAAAGATATTCACCGACTATTGCTCCTCATTTGAAGAAAGAAGTTTGTTCACATACTCTGGCACGGTGCGAGTTCCTGTTGACAATCGCTATAGTGGTAGCAAGAGGAGGTAAAGTAAAAGCGTTTAAATTGGTGTTTTCTTGTGTACCAATTAAAGGAACGAATAGCCGGTTAGAAAATTGATTGGGTTATTAATCGAAAGGTTAATCGATAAACCGCCCAGCACTAGTAATATTTACCTCACTTATCCACGCATGAATATACCGGGGTATGCTTATATTGCGCGCAAATCTGTCCAAAGCAAACCCCCCCAAAAATGACAATAAATGCCACGGGAGCCAACTGTTTTAATAGGTAGCGTTCAATATAACCGGGCCGACTTAACGGTGCTCGGGAAAAGGGTTCTGTTGAAACGGCGTTGAATGATATTTCTAACCATATTCGACAGTAAATTAAACACAAAAAAAAGTGACTCTTAAAGTTTAATGTTTTCAGCTATAAGAGTCCTAACTGAGATTAGAACTGTAACTATTTATAAAGTGCGGATTTGTACAGCTACATAATGAGGCCACTTGTGTATCCACTGCGAAGGGTCAATTTAAAGGAGCGATGCAACAATTTTTGTACTGTGCACAAATATCGCTTAAAACGGATCCCTAATGTTAATGACCTATGAAACACGCGTTCGTTTTTCACCCAACGCAATAGAAGTCCCAGAAAAAAATTAAAGAAAAACGAGCAGCGTTCACCCCCTCAACTCGCAGCCAGAACAAGCGGCCACGTGATCTGGAGCCGATTATATGCCGCCAGTGTTGATCGTAGCCACGCGCTGGGGTTGGCAAAGCGCAGGACACGCGCTGAGTTCCACACATTGTTATGGCTCGGCTGTTGTCGAGGTTGCAGCGATTGGACACGGGTCACAACCCGAATGCTTCTCGAGCTAGCAATTGTCACGAGCCCAAGTCGAGTGCCCACGCAATGCTCGGGTCCAATCTATGAACGGCATTCAAATATCGTCACTTGGGTGTACTGCGATCCCCGAGTTACGTCATCAAATTTTGCAAAGGAGAGATTGACTGAAAATGATCGCTTTTGTCCCTGAAATTATACCGCAACAAAGAAGTTTCTTGGCCAATGGCGTTGCGTGTGAGTATCCTTGAGTCCCAGGTGTGCCAGTAAGCTCGTTTAGAGAGAAAAACACTCCAATTAAATATCGTTGCACAGCTCCTTTAATGAGAACCAAACATTTCATCACGGAGCGAAAGAACATTTGTGACTCCCAGCTGAACTGGAGGCGGCCAGCTCTGTTAAAATCAAAAGTGCCGCCCCCCAAACCCCCTTGAAAGCCCTGGGATAATCTTTTCGCCCGAAGCGCGCCGCACCTCAAGCGCACGACGCCCCCCGGCCTCCGAATCAGAGGAGAAGGTGGAAGAAAACTTCGGGACGCGAGGACAGACCCTGCTCTACCTTCTTTAGCTAGCTGCTTCAGCTTTATCTCAGCATTAGGCGCCATCTATGTGCGGTTTGGGGAACTAAACTGAAAGTCCCGCAATCTTGGACTTGTTGTAAGTTGTTAGAGTGCGAACAGTCGTTCGAATTTTCCAGCGCCGTGTGCGGATCGAATTTCGAACCACTATTCCCACATTCCTATTAGTGCAGTGATGTTCCGGTGGCGCCCTCTTATGGTTCCTCTCCGTGACGTCACGAAGATAAGTATCCTCTTCATGACGTCACAAGTTGTGATCCTGACTACTTCTATGATCAGTTGCAGACGGCAAGTTGGATGGGCGATTGATTTCACTAAGACGCCAGGTGCTGAGCGTTTGACCGATCGGAGGAAGCAGCTCGCCTGTGCTTTTATCGCGTTCTTCTCGAGTACGAAACGCGATTTTCCTAACTCGCTCGCTTACCGTTACCGACGGTTCCTTTGGTTATTCTTTTTAGCCTCCCGCCATCAATCTTACGGTTCCGCGGCTGTGACGTCACGCCGCTATGATGGCGCTGCTGTCGGCGCATGCGCAGACGCTTCACTTCGAGCGAATCTGGTTTCTGCGCACGCGCAGTACTGTCATTGAGATCAGTGCGCAGTACCCACGCCTAGTGTGGGCAAATGCGGGACAAGAGGAGGCCTCCGCGTGACGTCATCGTTAGCGGATCCCCGACGCGCCCCAAGCGGCAAACACGTTTAAACTCGACGAGCGTCGTCGCAAAGCGGCAGACGCGTCCGTCTTGGCGTCGCCGCGCGCTAACGTCGCACTCGTTGTGAGACACTGCCAAGACGCGTTGGCGGCGACGCTGACGGTCTTGCTGACGGTCTTGCATCACCACCATGGACCCACGGCAAGACGCGGCTCCACCGTGGGTCCATGCTGGTGATGACGTTTGGGAGAAGGTACAGGCTTTGTCTTCCACGTGGTATTGGCATATAGCTCGTGACGCCTCGTATGGTTCCATTGACGTAAGGTTTGCAACTCCTGCTAAGTTCCTTTGCCCCGTTCCGGCGGAGGATGTTTTCGCGGAATAAATGCATTTTTATTCACCCGCGGGCGGTGTACTGCGGACGTGGCGGATAGCACGTAGCCTCACCGATAACGAAGACCGGCGCGGTGCTATTTTCGTTGCCTGCTGTTTATAGCCCACTCGTGGACCCGAGCTAGCACGCACTCCGTAACGATAGGGACCGAAGCCGCCGATATGAGAGGGCGTTCGTACTTTGGTCGGTCACCTACCGGGCGTAGCTATTTGCATATAGAAGCCATAGCTCAAGTTGGCCAACCAAAGGGCGCACGCATATAGCTTTCCTACAGTGACATCTTGAGAGACTCGGGGCGTGGCTTCTTGTGTTCGGGCGTTCTGCGATTATTTTTTACTTTAATATTAAATGTGTGCCTTAGATGACCCACGACTTTGAATAGATTCGGTACGCTAGTTTGAACGGCGTGACCATGGAAAAGAGAATGAGCGAACCTCAAACCGGCCAATCCCCAACTGGCTGTTTCCGGACAAAAAAAAAAAAAACGAATTTTGAGCCGCAAATTGTGCTCTGGGTAGTTGGGCTCTTCTAGGTCATGTTCAAATAAAAACCTTGGCGATCATAAATAGCCCGTCGTGTCCCTTTCATTGACAGAGTCTTGAACCGAGCCCGCAGCCGCCGAGTACTTTCTCAGCTCTAAACGAGGTATCATCCACCTTTATATCGCCACCTGTCTCTCGCTTTCGCGAAAGGCGCTTTTACAATGACAAGGTGTATTCCAGGAGTTGAACAACTCGAACTGACGACTTTCTCGAGTCAGACTTCCTCGTGAAAGATACTCCAAGACGCAACGTGGACGATGTAGAGCTCTCCGAGGCAATTTGAGCGACGACAATGGGCTCATGGAAGAAAATTCACATTAGTTCGTTGAACATACGTGAATCGTACTCTTTTACCGCTTATGCAAAAAAGAATAGTAACAAACAAAAGGAAAAAAAAGGTACTCGTGACGTTTGGACTTTGTAAGTTGTTAGAGTTCTGAGGCGGTCTTATCAGCTGATGCTGCAATCTGATTGGCTCAGGAGCGATAATGAGGTGCTCGAGTCCTCCCCACGCCCTGCGCTTCTTCAACCTGTCAGTGACATGCTATAGAGTCCATTACAAAAATCTCCCTCTGTACGCGCCGCCATCTTATCTTCCGGGCTGTGGAACGGGTCCTGAACATGCGCAGCAGCTCTCTTCCGAGGAAGATTAGACGCCGCGCAGACGGTCGCAGCCCTGTGATCCGGCATTTGATTTTGCCCCACTGCAGTGATGACTAATAAACGGCAGCAGAATGAACTCCGAAGGCCCTAATCGACACGACGGGAGCAAGAAACTGGAACATCGCCGCCTGCCGCGATTGGTCAGCGCTGCGGAGCTGACCAATCACAGCAGGCGGCTATGCCCCGGTTTCGCTTGGTTCCGCCTTGTGGATATTGACCCCAAGAAGCATAGGCGCCGACTACGGAAACGCTTGGGGGCCCCAACCCCCACCCCCCGCCCCCACCCCTTTTCCCAAGATCTTCAGAAGAGCAAGTCCCATAGCCTCCGGAACCTGTGGGTGCACCTCACTAATCTCATCTGTGCGCCCTGGTGCACGCACATATCGATAGCTGGCGCCCTGTAGATACATTTTTCTAACTATTCGCGCTGTCCTGTTCGAAGACCCTACGTAGTAATAGCATATACGATAAAGGCTAGTGCTGGAAATTCCTTCGAAAGCCATTGGAAGTAGTTGCGAATAGGGAGGCTCAAGTGAGGGTGGGTGCAACTGCTAGATCGGGGATCACGGGATACGGACGCCATTTAATTGCTAAATTTGGCTGGGAGTCTATGGGGCAAAGGGTCGTTTTATTTCCTAAGGTCATAAGAGCCCATTAATGTGCTTGAATAATTTACGCAAGGTATAAATGAGTACTTCTCCATAGCCACCAGTTTTGTTCCGAGGGGTTTAGTATTTGTTTAACGCGAAAAATGGTAAATTCCGCCATCTTGAAGGTTGCTGCTTGTCGAGCAACCCTGCAATCTCTTCTCGACGTTTGCAATTCCTGTAGCGAGAAGGAAGCGAGAAAGGCTGCGCCATGGCGTTCGTTGCTTGCAATGGGAGGCGAGAGGAGGAAAGGCGCATCGGAGCAGCAGAGTTGCAACCAGTTTCAACAGAGCGGGCGTCTGCTCTCGTGCCGGCAACATTGGCGCATATCCTTTCCCGACCCCCTCCCTCAGGCGCCGCCATTAAATTGCAAACGCTCTCCAGGTTGGAGTTGCACTTACCCTCACTAGAGCCATCCCTAGTTGCGAATGACGACGGTGGCATCTCTGGCGGACTTGCAGCCCACGGAAGCAGACAACATAATACGTTTTGTAAGCCCCATTTTGTTTTCTCAAACGCTGAAACAATTCATTACGACCAGTGCGCTTGAACCACGGAATTCGCTGATTAGAACTGCAATGACAGCTAATTTATAAGGTCACAATAGCAGACATTTGTTTAGGTATTATGCCGTCAGCATGCTTATCCTACGTTATCCAGGGAATTACCCACGTTTGGGGCATCTCTTTCAAAGAGTCGTCCCAAACTTTTCCCAGGGGGAGGGGCAAATTGAAAACGCTCCGCATGCCAAGACGCCATGTTTCTTCCCATGTGCTTCGTCGCGGGCGTAGACTGTCCCTTACTCGTAAAAGTCGTTGCTACTGCATCGAGAAGCTTCACTTGTAGCCCACGTATCCTTCGGAACTAAAGAATGCTGTTCACGAAGTAGCCGTCTATACACCTTTTCCGCTTCCTCCCCTATCGTTTTCCAACTGGTGCGCCTTAGACGATGCATATCGAAACATCTCGCTCTCTCAATCGTCTCGGCGACATCGCGGAGGGACAGTTTTGGAGGCGCTTTTCCGCATTACCATTCACTCTCCGTTTGAGATGGACCGCAGACGAGATTACGAGCCGTCGGAGTCGATCCAGTGCCGTGTGGGTGTCGCGTGCGTGGCCTCCAGGAGGGGAGCGTGCGTGCGACGCACGTAGTCACGTGATTGTTCGCACCGCTGGATTGGCTGGGATGGTCCGCTGCGGTCCATCGCTTCAGTTGGTGTTTCTGCACCGCGGGAGTTCGTGCGCGGCCCCGGCCCGTTCAAAAGCATAGAGCTCGCGCTTGCAGTCGTCGGCCTCATCGGCGCTCGGAGACCAGCTTCTGCCAATACTAAAGCCCCCAGATACTGTATTCGCGACTCATGACCGCCATAGCGTTTTCAAACTTGAAACAGGCAATCGTTCCGAAAGGCCCGTCACACGGCCGTTTTTCAGGGAAGGCACATCCGTGGTTCGTATTAGCCCATTTTCAAAAGTTCAGCAAGCAACATTGGCGGTCGATATTGTTTGGCTAGGTGGCGCAAGCTGCCGCCCGATATAAAGGGTACAGCCGTTAGCATCCATCCATCCGAGTTCACGCCCGAACGCTCACGCAGCCACGCAGCCTCGTGTCCAGTACTTGCGCAGAGCACGTGATGAAGCAATGGCGGACAGGCGCGGATTTTTGAGAGGGGTCTTATATAGCGTTTGCAAAAGTTCCACGCGACACATGAAGCACGGATGTCCTGTTAATGGCTGTCAGAAAGTAGCACAGGAAAGTGCAAGAAAACTACAGTGTGAATGGGCCTTTTGTACACGAATCGGCATATCAGAACTTTCTCAGATGAAGAGCGCACGGATAATGCGAATCGGTGCCTATTCTCGTTATAAAAATACGTTGTTTTTTTTGTTTTTTTTTCACGAACAGTAGCATCAGCGATGAAATGATGCACCCTGTCCTTTACGAATTAAAGTATACCTATCAAATGGACGTATTCTTTAACTTACAACTGAGGCGTACAACCCGACTGGTCTTCCTGCAAAATCCGTTACCCTCCTGTGTTTACAATGAAGAGGGCCCTTACACTCTCGTGGAAGGGGCCCTCTTCATTTGTGCCCCGAATACCCCTGTCCTGCAAAGCCTAACAACTAACAAACCCTCTGCAAGCTGGAGCACGTATACTTCTGAAGAAAAAAATATATCATTGTCTGTGGACGCGCGCTCCGGTCAAAATTCTAGTCTGTTCTGGTTGGGGGGGGGGGGGGGGGGGGGGGGGGGGCGTACGAATTTGACCCAAACTTGTGTCCCAAATAGTTGTCAGCAGTATTGTACCGAGCAAGGTGACGTTCGGCACAGGAATCGCGAGACATCGGAGTCCGAAGCCGCGCACGTACCACTAACTACCCCACAAATGAATGCACGCAAATCTCCCTTTAGAACGCCCTTCGCAGCATGGTCTTGCAGCTTCCCACGATGAACAAACGAATGAGTTGATTCACGGTTAAAAGCAGTCTGTGAAATTGAGTATACGAAGATAGTGGGCCATAAGCGCAAGAAGATGGTATCGTTCGTGGCTCCTTGGACCGACGGAGCGAGAGACCCGTCGTCGATCATGACCGGAACACGTGGAAGCGCCGACTCCGCGCAGGAAATGCGTCCTTCGCGCGCACGCGCTCACAATCACGTATCACTTGCGCAAAGCAAAGCCCGAAAAAAATAAAAAAAAGAAGTAGGGGAAAAGATATTCTCTCGCGGCCGTCTCAAAGTTCGCACAAGTTGGCAGCCGGGCAGCCAATGTCGCCCTCTGGCGAGACTCGATAAGGGACCCAAGTTGCGGCGTAGGCCGGCGTAGCGGAGCCTTTAAAAGAACGGCTGCCAAGAAACCCGTCAGCAGAGTGACTCCTCCCCTCGTTCACACGTTTGTGATTGTTGTTGTGACTCGCGACGCGGCGCACTTGTGATTCACCGCAGCGCTGATTCCCGCCATGTCTTACTTCAATGCCAACAGGACTGCGATGGCTCCGTCGCCGACTCCGTCACACTCCAAGAGGATCGACAAGAAAAAGTTCACCCACGTCTCCTCGGAGGTGAGTCGGAAAAAGAACCTTTCTTGTCAAGCCGCAATCATATACTTACTGCTCGTACGTATACACATCATACAAGAGAAACGCTGTTCCCCGTAGATGCATGATGACATCTGCGGACGCGCCTCAAATTCGATCTATATTTGTTTCATACGTGTGTGTGCTTAGAACACGTCTGCAGGCAGTTTTTGAGCGAACAATCTGACATGACCGCCATACAAGGAAGGCCTCAGACAGCGTGCAGACGGTCTCTTGTATGATGTTTTAGCAGTTCGACCGTGGCTTATATGCTCTCGTGGACTTACTGCCCTGCGTATACCCCATGGACTGAGGACTCCACAAGCTGTGCTAATTAGTCACTGCTCGGCACAGTAGCGGTCATTAGAACAGGTGTAGGCCAACTTCGGTTCTTTCGGACAAGCTTGGTTCACAATTTGACCAAGATCCACATACCTACACGTTATTACCATTTACATAATTGTCACAGCCTGTGGAAGAAAAAGAACACAAAATAGAACATCTCACAAATTTGAGCATTACACACACACAAGTGCCCCGAAACGCTTCTGTTATTCCTCAATCACCATACCTTCCTAAGTGTTCGCAAAGAGGAACAGCCGGAAAATCTCTTGTTTCAGAAGTATATGTCGTGATGTATACTTTCCATGCTGTTATAATCCCGAGTGACATAGATATAGCTCCCCTATCGTTTATCATGTTGGAAGGTACATCCCAGAGGTTCTTCAGATTGACGAGATTGCTTGACCACAAAGGATTCGCGGGGATGTACAGCACAACATGTATACAAACGTACCTTCGCTCAGTTTTTTTTTGTTTATGTTAAAAGCAGTCGTCAATGTTTTATAGATGGCAAAATTGTTTTCCAGTGAACAGACAAACTTAACACGGATAGGCAACAACTTTTTAACGCGCGTTTCAGTGAGAGGTTAGGACCGCGCGGCATCAGAAACGGTTATGGGTCAATTCCCTTTGCTTCGAAAGATAATTTAATTTCCAAAATAACTATTTTTTCTAGCCCATATACGTGTTAACCCCTTGACAAGATCGAATATAAAAGCGTTTAGTAGATCAGCCATCAGAAGTCGACACTGGTTCATAAATGTTAGAAGTCTTGGCACGTGCTTTCACTGCAAGTCGCAACAGGTTCGTGCTCGTGGCTTTTAGTACAATATAAAAGAAGTGACTACTGAACTACTGGACTGAACTCACCACAGTTTCTGCAACAGCGTCCTACAACTCGCAGCCTAATCCTTTAATATATACACTTTGTAAGTGCAGGCGCCGTCAAAAAGCTCTGAAAGGTCTCTGATCAGCTAGTTGATTACTGTGCAATTCAGTCTGTGTTATAATGAAACAATGACACAAGCCTTGGCAGGAGCCGGAAACAGGTGTGCGGATAGGTTATTACGTGTTATTGGTTTCAAATAATTCTTCGGAAGGAAGGATGAGGTGTAGCTTTCGTTTCGACCTTTGTTTAAAAATAAACTAGGCATCGGTTTAGAAAAGTAATGCCGATCTCTATTTGCGATTTGAAAATTATGTTTGCAGCAATTAAAATATAAATTTCTAGAATTTTAACTTTTTTTTTTTTAATTGGCATTCCTTTTATATTTGACATGGCATGAATGCGTTTGTCTCCATTTAGCCTCCGATACCAGTGCATGACACTGCTGTGTAATGTCGGCTTTTGTTTAAACATAAGAGTATTTTGGCTTCAGCATGACTTCTTTGGCGTGGCTTCTATATTAGAGGCATATGCGAGAGAAAGTGGGTGGCAATGCGAAGTTCCGATTGAATTTCTGTCTGTCACAGCAACACTCTGAAGACTATTAACCTTTTAGGCTAAGACACTCGTCTCACATAAAAAAAAAAAAAAAAAAAAAAGTGCGGAACATTTTGACAGGCATTTCAGCATTTAAAATTATTTAGAAAAAAAAACCAAAGAAACTGGGTCTTCCGCTGTATACGCTTCTTCATACGGTCCCGCGTTTCTCGTGCAATGTTCTGCGACTTGAGAGTACGAGAGCCTTTCGATTGTCGGGCTATCGCCCATCGACATATCAGGTATATAACCTCAGCGGAAAAGTACCCAGGGCATGAACGAACTTACCGTTGTTCACAAAGTCACAACGGAAGGAAAAAAAGAGAGGCATTAATCGCTCAAAGGCCTCAGATATGCGACGTCGTTGTTTGTTTCACGAAGGGGGGTACCAGGCCCTATAGAGATATGAATATTAGACAGCGTCAGCACATCTGCGCTCTGCGCACAGCAAGGAAGTGTCATCTCTCAAGACTCAAGAAACATTGCGCGGACGTCATGGCGAGTCCCGGCCATCTTTATATATATATATATATATATATATATATATATATATATATATATATATATATATACAGCGGCAATGTAACCGACACCGCGCGTCTAAAGAAGAACGTATTATGACGATGAAAAGCGTTTTATCACAGTGGTATAGGGAATTGCGACTTTTAGGATGTGCACATTCTGCAAGATTCGCGGAGCTTCCAGTATAGAAAATATTGATTAATTACCGCTAGACCCACTTGTTCAACATGGCGTCCGATCACTGATGACAATGCAGAAGTAAGAATCACTGTAAATGAGTACACTCTAATTAACAACTTTTTAGTATACTGAATCTCCGCCATACTAGAGCAAACAACTCGAAGTAGTCAAAAGAGCAAGAATAATGTGAATTGAACTAATAATCGATCAACTGGTTGCATAATGCCTCGGAAGTATTCAAGAGAGACACCTAATGTCAGTTAGGCTGACATAGTATATTGAATAAATAATAACTCGAAGTAATAGAACTACTAATCATAACATTAATTCAGGTCATAACGAATCAATTGGTTGAATATTATCTAAAAAAAATCAAGCCACCAAGTTGCCAATTAGGGCGAATTAAACTCCATTGGGTCAATAGTAACTCGAAATAATCAAATGAGTGAGCATGATGTGATTCGTGCTCATAATAAATCAGTTAGTCTATTGTTTGCTCAATGTAATGTCAAAAGTAATCATGAAGTCGAGGCTGAATCAGACTAAGTCGAAGTAATCAAAAGAGTGATCATAATGGTATCTGAGCTGAGATTAAATCGCTTGGTTATATAAAAGCTCAAAGTACTAGACCAATATGAAGTTAAATGGGCCACTAGTTACTCAAAGTAATCAAGCTGTGTCTATAATGCTGATATAAACTCAGTTGTGGGACTAATATATCGGCGAAAGATAAAAGGAACCACTAAGTTAATTGAGTTTGAAAGTCAATTTGGTGAATAGTAATAGTACGGCCTAATCGAATAAGTAATCCAAATCTTAGCTGAACCTATATGAAATAGCCTTTGTCAATAATAGTTCAAAGTAATCGACTGAGTAATGAAAATGTTGCTTCTACAAAGTTGTTTCTGTCAATACTAGCTATATAACCCAAAAGTCATCAGAATCTCGAGTGAGCTTCCACGAAGTTATATTCATGTCAATAGTAGCTCGTTGTAATCGAGAAAGTAATAAAAATGTTTGAACTTTTATTATGTAAATCGTCTTATGAATAGGTCGAAGTAATATAGAAGTCTAAGCCATTTTAAGTCAACGTTGTCGAAAGTGTAAGCGAAAGAGACCACTAAAGACAAATATATTGTGGATTAAATTGACTTACCCGGGATCAAATTGGGTAGCACTCTAGAATTCAATTGAATGGCGCTTGAATTAAATTGAATGGCACTTGGATTAAATTGACCATCTCTTGGATTCAAATGAGCGGAAAAACCCGTGGTATGATTTAAATGTCGATTGAAATCACGACTTATATCATTATTTAAATATTGATGTTTCGATTTTTATGTTCCACCCTGCTGCATGGACATGTTTCGTGGAAAAGGTTCATGCTCCGTGCCCAATAACTGTGCTCAGAAGGGTGACGCCCTTTGCTGCTCCCATCGACTGGCGTGACAGTGCATGTTTTGGAAAGAAAATGGAAGCCATTATGTTCTTTCCGCCCGCTGTGCTTCGTCATGCGGAAAGAGTCAGCAGACGATTATTGGTATCAAAGGAATCTTTCGCGGCAGGCCCTCCAGCCCTCGTATGACGCAGCAGAATATACAAGACCAAAACGCTTTGCGTTTCCTTATCGCGTTGCGCGGCCGCGGTGTAAAACGATAGCGTGACGGAGCGATCGTCCTCGCTCTTGGCAGAGGACGCCGGAGGTTTCTAATCGGCTAACCGGCGTCATTGAGGATCATGCACGCGGTCCAGAGGACAAATATAGCCGGTCGTATCGTAAAGTGGGCGGCGTCACCCCCTTGAAGCGGGGCTTCGCCGTAAGTGGATCCTACGCCGCTGATACCACCTGCGTTGGACCACAGCGAGCTCCCTTATCGGAGCCCGGGAGCCCCGGGCTCTTATCGACGGAAATATTGGGTGGGCAACTGGGAAGCGAAGAGGTGAGTGAGGGTGTGTTGTGTAGCGTCGAAACAAAACGCATCTGTCCTCGCGGGCACTCGATCAGGGTTCATGGGGGGAGGGCTTTTATCTAAGGTTCCATAGATTGGCGCCGACCGGACTGGACCGGAGGAACTTGGCTCGGCTGTCAAGGTCGATCTTGTTGTCACGTCGTCACGTGCCTTTATTGCTTTCCCTCTCGTTCTCCTTTTTGAAGCCCGGTGAAGGACTATATGTTCGTCGGTATAGCTGGATGTGCGAACAGTTCCAACTGGCCGGTATTGCCCCTGCAGGCCGATGGCAAGCTTCAAGGTTCGAGAGGATTTACCGACGCGTCGCCGTCGCTCCAAGCTCACGGCGAGGCTTTCTTTTTTCGTTCACCTTCTGTCGTTTATTATTTTATGTTTGCTTTGGTTATTTAGCCGATATCTGCTTTTTTGGATGAAATATAAGTATATGGTCACTGATAGTGAGAAACACGGCGTAGTCTCTTGTCGTCATGCGTCTTTCTTCGTGATTCGTTCTTTGGCTTTCTTATCCGTTGACGCAGCAGTCTTATTGGATGCGGATCAATAGGGACTTTTAGCAAACCGTTACCGTGTTCCGCGTACCCGTACCGCGCTACTGGAGCGTTTGAAGAGTGCTTTTAAGCGCGTGCCTGGGATGCCGTAATTAAAAGCATGCCATCAAAGGTTCCGGTAGTGCGTATACCCGGAACACTGTAACAGTTTGCTAAAACTCAGAATAAGATAACCTAGATCCGTCACGCCTGGCGTTTCTTAAACTGTCCGTGACTGTAGATGGTTCAGTCCCGGTCGCTGCTTTACCCGCAAAGAACCTCTCCTTCTTATATTGTTCATTGAGCCTTTGTCCGGCGAGCTTTTATCCGATGTGCTGCAGGAGTAACTGAACTTTCAGTCACTAGCATCTTAAGAAATACGGGGCGTGGCTTATTATCTATGTTCTCGCTTCGTAATTGGCTCTTCAGCGTTCTTATGGGCTCATGCCGCAATCGGATTGGCTGCGGAGATGTATAGGACAAGAGTATACGACAAGCTCCTCGTGTGGTCGCCATTTGGGGTCCATGGAACGAGCAGTTCCTCCTTCACCTCCTCCAGTCTTGGTGAGCGGAACCAAGTTCCCGGAGGTTTTACTTAGGGTGCCTACATGTCTGTCTGTCTAAGGGTGAAGACATCCATTGTTGCCCTGAATGTGCCAGCGCGTGACGCTCTCGCGCACTTGGTGCGTGACTAGGTCGGTAAAATGGCGCCTATGCATTAACCAAAGCTGCGCGCTCGAGCTGAGTGACATCAGATTGCGCGCGCTTCAAAATGCATAAAAAAACGATTGGGCGGAAAAATGGCTGAGATGTCACCACTCAAGCAAAAGCGCGCGTGTGTATGAAGGCACTCTAGTTTTACTAACCACACACCGGCGAAACAAGCGCGCAAAGTTCGCAACCAACCACGCACACGCGGAGTCCGTGCTTGGCGACATTGAGAAGTCGTTTCCCTGTCTTGAAGTATACGCAGGAAGAATATGTATACGTGTAAGAGATTCGTGGAGATAACCATGATTGCCACGCAATATGCCAAGGACGCTTATATTGGCGAGGAATGCTTTCAGAATACACTGATGCACCAGCGATCTTGGCGCGACTGGCTTACCGCTCATTCACACTGGAAGCGGATCCGCGTTCGCAAAGCGGTTGCAAACGCTGTTGTATAAAGATCCAGTACAATTTCACACGCACTTGATGTCTGATCTTTATACAACCGCGTTCACAACCGCTTTGCGAACGCGGATCCGCTTCCAGTGTGAATGAGCGGTTAGAGCGACCCTTTTGGAGATTTGAAGGGACAGAAATGGCGACTGCCATGGCAACGGAGACCAATCAGCCCATCGCCTTGCGAGGTTTAGGTTGGTGTATGCTAGTATCTGTTTGTGTCCGGCCCAGGCAGGTCAATGGCTCTACTTCCTACGGAACCCAGTGGCTTTAGCCGCGGCCAGCGTTTCTTGGGCTGTAGTGCCTATTCCAAGCTTCGTCGACGCATCACTACAAAGAGTAAAGTTCTTCAGAGCCATACAGCATGTTTGATTGAGAGGTCCACGTACAAGATATCCATTTGGAACGGTTTACGACATGTCGGTCTCTCTATATCGGTGGCTTGCCAACTTCGTGTTTTCTAAAAACGCATATGAATAGCATCGTGCACAAGTTGTGTCACGAGTGCCCTAGGCGTCGAAGCAAACAGCGAGCACTCCGCATCAGCGTGTGTGTAATCTGCAACCGCAGCAGATAAAGTGCAGCGAAAACGCGTACGTGCGCCAGTTCGGGCATAAAGCCCCGGAAGAGATTGCGGACATCCTAATCTGTAACGAAAGCCTGATTACGAGCTATGTGTGTGTACGCGTAAAAGCAGGGACCGACAGAGGGCCACTGTTCGCCAAGCCTATCTCGAGAGTCCAGTGCAATGCAATGCTCCATGAGGACACTGTAACCGCGGCACTCGAGAAATCGAGGCCAATCTCTGACAGCCTTTGACGTTGCGAGTTGTTTCATTGTGTTCTTTTTTCTTTTCATGTTGCGCAGGAGATTGCACGTGGTGAGCACATGAGCCTTTCCAAGTACAAGTACGTGGATGCATCGGGAACGCAGAAGTAAGTCGACGAGTGCGCGTCGTTCACGTGCTCTCTTTCGCTCAACCATAAAGCCTGGCAGATCGCCACGAGACGTGACCAACGTGACCGCCGAAACTGAAAAGGTAGAGGCAGACAACGGATGAGAGGAAAGTCTAAAGTCTCTAGATAAGAGCTTCTTAGAAGTAGCGACATTTTTTGAAGCGCCGACTGCGTGACGGTGCAGGTTTTAGGAAGCGAATGGCGGCGCACAGCAGAGGTTTGAACTGAATGTCGCCATTTTGTTCCAGCGGAGTGTGCTTTGTCATTTGTATTGGTTGTCGTTACTTGTGACATACGTCAATTGTTGCTTCGAGACAGTGAAACTTGTGGTACCAACATTGGTAAACCTCCTGTGGTTGAAATTTGCGTGTGGATTATTTTGACCGCGTTTTTTTTACAAAACAGTCTTCATTCGTGTTTTTTTTTTTTTTTTTTTTTTAGAATCTGGGAAGTTGCCGAGAGATGCCACAAGACAAAGAATACCGATGCAGACTGTAAGTTTATATGATTGAATCCGACTGGACATCTGCTTGAGACTATCTGGATTATGATGCCATCATGAGATCCCAATGATCATATTCAGCTTTGGTCAATTAAACATAGAGTTCCCCACGTAGTGTGCGCGCAGCATCCCATGTGTCCGTTCTACCGCTGATATGTCGTCCGCAAAGTGGGCCCATGGAAGGTTCACAACGTTCGGTCACCATCCATCATTTCCTAACAACTTGTTTTATTACGGGCATTCTCTTTTTGTATGTCGGCCTTCACCAGACTTAACATCCCGCTAACATATTGAAATCTTACGTAGCTGACCTGTACAACCCCCTCCAACCGTGATAAGCAATAATGACGACATTAATATATATCGTAGAAACTCGGACTGACAATATATTGTAGTTCAGTCACACGCAGTGTCACGTGTGTGACGTCCAACTTTATTCTGTGCTATTCTATCACTATGCTTTCACATTCAGTCGCGTTCTAGTTCCGCACTTCTTTAGTCTTTAGTCATCTTTCTCCCAAGTGAAAATGGTTGTTGAACAAAAACCACAACGGACCGTGGCGATAGCATTTATCTGTAATTATATTCGTGCCAACGAAACATTGCCGATACGCTCCGGCTGACGCTATGATTGTCTTGCATTGCAGCGGTGTGCGCCCTTCCCATCCTGCACCGCATGCTCAAGTACGACTGCCTTGTGCTCGTGAAACAGTACAGACCGTCCGTGAAGGCCTTCACCCTTGAACTGCCTGCTGGTGAGAGAATCCTCTGACACTTCTACGGGGTTTGCCTTTTTTTCCCGCGTGTATGCGTTGAACGATAGCGAAACATCCCGGACACCTTAGTTACCTTTTTAAGTAGGACAGGCTCACTAAGCGTCGATGTCGTAGGATCTGTATAGGCGCTTCTATAGCCGGGACACTAAACCTGCATCTTCTTAAGGCCCGTTCACATACTTGCGTTTGCTTACGACCGAGTTCTTGTGATCTCTTCCGACGAGAAAACAGACTACAACGCTGGCGCCATCTATGAGCTGACTCTGGAACTGCATTTCACTAGGCATGGCCTCCGAGATCCCGAAGTTCGCGCGCTTCGGGATCTCGGAGGCCCTGCACTAGGGCGAGGGTTTTGCGGTATAGACGCGCCAGATTGAGCCGCCATAGCCGCCCTTCTCTTGTCTTACCGAGATGCCGAGCCACTGAAGCGGGCGTTGACGAGTCTCCACAGGGGCCTATGCTAGGGAGAAGGACACATTAACACTTAAAATGGCAATAACCTGTCCTGCTGGGGTAATGAAGTGAAGCGAACGGAATAAGAGGGAACAAAAACTGAAGGTCAGTTATGGCGGCGCCCATGCACACCTGCTGTAAAGCGTTTATATCCGAGATAAAAGCTACGTACTATCTTTGAGAAATGGAAGTTAATAACATTATAAACAGTTTGTCAAACCAAATAAAAAAGAATGAGCGAAAAATATAGGAAATATACGAAAACTGCATGTGTTCCACGGCCACCCGATAGATTGCGCCAGTGTGTTCTCTCGTCGTGAGAGATTCTAAGATGTTTTAAATCACACGGTCGTAAGCAGTAGCAAGTGTGTGAACCACACTTCGTTCACACACTTGTGAACCGAAATTTCGAGGGTATACAAAACAGGGCTGTAGCGATAGGCGGGACGCTGCAAAACCCAAAAACACCACTCATACAGTGATATATCTTAACGGATGGCCATATTTTTGAAGAAATGCGCGATTGAACACGGCTGACGAGGCCGACGACACATGTGACGTCACGATTCTCATTCCTTCTCCTCCTCGCTTCGTCCCATCGAGCTGGTGAACCGAAGCGAGGAGAGAAACGAGGCCGCTTGTCCTCATTCTCAACTGTTCCAGGAGGATCGTGACGTCAGAGACCGCGCCTTGATCGCGCCCCTCTTTTCCAAAAATACGACCATCAGTATGAGATGTCGATGTATAATTGAGGTCTTGGAGTTCGTAGCGTCCCGTTCAACACTTCTGTGGCCTTATTTTGCGAAATACTAATTTCGGTTCAGCATCTCTTTAAGGCCTCGTAAGAGTAGAAACGTTTCACTGTGTGACTGTGGGTACAGACTTCAGAGTTACCTTTTGTGCGCAGGCGTCGTGGAATCTCCAGAAACCTCCTCTCAGCAGTCTGCGCTGCGCCGTCTCAACTCTCAGACTGGTTACACGTCGACGGGCGTCAAACAAGTCAGCCCACGTAAGTATACGATTTCCAACACGTATTAAAATTTCCTTTGCCCGAAGTGAGCCCATTCACGCAAAAACTGTGTCGATGTTGAAATTTCAAGGTCTATAGGAATCTCTCCTGTATCTTTCAGTGACTGCATCTGATCCAATTCACACGACCTGCACCACAAAGATTGTTTCCGTAGAGGTAAGTGCTGAGCCATACAAGTTGCGAGCCTAAGCCACTTTATGCACATGAGAGAGATCGAGCAATCAGACTCATTCAGCGAGGGTATCGCGTGAAACTTCGATATCGTTATAAGCATAACTCCCGTTATAACGAACCATATACTATCACAGTCACTGAGGCGTTGATCCTCAACATTCCTCCTGATCTGTGCTCGATTTTTTCTTCCGTAGATCAACGGAGACGACCTCCGAAACCTCAACGCACAACAGAAGTTCGCTGAAGGAGGTGAGTGGTGCAGCATCCCTCATTAGAAGGAGTGGAACGAGAATCAAGCTGTTGATGAAGAACCAAGGCTGCAGGCGATCAAAATGTACAACCTGAAAGTCTCGGGCAGCTGCAGTTTCTTTGAAAGAAAGCGGACTGAGTTCTTCCTGTGGATTTAAATTTTAAACTCGTGTCCTGCCGAGAGATCCACAACGGTGGCTACGTTCACGCGCATGAATGCGATCGAAGCCCATCGAATTAAAAGGAGACCAATTACGTACCATCCAATCTCCCTCTGCCCCTCTTCTGTCCAATCGAGCCCTCAAAACGCGATTCGATGCAACGGTCGCATCCATGTATAAACAACGTGTGTTCAGCAAGACCGATATGATATGATGTCAGCCTTTTACATTTTCCATCATCAGTCTGGAAGTGATCTTGTGGACCTGTAGCAGCTGATGAGATTAGTTTATAAACTAAGTTGTCTTGTTTTGTCATTGCAGAGTTCTACGAGGTGGTCCAGGTTCCCATGAACGACGTCCTGGAGCGGTTAAATGGTACGTCCTTCACCATTAACGGCCTCTTCGGTTTTTACACTCGCATAATATTAACCACTATTCACAACACGCATGAGAAGAGAAAAACGCGACATTCAATTGTGTGTGATCATAAAGAGATGGTACCCTTGCCTTGCACGCGAAATGCATTTGCTGCTAGCATAATGCGAAGACTCGGAGCAGTATCTACAAAGTGTCCCCCAAAAGTATTTACTTTTTTTTTTTTTTTTTTTTTGTAACAACAAGTTCGAACTTGAGATGCCAGAATTTCAAAACTAGCCGTCATCTTATTCAGTAGTAAAAGATTTCCTGAAAATTTCAATGGGAAAACAGCACTCGACGGAGCTCTGGAATACATGGAGTAAATGGCGCCAGTCATCGAAATCGAGCGAAAACGGGACCCATTTTTCTATTGAAAATTAAAAAAGAAATCGCTTTTTAACTGTTTAATAGGATAACGGTTAATTTTGAAACTTTGGCACCTGGTTCGGACCGCTTGCGCTACATTTTGGGAGGGGAAAGAGCGTTCGGAAAAATGTAATTTCTTTTTGCAGTAAAAAAAACTACTGTAAATTTTCTTTGGGACGCGCTGCACTTTGCTGCTGTTAAATTTGTAATACCCATTATCCACGAGTCAGGTGGTGCTTTGGCTCCCAGCAGTGGTCAGGCCCTCCCTTCCACTTTTTTTTTCTAATTTTGAATACGGAATGCAAAGGTTAGCAAGGTCTACGCTCTGGACGAGATCACCGATGAGTTAAACGGACTTAAAAGAAAGAAAAACAAAACCTGCTACGGGTGTACCTCTTGTGACCTTATGTGCGGTGTATGCAAATAAACGCAATAGCACTTAAAGGCCTGCGCATGACGTCATCATTGGTGGTCCCGCTCGACAAAAGACGCCGCAAAATGGCAGACCCGTCCGTCCCTCTTGGCGTCTCCGCATGCTAGAGTCCCGCTCCTCGTGAGACGCTGGCGCGCCGGAGTCGATGCTCACTAGTAGTAATGACGTCTGGGGGGAAAGGCGCGGGACTTATCTTCTGGGTGGCATGGATCGGACAGGCCCGAACGTAACAAACACAGTCTGCTGCGGGCGTCTCTTGAGATATCGCGTGTGGTATGCAACTCACGGTGGCCCACGTCCTCTGCGCAGACTACAGCGACGAGGGCTACGTGATCGACTCCCGCGTGTACACGTTCGCCATCGGCCTGTCCATGGGCCTGAAGATGGGCAGCGAGCGCAACGGCGTCAAGGAAGACGACGTCCAGTTCGTCACCAACATCATCGACCACTGAGAAGAGGACTGTCGTCCGGAGCCATCCCTCACTCCTCTCAGCCTCACGTCATCGTTTATGAACGCAGCTTGTCTCTCACAGGGTCACTGACAGCTTCAGAAGCGTTGGGCGCGGCAGAGCATCTCATTATACGCATCGCAGCCAATGAGATTGCCGCACTCGCCGATATGAATGGCCAAGAACCAATCGCGGAGCGCGTGAGCGCATAGGCCACGCCCCACGCTTCGTATACGCTGTCGGTGACAAGGCGCGCTTTGCTCTCGATGCATGCCCGCCCTCCTTGTACTGTATAATTATATATTGTGTGTATACCTTTCTTTTGCTCTCTTACTCGACGTGCGTGGGACGTGATTTCCAATCCTTAGTGCTTACGCGGTTGGGGAAACGAATGCAAGAATCCGTATAAGCGCGTTCGTTCCTCGTAGTCGCGCCACCTCTGAATGGCGCTATGTGCAATGTGCGCGAGTCTCCAGGAGGCCTCTTGAGGACTCGTCGGGTCAGACTCGGCTAATAAAATCACGCGCGTATATAAGCCGTCATTTTGAGCCCACAAAGCGGTTGGACATCTCTGTATTTTTATTTTAATAAACTGAATATAATACTGAGTAGAGACTTGATCACGCGTTTAGCGAATCTGAATCAATACACAGCACAAAAAGGAAGTACACTGCGCATGCGCAGTGTCCTTCCTCTTTGTGTTTATTATGTCCTATGCCCACTGATGCATCGGGAAGGACAATGTATAAAGGCTGAACCGCATGTAAGCGATTTAGCGATTGATGAGACGAGCGACGGCGATGCATTGACGAGAGTCGGCGACGAGCGACGAAGATTTCTCACTGTCGCTCGTCGCGTCGCTCGGTTTTTGGATTTCTATAAAACGTCGCTCATCGCCTTGGTCGTTTATTTCTTCCGTCGTTTTCAAGCGGTTTGCCTCGTCGCGCGACTGACCAGGCGGCAGCGAAGCGGGTCGCCGTCGCTTGTCTCGTCGCTCGCGAAATCGCTTACGTGCGGTTTGCACTTAATGGCCAACAGCTCCCGTGTGATTGGACAGAGTCAGAACTGCACCTTCGTGCCCAGTTATCGAGGATGAACAAGACATGTTCGCCACCGTCTTCATTTATTTCATTTGTTTCCAGAGTGAGCATCCACTAAAGCGACAATGCGATTGAAAAAAAAAAAAAAAGAAGCATACCCGGTCACGTAATGGTCATTTGTGATTTACCTGTCTGAATTGAAACGATACTGGGACTTTAACAGGACGATGTATGCTAATCTTCCTAATTTCTTAGAAGCAGCCTTTAAATATTTTCTGTTTTTCCGGTTGGCTACGCTTGGGTTTGTAAATGCTGAACTAAAATATGAACTGTCAGGTTGTATTTCAGAACCCGTACGCATCAGCGTAGGTAAAAAAGAAGAAAATATCGCTCAGTTTCTTTATACTTTTGTTTTGTAACTGTACAAATAGTGGGCAAAACCCCATGATACGTTCTTGCAGCGTCGGGAAGAGAGATGTATAACTGCCCCGTCCTCCGCACGAACTGGCCTCGGTGTATTTGTTGTGCAACGAATGAAGTTGTGGGCGTTAAAAAGGTCATGGAACGATATCGGTTTGGAATGTTCATGACTTTGCAGAGACTTAGTCTGGCCCACGTAAACTCGCTACAGACCGCGACTGGTTCAGACGTTTCTCTGTCGCGGTGAACTTCGCGAGGATAAAATGGGACAATTTTTTTTTCAGTCTTGCCTTTGCAAAGCTTGATGACGTGATTGTGGGATCGAAACCACCCACCTGACGATAGTCGAGCGCGACTCGTAGATTGTACACCAGAACTGCGTGGGCACTCGACTTCGGCTCGTAACATTCAATGCATCGGCGGACGCTCGGGTTAGTGGACTGTGTCCAACCACTGCGGTGATGAGAATAGCCGAACTCTAACAATGCTCGGATTTTAGCACGCAGTTTCTACTTCGTTAACACCATGGGCATGATTAACGGTGGCGGCATATAGGATAGGCACCAGACCACGTGGCCTGCAGTTCTAGCTCTGAAATGAGGGGATAAACGATGCTCATATTTCTCGAATTTTTTTTGGCGACTGTCATTGCCTAGAAAGAAAAACAAAGGCATGTTTAGTCAGTTATTAACGTTAGTTAGTGACTCTAGATACTATTTACGAAACTATAAAGATCGTTTCATGGCCCCTTTTAACTTCCGAGTTGTATCTGATAGTCCACAGGCGCGCTCAAGCCCGCAGTCTTGGTTCCTGAAGGCAGTCGGTTCCCGAGGGAATCGGTGGACATCGCGTCAGCGACAAGAATCTTCGCAAGAAGACGAAAAAAGGATTGTCGGTCACGACCTTCCTGAATCTCCAAGTTACCCGAGAAGCTATACGTATCTCCGTTTCTTGGAAACCGAAACACAGACGTTAGGCATAAAGATTGTTTGCGCATGCACCACTGCTGGGCCTCTCAAAAAGAAGCTCCTCGGGTATCCTAGTAAACAACGATGAGCACAGAACACGTTTGCGCTGCTAATGCCAATCAAGAAACATATACGAGCGACGGAAAATATATATCGCCATGGTTGCTCTACGCTAAAGTTTCTTTCTATTTGAAATGGACGCTCTAGGTTGTACACAGAGCTGACAAGAGCGTGCCCACCATGGTTCGTATATGCGCGGCATCAATACATCAACTGACGTCAACTGTCTGGAGTCTCTGGAGATTAAGGGCGGCTCCGGCACAAGCGGAACCAATGACACAAATTAGGGTGAAAAGTCAGCTTGGGGAAAGGGGGGAAGAGGTTCAGAATTTCACAAGAACCCAAGCGCCCATGTCCACCTGAAAAGTTGGTGCACGCTAAATACTATACCTGTAAAGAGGGGAAAAAAGGAAAAAAAAAAAAAAAAAAGACGCGCTTTGGAATGCACTTTGTGCCATCTCAGTGCACAAAGGAAACTATATAACGATCCGAACCTGTAAAACCAATAAAACGACTTATGTGTAAAAAAAAAAATATATATATATATATATATAGTAATTCATTTTATGAAAAACGTTGCAAGCGAAAGTGTTAGTTGCTTCTAGGAAAACGTTGCTGGCAAATGCGTGGCCAACATTTTTTTTTTCTTTCTTCCGTATGAAAGAAACAGCCGGAATATCCAACCACCCATAAAAAGCAGGCAGACATGTCGCGGACAAAATTTTTAGACTGAAGCCGGGGTCACACTGTTCATACATTATACAAAGGGCAGTCTGCCGACATCAGTCACCGCAATATCCGTGGTTCGAATGCTGCCTGCCAAGTTTTATCCTCGAACTCATTGGCATGCGGCATTCGAAGCGCGGATCTCGCGGTGACTCGCGTTCGAATTTGTATGCAGACTGTCTTCCCGGCTGTGCCACTCTTTGGAAAACAAACTGCGATGTGAACTTGGTTTCGCCCCCTGCCAGCGTATGCGTGTGTGTGCGTGCGTCGCAGATCCCACTGCGCCCAGAGAACCGCCAGCTGGGGCGCGTACCGTAGCCACGGGAATCGGAGCCCGGGCAACGAAGACGTTATGGTCCGTCTCCAGACAGGGCGACTCCCTCCACCAAGCGGAGAGAAGATCGGGGGAGGAGCAGGGCGTCGGCTTTCCGGTATACTTGAAGAACACCGAGGCAGTAACCATCACCACGAGAGAGCTGGCTCTATTCCCCGATAATGTTGTGTGGGCGCCGCCATCTTGGTGCTTGCCCTCCCCCCCCCCCCCCCCCCCCAGTTCTCAGAAAGGGGGGGTAAGGCATGTGTTTTGCCCCCCCCCCCCCCCCCCCCCCCCTTGAAACAGCCACCACTGGGCTCAGGGCCGGATTAAGGTACGGGCTAAGGGGGCTGCAGCCCTGGGCCCCAGGCTGTCAGGGGGCCCCATGCTGGCCCCTGAAAATTTATAAATGTTAGTCGTTTTTTATTTTTATTTTTATTTAAGAAAGTTTAGGCAGAAAGCAGAAAAAACACTCCGAAGGGCCTCTGGCGCAATGGCCTTCTCGTTCTCTTTTCCTCAACAAGGAAACAAGGATGCCATAAAGTTCCCGTCTCTAGATCAGCTGGCGTTTGTAAGCTCGTTGTACAAGAGCGTGCCAGAACAACAAAATTTAACACGGCCTCCCATGCCCCTTGTCAGATTTTTTTTTTTTTTTTTTTTTTAATTGGAGCTTGCCGGAAGGACGGTTATGGAGCTTTCTTTTGTACTGGGGCCCCCTTAGCGTGTTTTACGGACAATTGTGGGCAGGAAGTTAAGCAAGCGCTAAGCAAGCGACGCACATGGTGCACACATGTTGTTTTAAACCTTTTAGCGAAACTCCATATGGATTTTATTCCAGAACGATAAGTTTGGAAAAAGCGAAAAGGTGCCCGTAAATCTTCTCCCTCCTAAGACGCCCCTCAACAGTTTTCGATGGGTACTGACTGCAAAGAAGTGCTCTAAAGCCGATATCTGGTCTGCCAGTGCAACTGAACACTCTTCCTTCCACCGACTGATACGAATACTGCAATGGTTTCACCAACCTCTGAGGTATAACTTCTTATTTTTTAACGTTGAGTCACAAAACAAAATGGCCACCAAGGTCTAAATTACTGCATTTAAAAAGAACAAGATTAGTACAAAATCTGATGCGAAACATTTTCCCCATTCAAAAAGACAGCGTGTATATACAAAAAGAAAATATCTTCTCGCTTCTCATGATAAATTCTTTAAATTGAAATGTGCCCGAACGGCAGCGGTCGATGTCATAGAATCGCACGCAGTTTTTTCTATGGGGCGATGCAACAATTTTTGTACCTTGCGCAAATACCGCTGAAACACGCGTCCGTTTTTCACCCCACGCAATAGAAGTTCCAGAAAAAAATTAAAGAAAAACAAGCACCGTTCTCCCCCTCAACTCGCAGCCAGAACAAGCGGTCACGTGATCTGGAGTCGATTATATGCCGCCAATGTTGATCATAGCCACGCGCTGGGGTCTGCAAGCACAGGGCACGCGCCGAGTTCCAGACATTGTTATGGCTCGGCTATTGTCGTCGTTGCAGCAATTGGACACGGGCCATATACCCGAATGCTTCTCGAGCTAGTAATTATCACGAGCCCAATTCGAGTTCCCACGCAATGCTCGGGTCCAATCTATGAACCGCATTCAAATATCGTCACTTGGGTGTACTGCGATCCCCACGTTACGTCATCAAAATTTGCAAAGGAGAGATTGAATGAAAATTATCGCTTTTCTCCTCGAAATTACACCGCAACGAAGGCGTTTCTTGGGCAGTGGCGTTGCGTGCGAGTATCCTTGAGTCCCACTAGTCCCAGTAAGCTCGTGTAAAGCGAAAAACATTCCAAGTGAATTTCGTTGCACCGCTCCTTTAAATGTGGAAGTCTGTGTTTGTTTACGAAACGAGGGTTCAGTTATTAAAAGAGCATTTACGAAGTAGTTTGATCCCGATAAATCTGCTTCAACCGACGAAATTTTGTTCTTGCCTATGTCACTTCCTTCACTGTTCACACCAGTAATTAATTAACAGAGGGCAAGTTAGAAGTTAAAACACTTCCAATAATTTGAAACTATTACAAGAATAAGGGCTCTAGATTTTCGTGGAAGTTGTCGATTCGCGAAGCATGCCATTTAGGGGAAGCGAAATTAGAATGGGAATATTGCAGGTACCTTTTCGGTTGCTGCATAACTCAATTCATATGTGATTAATGATGTCACTCGAGCGGTGAATCTCACTGTCGGAGATTCACCGCTCTCTGAAAGGCGAAGTCGAGCTCGCTCGTAAAGACCTGCGCTTCCGGAAGTCGCAGGAAAAGTAAGACAGGCGCAGACGATGTTGCGAGCAGACGGCGTTGCAAAGGAGCAGACGACGCTCAGATAGGGGGTCGCGATCAGCCAATCAGGCTTGCCCTCCGCATATTTCTAGTAACACTCTCAGTGTATAGGGTGATAACCGTTCAATTATTTTGTTTCTTTGACGCTTGTACATAATCTAAATTGTATATAGTGTTCTCGTGTAAATGTAAATAAACACTTTTGAGAGAGAAAAAAAAAATTTCCTTCCGTAGCTCAGTGGAAAGGGGGATTCGTCGCCTGGCTTCCGAGCTATCAAGACGTATCGCGATGAGCTCCGTCGGAGCGGTAACGGCCGCTGATAGCCGTGGAATTTCTGCTGAGTTAGGCTCCCAAGGATACAGGATCGTACTGCCTCCCCTGCCGAAGGGCGTTCACGCCCTGAATTCTGTCTTTCTGCACGCCGACATTACGGCGCGGCCTTATCGCATTGAAGATTTTAAAGCCGGACTCGAGAAAGCGGGAGTACTAGGCGAAATCGCCGCATGTGGTTCATTTCAGATGAACCACGTGTGGATGGTGACTCTGAAAACACCGTCGGCCAAGAAGAAGCTGGTGGACGCCGCGTCCTTCGAGGCCAAAGGGAGACGCTGCATCGTCGTCGACCCGGAGAAGGCCGAGGTGAGGCTGAAGCTTCATTGGATTTCTTTTCACCTTTCGGACGAAACCGTGAAGAAGGCCCTGGAGCCGTACGGCAAGGTTGAAGACGTCGCCCGAGAGACCTGGCGTGTCGGAGGCTTCGAAGGTGTGCAGTCGACCACCCGAGTCGTGAGGCTGACCCTAAGGGAAGGCGTCACGCTCGAAAACCTGCCGCACCAACTACGACTCCCAGGCTGCACGGCCTTGGTGCTGGCCCCGGGTAGAGCTCCGCTCTGCCTCAGGTGCCGTCGAACCGGCCACATTCGTAGGGAGTGCCGAGTGCCGCGCTGCGAGAGCTGCAGGCGTTTCGGACACCTACGCGACGACTGCAAGAAAACCTACGCAGACGTGGCTAACGGCGGCCCTGAGGACGACGCCTCGGAGCTACTCATGGACCAGGATGAAGCTGAGGACGCGGCAGGCGGAAACTCGGAGGGCAGCCAACCTCAGAGGCGAGCCGAGACCACCGTCGTCGTCCCACCACCCGAGACGTCCACCACGGCCGAGCTCCCCGCAGAAAACAAGGACACCCCGAAACCGGTGGGCGACGACGTCGCACGCGTTTCGGCCCTGCAGGGGGACGAGCGCGAGCACGACTACGCCTGCCGGGAGTCGACCCTGGCTGCCGTTGAAAGGGAGAACGACCAGAAGGACGGCGAGATGGACGCCGTGAGCGGCTCTGCCAAGCGTTCCCTGGAACCGACACCAACCCAGGAGCCCAGTCAACCGCAGAACCTGCAGGAGAGGGTACTCCAGAGGTGGCAGACGGTGACTTCGAAGAGGGGCCGACGCCACGCCCCCCCTCAAGGACCACCGGAGGCACGTGCCGAAGGCTCCATAGTGAAGGAACTGTACTGCGGCTGAATAATATTGCTTAGGCGGCCTAGTACAAGTAAGAATGTTGTATTTTTTTGTATGTGTTTACCTGTTTGACTTAAGCGGCTTTTTGTATCGTAGCTTAGCCTTCTCTCTATTTTAGCTCCTTGATAGTAATATGTCTCTTAGTTTCGCCACTTTAAACGTCCGTGGGTTGGCCTCGTCGAGGAAGCAGTACCAACTGCAGCGTCTGGTAGAGGACGAGCAGCCGGACTTCCTTGCGGTGCAAGAAACTAAATTGCAGACAGAAGAGAACATCGAGAGAGCGCTGAGGCCTTATCTCCGGCGATATGAAGTTGCCGCTAGTCATGCTGCGGGTCGGTCGGGGGGCTGTTTTCTTTTTTTAAGAAAGTCTGTGAACTATGAAAACTTGCAAGTTGTTATCGATGAGTGCGGGCGGTTCATTTCTTGTGATTTCACGCTGTCAGATGTCCAGTGGCGAGTGATATGTATCTACGCTCCCAATAACGCGAAGGATAGAGAAGTTTTTTTTCAATTTCTACGTAATTATCTGGAGTGCGACAAAGTGATCGTGTGCATGGGTGACTTTAATTGTGTCTGTGACGAGCGGGATAGTACTGGAGCGGCCACGAGTGGTGACAGCAGTTCGAGACTTATGAAAGAAATTGTAAATGTGTGTGGGCTCGAGGACGTCGGTGCCTTATGCACCATAAGAAGTGGCGTAAGGTATACGCATTTTCAAAATAGGTCACACGCTCGTTTAGATCGTATTTATGTTACAGTTGACGTACTGCGCACTGTGCACGGCTACCGTGTCCAGCCCATTTTTTTTACTGACCACTGCCTCGTAAGCGTAAAAATTGGCAGGAAAGAAAGCAGAGCGTCTCGTTTTAACTGGCATCTTTGGAAATTAAACCGAACACTTTTGAATGATAAACTTTTTGCAACCACTGTCGCTGAGCTGTTGCGGGGTGTGGTCGAAAAAGAGACTTGTATCAGGGAAGCCTGGGAAGGATTCAAAGAGGGAGTTAAGTTGGCCGCGGTAGAAAGGGCCAGTAACATCGCCTTCCAAGCTCGAGCTCGCGAAAGGCAGTTGAAGCAAGACCTTAACGCATTGTGTCGAGTAGAGTGTGAGCGCCCTGGAACTTGCGGCGATGACATTCGGCACATCAAAATGGAGTTAGATCAAATATACAATGAAAAGTATAAAGGGGCAGTTGTGCGGGCACGCTCGGAGAAATTTCTGTTGGGAGAACAGCCGACTAAGCGAGCTCTGGCTGAGGAAAAGAAGTATGCCCTGACTCGAGAAATAAGAGAAATAGAATATAAAGGGAAAATTAGCAGCGATAAAGATGTTATAGAAGAAGCTTTTGTTGAGTACTTTGGGAAACTTTTTGGGGAAAAACCGACTCCCGTAGGATTTCGTAAATTTAAAGATTTTCTGTCACTCATGCCCAAGTTGGATGAGGAGGTTACAACGTGGCTCGAGGGAGAAATCACGCTAGGAGAGGTTGAACGAGCAATAGATTCGCTAGCGAGACAGAAAACCCCGGGGCCTGATGGGCTTTGTGGAGAATTTTACCAAACCTTTAAAAATACCCTTAGTCCCGTACTGTTGGCCGTATTTAATGAGTCATTCGAAAATTACTGTCTACCGCGTTCCTTTGTAGAGGCCCACACCATACTGATACCGAAGTCGGAGGACTTGTCGAAAAGGCTCAGCGTGACGGGATATAGGCCGATTACATTATGTAACATAGACTACAAGATTTTCACTAAGATTATTACGCGTAGGCTCCAGTGTGTCATTCGAGACCTCATCGGGGATCACCAGACATGTGGCATTAAAGGAAGGTCCATTCAAACTAATATTCATATAGCGAGAAGCATTTTTGAAGCTGTTGGGAGGGATAAAGTGGCAATGATACAATTAGACTTGGAGAAAGCGTTTGATAGAGTTAGACATGATGTTCTAAAGAGTATTTTATTGCATGTTAATGTAGGCAAAGTTGTCCTAAAGGGCGTAGATATGGCGTATAAAGGTTGTACCACCAGGCTGGTGTTAAATAATAATGTTTCTAAGAAAATTGCAGTGCTTTCGTCAGTCAGACAGGGATGTCCCCTTTCACCCTTACTATTTGCTCTGTACCTTGAACCTTTCTGTGTGAGCGTGATAGCTAGCAAGAATATCCGGGGGTTTCTTTTCAATAATGTTGAAGTTAAAGTGTCCGCATACGCTGACGATGTGGCTATTTTTTGTAAAGACGAAGAAAGCGTCATGGAAACTGTCGTTCTCACGAAAGAATATTGTAACGCCACAGGAGCGGCAGTGAACTGGGGGAAATGTTGTGGGGTGTGGCACGGGAGGTGGGCTTTAAAACCGCATTACTTTGCAGGCTTTAATTGGGAAACGACGCCATGTACATATCTTGGGGTGCCCTTGGAATATTACAAAGTTAGCACGCCGTACTGGACGGAGCTCGCAAAAGATTTAAAGACGAAGGCGGACACTTGGGTCAGTCGGAACTTGTCAATTTTTGCGCGCGCCACAGTGTGTAATATTTTTTTAATCGCAAAGATCTGGTACATTATGCAAGTTTTGGCATGTACACGAATGAGTATCCAAAAGTTCCATAGGGTGTTCGCCACTCTCATCTGGAGGTCCGGGTGGGAAAGGATGAGAAGAGATAACCTTTTCCGGAGCGTCAAGTCGGGAGGCCTTGGCCTCTCGCATCTTTTCGTCCGTAAGATTGTTTCGCGCTTCTTTTTCCTACGCGACCAGAATCATCCCTTCCTACGAGCAATTATCCAGGTGAGACTGGCGAACTCTTTGCCGGCAGTGTTGGTGACTAGTGAATGTACTGAACCCCCTTGTTTTTCTGGTTATTTAAAAGAAGTGAAAGACGCTGTATTGTTTTTGCGAGCGCGTTTTTCGATGGACTACCTGGGTAGTGTCACTAAAAAGAAGCTCAGTCGTGACCTGATTGAGCTCCTTTTCCCTGCGCCACTGTATCGATCGGTGTACAGCCAATGTCCGGGTCAAGATGTGCTCCAGCGTGTGAAAAGGATGTGTGTTCCACCAGGGGTAAAGTCCTTTTTCTTTAAATTGCACAGCGAGACATTGCCAGTCAAGCCATGGCTAAGAGATAAGGGAATCTTTGTTCCTTGGTCGGTGGATTGTCTCCTGTGTAAGACACCAGAAACCATCGAACACGTTTTTATTTATTGTTGGGATGCTGTGTTTTTTTGGGACATTCTTCAAAGGACCCTGAAAAAAGATTTTATGTTGTCCCCGGAGACCATTAGGTATTTACCTGTTGAAGAAAGTGACACTGTGCCCTACGATCTTTTTATGATACTCGGCCTGTTTAGCATTTGGAAAACAAGGATGGAATTTCGGCATGCTGACCCAAAAATTAAGTCTGTACAGAAGCATTTTATCGATATTGTAAACGAGGTTCAAACGGTGTATTGCAGAACACCAGAAACTACGCCTGAGTGGGCACACTTATTCAGTGAAATTAAGAACATGAGAGAACTTTAGTCCGCCCAGAAGTCGCTGGGCGTGAGCTCCTTGTAATGACATAGCATTCTGTGCTGCAATGTTGAGTTCAATAAAGAGAAAAAAAGCTCAGTGGAAAGACGTTCGCTTCACACGCAACGGACACGGGTTCAATCCCTGGTGTGAGTAGACTTTTTTTTTTTTTTTTTTTTTTGTTATGCATTTTGCAATGTTTACATTTTTTTTTTTTTTTTTTACAATTATCACTAAAAAAAAAAACAATTGTTGTGGACGATACGTCGCTGAACTAAATGGTATTGGATTCCATATTTGACACCTGCGAACCCAATGTAGTCACTTTCGACAAAATGCAAGGAGCATATGAATCGGGTGGCGTCCGCTTTCCGAGGTTCCCGTAACTGTTCTACACGAATTGCAGCGAGCCATTGATCCCGACCCGTTGATCTTTCGGAAACTTGTGCACTTTGCCGCACAATGCCACTTTCAGATGCAGGACATGTGAGGCAGCTCTTCACGCAACATCTTGATAGTATTCTTTTCGGAGCCGATCACGGAATTCACCACGGGCACTCACTACTCACTACAAAACAACTTATCTTGAAGTACAAAACAGCGAGCGGAAAAAACATAGCTGCAAAGGAATCGCACGGCGAACGAATCCCGCAACGCATTTCGTATTTCGTCTCCTACGCGCGGAAAAAAAAAAAAGAAAAAAAGATCGCACGCGTTGACACGGTTGAGTGTAGCCACGTGACTTCCGCTACTCCCTCTCTCCTCTCCACTTCTCCCTGCGGTGCGGGGGTTTCGGTTTCGGTGTTGAGCAGTTGCGTTTTTTGGCTTTATTAAAAAATACGTGACTCCATTGCAAAATATTAATTGGGTACTATTCCGACACCATAGTAAATCGCCTGGCAAAAAATGAAAAAAAAAAAAATGTTTGGGGTAAAAACCCGACGGCTAGCTAAAACAACAAAGAAAAAGCTTTTTGTGCAGGTTTTGGCAAAATATTGCCAAGAAAAGCAGGGTAAGCTTCGAAGCTTAACCTGCAGTCTCGGGGTTCTGTTATATTAACATAACCCCGAGACTGCAGGTAAGCAGAGGACGACACATACACGGAAAATCTGCTCAACAATAAGAACGCTGGAGAGGAGGTGAGTGGACTGAGTGGATTCGTACAATTCGCCTCCTCTTCAGAGTTGGCTCTGCTTAGTCTGCTATATAGTGTAGTGGAGAGCCAATACTGCTTGGCTACTCTTCACAAAAAGGAGTTTCTTTTTCTTTTTAATGCGAAAGCATTAACTGTCACATGGAGCGAGCTGACGTCTTCAGTTTGAAGCGCAAAAACGGCACCTAGCTAGTTTCCCCGATCCCAAAGGAGCGAAGCAAAAGCTGATGGATTTCGTCTTCGGTTCCATTGGCTGGCGCGCGTTGACGGGGCTCCTTAGTTTCCACGACCGCTGACCCCATGGCGCTGCGTGAGCGTACCCAGGGGAGCACGCGCACTGACCGGCGACAAAAAGTACGCAGCAGACGAAAAAGGGAGCGGACGAGCGGCTTGCATGCTTTCGCATTTACAACTCGTGAGAGGTGCTTAGGTGTATCTCGAGTTTTTTTTTTTTTTTTCCTCAAATGAAGAGAAGCAATATGTTAAGGGGGGGGGGGGGGGGGGGAAAGGGGGGGGGGGGGTTCTTTCTGGATGCTCACCTGTAATGTACCACGCACACAATCTCTCTGCTCCAACGTACCAGACGGCCAGTTCAGCAGGAATGACTATGAAGTGATGGGCATGCCCACATTAGTTCATCTGCAGCAACGAAAGAAGCAAAGTATGCCAGTCGACTTCACCCCCTTCCACACAATAGAAAGGGCAGACACAGCACCGAGAAACTGGGGGAGAGGGGGAGACGAGAGCTCGCGGGGTCGTCAGAACGCCGAGCCAACACCACCGAGACAGAAGCCCTTCGCACGTGTCATCACAGTCAGATCGAGGAGTGAGATTGGACACGAGTGCTGTGTCAGTGTTCGGCTGGGGCTCGGGTCCAATCAGCGTGTCGAAGGTCGGGCTCGGGCCCAATAGCCGAGTTAGCGCCATCCGACTCTGATGACGTTTCATACAGAGGGAGATAAGACCATGCGGACGCCTTCTGTCTATGTGGTGCTGGCCGAGCTCCGACTCGAACGATTAGTGGGCAGACCTAAAGCCTTTGTCTCCACTGCACTGGTCGAACGCGTTCCAATGAGAAATCCAAACACCGAAGGCTATAGCGTTCCGCGTTCTAACTTCTAACGTGCTCGACGAGTGCAGCGGAGACAAAGGCAGCTGTAGCTTTAGGTCACTAATCACTCGGATCAGAGCTCAGCGTTCTAACGTCCCCGGGCTGTAGGACTGTCCGCGCAGTTCGTCACATAGGGCATTTCGTCGTAGGGAGATTCGTCGTGCTGACAGTTAATCAGACTATTCAAGGAATCTTGTTTACCCGTGCCGTCTGTCTAGTGCCGAGCAGGTTGCTCCCAAATGAAAAACCTCGGGCGAGGCCCTATCGACACAAATGCTTCGAGTCTCTTTTAATAGCTGGTTCAATCGCTGCTACTTTCCCAATAGACGCTGTCTGGTGACTAGTCTGAAGATGGGGCAAGTATGCAAGTTTGACAGTGTTTCCAAACAAGTCCGCGTATGCATGCCCACATTGTGGCCACTGCGAGAGCGCAGGAACCAAACTCGAGCGAGGTGAAGCTTCTGCGCATCCGTCGAGGCGACAACAGCGCCACCGCAGAGGCGTGACGTCAGAGCTGCGCCAGGGCGCCGCCATCTTGCCCAATGGGGCGCGCTTGGGCGCGGCCATAATCCGATTATGACGCCTTAGCAATGCTTCGTAATCGGTTTAGGACGCGTCCGAGTGCACCCTAGTGACCAAGATGGCAGCGCCCGGAAGCCGGACTTGCAAACGTCAGCTACTCATGGTGAAATGTTTCGGGCGCACGCCCCAAAGTGTCTGTGCTCTCGGTCCTGTCGTAGCGTCGAAGAATTGATTGAAGGCGCTTGTCCCGTGCATCTTGCTTCCTCGACATCATTGTCGAAAGGACTCGGCTTGCGGCTTGACTTAATTCTTCATTTCGGCCAGTGCCTGTTCTTTCTTGAGCGAGTCCAGGACCATTCAGATATTCGGTGATGCACAATATGCAATGCAATATCTGGAAAGGACTCAAAACATTGGTGTGAACTCCCTCACCCGAAGTTTGTTTTTTGGGAGGAATCTGCTCGGCACTGGAACAATGGCACAGAGAAACAAAGTTCTTTCAATAGACTGACGAACTGTCACCGCGACGAATCGACCCTATGACCAAATGCCCATGTCACGAACTGCCCTGCTACCAATTGACCTGCTACGAATCGTCTTTCTGCCGCCAAATAATTGTGGTGGTGTTCCCTGTCATGTCAGGATTAAAGAACTGAAAACCAATTTTGGCTGCGCGCATTAGTTCTTTAAAAGGAAAAAAGCTCGATGTACACCTAAGCACTTCTCATGAGTTGTGAGTGCGAAAGCACCCAAGATGCTCATCCGCTCCCTCTGTCGTCTGCTACGTACTTTTCGTCGCCGGTCAGCGCGCGTGTTCCCCTGGTGACCTTGGATGCTCCGTGTTAACGGCGCGCTGATGGACACGCAGCGCCATGGGGTGAGCGGTCGTGGAAACTGACGAGCGCAGTGGCCAATGGGAGCCCCGTCGACGCGCTCCAGCCAATGGAACCGAAGGCGAAATCCACCGCGGAAACTAGGTGCCGTTTTCGCGCTTCAAACTGATGACGTCAGCTCGCCCCATAAGACAGTTAATGCTTTCGGATTAAAAAAAATTAAAACAATACCACTCTCAACAGTCTTCCGAGTCACGTGCGCAGTGATTCGCAATGGGGACACGGAGACCCCCGTTGGGTTCTCTTTGAAAGCCTCCAGCGCGCGGCCTCTGCTTGCGATTGACATGGCGACCTTGAAGGTTGACATGCGCAGCCTGGGGCCCTAATCTGGACACTTGGCGAAAAAGTCGGCGAGAAATCCCGCGGCTCTGATTGGCCGGCGCCAAAGTCAAGTGCGGCGTTGGGCAATCACGCCCGCCAGATTTCTCGCAGAGTTTCTCGCCAAGTGTCATCCAGACTCCAGATTAGGGCCTCTGGTCTGGCATTCATTGGCGTCACAAGGGCGAGCGGGACTAGAGTCACTAAATAAGCTACGCTTTCAGAGTACCGCATTCCTTTGGCACTTTGCCGACAATGCAGTCGCTCTATTCAACAATATTCTGGTTCGCTGCAGCATCATTGGACAGCTGCAGTCACGTGAGTCGCTATCATCATCATCGCGTTTTTTCAACGCCACCATCTTGGGTCCAGCGATCCGCTGCCTGCTGCAGTTTTACTGCTTACTGCGCGCGCAAGCTTAAGTCCGTCGCTCAGCACGCACTTTTTTCTTCTTTTGTCGAGGTACGAACAACACGACCTTGATTCGATGACACAGCTGCGGCTACGGCAGCTCTCGCAGGCGACGGCTACAGCGATCGGCGCACCTCCATCTGCGCGTGGACCCAAGATGGCAGCGCCTGACGCGCTTCAGACGCGTAGTTTGGGAGTTTCGGTACTCTGGAAGCGTAGCTTTATTTAGTGACTCTAGCCGGGACGTACCACCCCGGGTGCAGCTGGGCAGTGAAAGTAAAAAAGGATGTCGCGCGCTTGGGTGTCGCTAAGTGACGCCACAGGTTGCATATCGCTTCTCCCTGTAAGGATGAGTGGACATGAGGAATCGAGAAACGAGTTTATTTGAAGTTTTGAATTTGGTTTGTAGACTGCAGACTTCATCAGACAAATGCAGTGCTCACGTTTTACGATTCAGCGTTAGAGACTCGTGATGCAAGTAGTGTAATCATACATGGGTAAATTACTTCCAAAATGTAATTCAATTACAATTACTTTGCTTCAAAAATAGTTTAACTACAATTACAATTACTGCTATGCGAAAAGTAATTAAATACAGTTACATTTAGTTTTAAAAAGTAATGCAATTACTTTGCAATTACTTATTTCTGACAGCGATCCGACAAAGGCAATATAAGTTTTAACGAGTTATTCAGAATGCAAAGCATTTGTTCATTCCTAGCCCCATTGTTAGAGGAGGCTTAAGCATCGCTGCATAACTATCACGTATTGTAGTATTCTTTTATGAATTTTGTTAAATTTAATATAGAGGTTGACAGTTTGGGGCAATAAAGTACTACGTTCCTATATATTTTTAATAAATAATAATAAATTAGTTCATACGCTGGAAGACGCCAGATCGCTAATGAAAAAATTGGGTTGGCAGACCTGTAGCCAGGCAAATAAAAATCGACAATTAATCCTATATGAATATTTTATAAGTGATATTATACAACTAAAATCCACACGCGCTAATACGACCGGATTCCCATACAAACATCACGTTATTGTAAATTATTTACATTGAGTTGAAATTATAATGGGTCAGAAATGTATAACAACCGAAGTCTCCAAAATGCTTATGCAAATAACGTCTGAAGTATAACCAACAGGAAATAAACTTGAAAATAATACAAAGATACAAATATGCGACAGTACTGGAAGAGGACGTAAAACATTAGCAAAAAAAATAACTTCATAGACAATTAAAATTTCCAACCTCGGCTGAAAGCGGAAGCCCGTTTTTTTCTTTCAATATGTTGGCATGTTTACGCTATAGTAATTATGATTACAATTCCTAAAAGCCAAAAGTAATTATTTACAATTACAAAGTACCAAAAAGTAATTAAATTAGCAATTTAATTACTGTAATTGAATTACTACTCAAGTATGTAGTGTATAGAACCAAGCGGACAAGTTCTCCGGCTAGCGCCAGACTGCTAGCATTAGCGGCAACTAATCTAGTCACGTGGGCAACATGGAGCGGTACGTTCGAAAGGTGTCCTAAGCTGTCCATTGGACGACCGCGGGAGGCTGCTCTCATATTGGCTGTGAACTATCATAGCCGTATCAACAGCTCGCTTCTCCGCGCACGATGATTTTCACGATGATGACGTTGATAAGTTATCATACTTTATTTTATTTTCTATTGCTAGCGCCCTGCGTAAATACCCTTTGGGGCCAATTGGAATCTGGCAGACCTCCACCCCAATTGATCATTCCATTTAGAATTGGGATTTCCCATTGGAACCTAACCCACCAACTGGCCGTTCCAATTGGAATGCATGTTTCCAACTGATTGCCCCAGTGGAAATAGTTGTTTTCAATTGGTATCACATTCAGCGATTCCAATTGGGGTGCCTTTTTCCACTTGGTTATCCCAAATGGAATGTTTGCATTTGGCATCTGGAGATCCCCATTGGAATGGTAGTTCCCAATTGGTATGCGATTTGAGTATTAACAATTTCAATATCTGTTGAAATAAACAACTTCTAAATGGTAAATAATATTATTGGAATTTAAACCAATCATTGTGCATTTTAATTAATAGGGAAATACCCAAAAGCGTCAACTTTTGAACCTTTGGCCTAATATGAATAAAATTTACAGTATGCATGTACTGGAAGCTACGAGGCAGAATGCAGTAAAAAAGAATGTAACGCAGTGGTTTTTTATGGAACATACTGACATTGTTTAAGAGAACTATCGTTAGAAAACTAATATAATATCCAAAATATTTCTTCATAGATATGCAGCAGAATACCTGGAGTGTGCAAGTGTTGAAACAAAATTTTCCAAGCAATTTATTTTATGCTAACATCGCGTTGAGAAATCGCAGATTTTTTTTTTCTTTTATGCAGTCGACAAAATCTCAACATCCTTTATAAAGGACATTCACAAAGTAGAAAAACAAGGTCGCAGTTGCATTGCCCATTAAATTCCAGAGGAAAAACAATGACTGGGTCTTTCCTTTTGCGCCGTTATCAAACGATAGTTTTCCTAAAGTGAAATTTATGCAAAAAAGTGGACCGGAGGAAAACCCGCTCAAAGTGCTCGAGCCTCGACCTTTTCTATTGACTGTTTAACTGAAAGAGGGAGAGAGAGGAAAGGAAAAAGGGCTACCGGCACTTTCCCCCCTTGCTGGAGCGTTACCAAGAGTGGAAGAAGTCCCGGATGAGAGGCTTCGCCGGTGTTGGGTGTATGCATTGCCCGAACTTCGTTCGCGCTTTCTTCTCCGTTTTAAACTCCCAAACGTAATTAGAGCCACGGGCTTGGATGGCGATAGTCCCCCCGGTCATCGGGATACCATTGTTCGGTTATAGGGTGCACGGAATCCGACAAGGCGAGAGCGGCTGCAATGTCTTTGAGCTCCATCGCTTTCCACATGACCCCGACCTCCGGCGGCAGTGGGTTGCGTCCGTAAACGGAAAAGACTTTTCCCCAACGCCACCCTCTCGACTGCGCTCGGAACGTTTTTAATTAACGCTGTACCGTCGATGAACATGGGGTACGCTCGCAAGGTGCGTGCAAGTTTTCTCCTTGTAATTGCTGTTTCAGCTTATAACTTTTTGTAACTGAATCAATTTTAACATTGATATTTTGAAGTGGTGACTGACTCGATTTTATCATCTACAGCACTTAGTTGAAGGTTCATTTCTGCCGCCGGGTGTGGCTGGACATCGTCGAAAAGTTGGTTCTATCGCTTTGCCTGAATCGCTATCTCCTGCGCGACACCAGAGATCCGTGAACCTATGTTGACCGTCACAACGCGACTAAATTCTCAAAATTAGTACATAATGCAGCAGGAGAAACCTTCAATTTCTGTTGCTGAAAGTTGAAACATGCTCATGCATCGATGTTTATAAACGTTGAAACATGCTCAGGCATCGGTGCTTATAAAAGTATTATTTGAGGAAATTGTGCGGACGAGTGTCTTTTGTCGAGAACTAAAAACAGCAAAGTCGAGATATGGGCCTATTGCCGGAGCGAGTCGATCAATGATTCAGCGATTCGAAATCGATGCATGAGCATGTTTACATTTTCACCAACAGAAACTGAAAGTTTCTTTCCAGCTACATTATGTACTAATATTGAAAATAATAAGAATCTAGTCGCGTTGTGACGGTAAACATAGCTTCACGGTTCTCTGGTATCAGTGCATCACGCATGAGATCGCGATTCAGGAAAACCGATAGAACTACCTTTTCGACAATTTCCAGCCACACCTGGCAGCGGAAATGAGCCTTCAACTAAGTGCTGTAGTTAATCAAATTGAGTCATTGTCAACACTTCAAAATATCAAGAACACGAGAAAACTTGCACGCACCTTGCGAGCGTACCCCATGTTCATCGGCGGTACAGCGTTTGGTTCGCGCTCCATTCACAAAATGTTCCGAGCACAGCCTTTTCGGTTTACGGACGTCGCCGGAGATCGGGGTCATGTGGAAACAGCCGCACTCCCCTTGCCGGGTTCCGTGCAAAAAGCTATGTCCTCAGACCAGGGCCGTACCCAGAAAAAAAAATTTCGGGGGGGGGGGGGGGGGGGGGGGGGGGTTCGGGGACAACGGCGGCCGTTTTGAAAGTGTCTATTGTCTTATTTTCGCCTATGAATCATGTGCATCGGTGGAATATAATGGAGAGTTACAGCAAACCGGAGAACCGGTCCCGGTTTGGTACCCGGTAGCCGACCGGCGCCACTGCGCGTGCGCAGAGGTGGAGATTAAAATCGGCTGACTGCCAGAGCACCGGCCAGGCCCGTACCCAGAAAAAAATTTCGGGGGGGGGGGGGGGGGGGGGGGGGTCAGAACCAACACCTCCTAGACTAGGAGGTGTTGGTCAGAACCCCCTAACGCCCGCCCCCCCCCCCCCCCCCCCCCCCCCCCCCCCTGGTTACGGCCCTGCCTCAGACACTATTTGATGCTTTCTGTCGTTATTGCTGTCCCGATGACCGGGGGACTGTCGGTCGCCATCGAAGCCCGTGGCTCTAGTGCAGTTGGGGAGTTTAAAACAGAGAAGCGCGAACGAAGTTCGGGCAATGCACAACCGGCGAAGCCTCTCATCCGGGACTTTCACTCTTTCTAACGCTCCAGCAAGGGGGAAAGCGCCGGTAGCCAACACCCTTTCCCCCTTTCTCTGTCGCTCTCAAAATGGCGCTATCCACCATTGGTGGACGCAAAATAACATTAAAAAATAACTCTGCAGTTTAAACAAACTAAACTTTCTGGGAATACTCTCTAAATGTTGAGAAATCTAAACGTGGCAGTTAAAAAATTGTTGTAGGAAAACATTTTGGGTACTTTTTTTTTTAAATTTAAAATAAGGATAAATTTTAAGACAAAGACAATTTGTGCATAAAAATGGAAAATGTCAGGATTTTCTTTTTTCGTTCGGTATCGTGTTGTAATTTCTCAAATATCGCGAATATTTTTTTTTTGTTAAAATCGGTGGAAATCGTTGGAAGCATCTGTGGCACTCTGCAATGTGCACATTGGGCAAAGATGGCGGCCGCGAAGAAGCACACACATGGCGATGGTACAATGTACTAGGATACGGGGTAGTGGGACCGGAGCGGCTCGCATTCCGTTTCCTTCCTCCTCCCCAGCCAACCTTTCCCTCCAATACTTTTGTTAACCTGTCACTTGACGACTTGACTATCGCATCAGTGGGACCCGAAATACTCGCACGCAATGCCACTGATCAAAAAGATTCTTTTTTGCCGCAAAATCTAAGTAATAAAAGCCGAATGCGTCTTTTCATTCTCTACTTTGTAGAACTTGATGAAAAAGTTGCGGGGATAGTGTTGTCGTCATTGCCAAGAAAGCAATCCCCAAGATTTCGCCATCAAGCTTTGCAATACCCATGGTAGCAATATTTAAGTGTCGCTCATACGGGTCCATATCACATGAGCGAATGACGTTTTAGCGAATAGCGACATTTGAGCGAATCGACGTTTTAGTGAATAACGGGGGCGCGCGTTAACCCATCCGCCGCGCTGCGCTTGCGCCGCTTTGCCGGCGAGAGTCTGCGGCTGCTCATTACAAAAATGTGAACCCATTTGGCCCACCCGAAAACGCCGCTTCGCGGCATCCAACTATTCGCTAAAGTGTCATTCGGATAAACGTAGGCGTTCGCTAAAACGTCATTCGATCAAGTGAGTGTCTCTCGGCTCATACAGTGGACACGAGTACAGCATAAGCATTCCATTTGAGCTCAAGACAATCAATACCTCGACATGCAATCAAATATATAGTGGCTCGAGCTCAGTCGCTGCAACGACAGTAGATGGACTTTAGCGACCTGTGGAATTCATTGCATACCTTGTGCTTTGCCCACCCCAGCGCGTGGATACAATAAACATTGGTGGCACGTAACCAGTTTCAGATCGCGTGGTCACTTGCTGTCTGCAAGTTTAGGATCGAGGTAAACTCTGCTAGTATTTTCTTCTTCTCTGACTGCATGTCATTGCGTGGAGTGAAAAATTAATGCATGTTTTCTTCGGTTGTGAATTGACAATGAAAAATCCCAAGCGGTATTTACGGAAAGTACAAGGCCTGTTGTACTGCCCCTTTAATGACGCGTCGAGCATCATACAGCTTTCACCTTATGTGAGCCATGTGTGTTGTAGGTCTATAGTCGGTGACACGTTAAAAACGAAGCGGAAGCTCCTCCCATCCCTTTCCACTACAATGGAGCGAACGCTGGAGGGGAGGTCGCCTCCTCTCCAGCATTCGCTCTACTAAAGTGCAAAGGGGTGGGATAAGCTCCCACTTCGTTCTTGACCTGTCACCGACTATAGACATTGTTACATTTTTACACAATGCTTCTTAGATACGCAAACTTAACTGGTACACGTGTTCGACATGCAGGAGGCAGAGCTGTGCATGTACGAGATGGCTATCCTGTCATCAACTGCATCCAAGTTTTGCAAAATGTTGGCTTCATCATTCAATTTGTAATATTTAGATATCCTGCTAGTAAAAAAAAAAGCTTTCACTTGTCATATACTTAACTTAGTGGGACATACAATGAATGTCCCATTAAGCTTCAAGTGCTCGTTCTTATGACTATGCCGTTGAATGGTAGTAAAGGGACCAAGCAAACGAGCTCATTTTGTATTTTCGAGTTTGCAAGTTCCAAAACACAACTTGTTACACTTCCAATTGGAAAAATACTAATGTTACAGTTCCAACTGCAATAGTATCAATTGGTTAAGGTTCCAATTTAAAATAAATGCCAATGGGTATTTCTCCAATTGGGCAAATACCAATTGGTATTTCTGCAATTGCAAGTCTGAAAACACAAATGGTTACGCCAAATGATACCAAGTGGAAAAGCCAATTGGACCCAATGGGTACTTTTAACTAGGCGGCGTTTGTGAAAAGCACGCAAGCAGCCTTCCACACATTCAGTGGCAGCCCACATCGAGTAGGCAGGACAACCCTCGAGCTATATTCGAGCAGACCGTTCCATGTTACCCACGTGACTACAGGGTGTCTCAAATAGCGGCCGGGCTCTTTAAATTGACCGCAAAAATCGGTTTCTTAACCTATCGCACTACGATTTTGTGCAGAGTTGCCCACATGTGGTACATTTCTTTCAATATAAAATTTGCAAAGAGCGAACTTGCCCGAGGAAAAAGTAGAAAAAGAAAAAAGCTTAACTCCTATGGAAACGCAGTGAAACCACCGGTCTTCAAACAAAAGGACGCTCTATTGTTTGAAGACCGGTGGCTTCGCTGCGTTTCCATAGGAGCTAAGCCTTTTTCTTTTTTTACCTTTTTCTCATGTAAGTTCGCTCTTTGCAAATTTTATAGAAAAATGCACCACGTGTTTCTTTCGTTTTAAGTCAATGTGGGCAACACTACACAAAATCGTGGCGCTATAGGTGAAGAAACCGATTTTTGCAATCGATTTAAAAAGCCCGGCCGCCATTTGAGACACCCTGTAGATTAGTTGTCGCAAGTGCAATCAGTCTAGCACTCGCCGAAGAACTTTGCACACTGCCGCATTACAGCCAAGTGTAATTAGCACTGTACTTCATGGCTCAAAGTGGTGTCAACTGTGCAGCCTTTAAAAAATAAATGCAGTGCAAAAACAAATAATAAGATGTTTCGAAATATGCGACGGCGTCCAATATCTGTTTATAAACAGCAAAGCTCTTGCAGATGGCTGTGCCACGCACGTAATGCCCCTCAGAGTTCCAAGTCTGAGTGTATTCCACAAAACAACCCGTCAACTCAAAGTGTCGGAACAATTCAGCTCCGGAGGTACGAAGGTATGTACGACTTAAAGCTTCAACGAGGCAAGCAGCCAAAACAAAAAGACGGCTCTTAGTTATACAGACAACAGTTTAAACAGGCATGCCCTTGCAAGTGATTGCAACTGTGATTACAGTTCATTGGGCCTTACAAATGGCATATTAGTAAGACTGAAGGAAATTTCTTGCAATCCTAGCCAGAAAACCTCTCTACAAATCGATGGAACAGAGAAAGCCGGTAACGAACAAGGCGAGGAATTGCTGCAGATGGTGATTCAGGTGGTTGGTTAATTGGTTGTCCTCCATAATGTCACACGATGCGACGATCGTCTCCGCAGCAAATCGGCGGAAATGTCGGGGAAAAAAGTCAGTCTGCCACGCTGAACACCATTGCTGCGATGCTTTGGAAGTGGTTTTGAAGCAGGGAAAGGCCAGAGCCTGCCTCGCATCTGATGGGAAAGTACAAAACTAGCAAGGCACACAGACTGAGTAGACAGATACCGGAGGTCTCCTCCAGACAAGGCACAAGCATAGGACGGGCAGTCAAGCTGGACATCGAAAACGGCACGTGAATCAAGCGACGAAAACAAAACAGACATCAAAAACTAGACGTCGTGAGGTTCCAGAATCTGAAATTGCACTGTTAAGGGTCGTCATTTGGCAAGCCCGTAGTAGGGTAAGCAACAAAGCAGGTCGTTTCACTTCCAAAAAAGGAAATGGATTGTACTCCAACCAGTAACAAAATATACTCGTTCAACGCATTAGAATGAACGCACTGCCTTGTCAGCCAGCAAGGCACAAAAAATAAATGCAGTCCAAAACTAACCGAGTCTCGATGTCACAGTAAACTTCAACCTCCATCCTTCTAAGCCGCGACACAGAAGTGAAGCAATTCGTACCAGAACTTCTACGGTCTCAACCGTAACAGCCAAAACAACTTCTAACAAAACATAACCACCACTCGCGTTTCCTTCCCTAAAGAAATTAATTCAGGCCGAGCGTACCTCTCATAAAATAAGCTCAATTCGTTCGACCAACACTCTCACTCGGATACTCGCATTTTGTCAAATACACCCGGCACTTTAAAGAGGGGTGTGCACATTAAATTCATTCGCAAATTGCTGAAAAATGAAAAAACGATTGACTCTTGCGTTGGGACCATTTCCCTCGGAAATAACCATAATCCACAGTAGCGACTCAATGGCGTCCCTCTCAAACTCTGCGGTGCATAAAAAAATACACCCAAACTATACAACGTCTCAGCCGAAGCAGTTTACCTACAAGCCTTGACCTTTGACGTAGTTCCTAGGGAATCAAATGCCTCTACGAATTCCACGCCGCAATCGACCATCGTCGTCTGGGTGGCTGCAGTGCCTTCTCGGCAACACCTCCTACGAGGTCGCTCGACATGTCCCCTTTGGCACGCCGACACCTACCTCCTGGAACCAAGGTGTCCGCCGCCAACGAAGACCGCTTCAGGTGCCAGCCTTCGTGGGACTCCGACACGTCCCAAACCCAGCTTGTCCCCTTCTTTCCAAGGTTACGTCGTCAGAGCAATGCCGCGGCACTTGAACACTCGAACACAGGCGGTCGGTCATTTCAGATCAAGTCCCCTGCCCCGTACCGGTTTGTAAGCCAGCTTTTGCAGCAAGCCACTTCCTCGAAACCCGGAAGCCCCAAGAGGGCTCCCCCAAGACGAAACCAAACATGCCGAGAAGCGAGACTTAGCAGAACCTCGATGCAAGCGGACTAAAACCAAGGTGCTTCCGAGCTTCCCGGACAGAAGCTGTAAGGAAGCAATCGGCGAGCTGGCTCCTGCGGGGACTCCATCAGATGCTCCACAGGGTCTCTGGAGAGCAAACGTACGGGATCTTTCGTTCCGGGGCTGAGGTGCCGATCTGCCGAAGCCGCGAGGGTCTCCGCGTAGAACGACCATCGTCCCTCTTGCAAGCCAGAGCCAATCATAGGCTGGTGACTGGGAACGGCTTGCCCAGGTGGGTCACCTCGTCCCTCGTGCAAGCGTCGTAGGGGCCCGGCTTGCGTATCTGGCGCCTGTAGCCCTGGGCCGGCGGACTCTTGCGCCGCCGCCGCTTCAGGATGTAGAAGAGACCCAGGCAGCAGAGCACCAGCGTTGCCAGCCCGGCCAGGCACACGCTCAGGATGATCAGCCAGGGCGGCGGGGCAAAGCCTGGAGAGCCGACGGGGAAATTGCGAAGGAACTCTTTTGCCAACGCGGGGGGGCTGTCACGAAACGGATCTCGTATCGCGAGGGCTAAATGAATCTAAAGGCTCGTTCACACACTTGCATTTGCCTACAACCGAGTTCTTGCCATCTCTTAGGAGAAAACCCACTGGCACACTGGCGCCATCTGTGATGTGGCCCTGGGACTGCATTTCAATAGAATGAATGTTTTTCTGTATTTACGAGATAAAACATACATACTATCTGAGAGAAACGGTAGTTGAGAACATTGTCACAAGTTCTTCGAGCCAATAAAAAATGATAAACGAAATCAATTAAAATAGAGTCGCCGATCGGTTTTTTAGACGCCAATAATTCGGACATGTTCAATATTTCGAACCAAAAGGAGGAACCGTGACTTACCCGATAGAAATAATGCATATTCACGACCAATTTTTCGGACAGATGAAAAGTGTGAAAGTTAGATTTTCGGGACAAAATCGTAGCAAGTGATCAGCGGGGAACGCCACCGAGAAGCCGCCATTTTAGATTCCATGTTGGCTGCGCGTGGATTGGCTTGGTTTGGCAACGCTAGTTGAGTGCTGCTAAGTCCTACCACTAGGTGACGCTATGCTGCGTTTTCTTTTTCTCTAGCTGAGCGTCATTATCATCATCATTGTTACCATTTTGTTTTGCTTCGTTCATTCGCCATTCTGCAGTTGTGGACTTGTGCCTCTCGTCTCTGTGAATCGTGTTTTCGGACTACGCTGCCTCGGACGTCATTGCCCCACCTGTTCTCCCGCTGTCGTGAAATGTCAGCAAAAAGTGCAAAAAATAATTGACCATAACGCTAGAAAACAAGGCTGCGATTCTCAAGCTAATAGAAAGTGGCCGAATGCAAGCAGAGGCGTAACCTGAACCAAAGCGCTATTGACAGCTTTTTTTAAGCCCGCTTAGACGTAATAAAGGCAAGTTTTTTAATCTGCCGATTTTTCAGACTGCTCTATTATTCTGATGTTTTTTCACTCCCTGCAAAATCCAAAAAATCTGTCGGCGACTGTATCCCAAAATGGCAAGTGTTCCACGGCTACCCGATAGATGGCGCCAGTCCCTTGAGAGATCACAAGACGTTGTAAGGCACTCGGTTGTAAGCAGTCACAAGTTTGTAAACCAGCCTTAAGCCGCTTTGAATAAGTGTAAAACACCAGTTTTGCACACTCCGACGCCGTACTTCAGCATGAAGGTGTGGTTGAGTGTCGCATTTATTTTTCAAAAATATCAAAGCGTGCACTTGCCTCGATTAAAAGTAAAAATACAAATCCTTACACGTGCACACTGCACCCAGGCTTCAATAATTCTTTATGCAGAGCGCAAGTTCGTCTGCTTCTGTTCCAGGGGTTGTGGTGACATCAGAATGCCGAGCTCCGATTGGCTCCGATTAAAGGATAGTGGGTAGAGCTCAAACCAGGCTGCCTTAAAGGAGCAATGCAACAATTTTTGTACTTTGCGCAAATACGGCTTAAAACGGATCCCCAACGTTAATGACCTATGAAACACGCGTTCGTTTTTCACCCCACGCAATAGAAGTCCCAGAAAAAAAATTAAAGAAAAACGAGCAGCGTTCACTCCCTCAACTCGCAGCCAGAACAAGCGGCCACGTGATCTGGAGCCGATTATATGCCGCCAGTGTTTATCATAGCCACGCGCAGGGGTTGGCAAAGCGCAGGACACGCGCTGAGTTCCAGACATTGTTATGGCTCGGCTGTTGTCGTCGTTGCAGCGATTGGACACGGGTCACAACCCGAATGCTTCTCGAGCTAGCAATTGTCACGAGCCCAAGTCGAGTGCCCACGCAATACTCGGGTCCAATCTATGAACCGCATTCAAATATCGTCACTTGGGTGTACTGCGATCCCCGAGTTACGTCACCAAATTTTGCAAAGGAGAGATTGAATGAAAATGATCGCTTTTGTCCTTGAAATTACACCGCAACAAAGGAGTTTCTTGGCCAATGGAGTTGCGTGTGAGTATCCGTGAGTCCCAGGTGTGCCAGTAAGCTCGTGTAGAGAGAAAAACATTCCAATTGAATATCGTTGCACAGCTCCTTTAAGGTCTACTCGCTATTCTTCATTCAGAGCTCGGCGTTCTGACATCACCACAACCCCTAGAACAAAAGCAGACAAACTTGCGCTCTGCATTGATCTCCGACAGAACTACGAAAAAGCTTTTCCGTTTGTCTTCGAACAAAGGGCAGTTTGCCAAATGAACAAAAGCCGGGGAAATGAGTGCACGGGTTTGCCGTGCCTCCACTAGATGCCGCCGCTCGCAGCGCCGAATAGTGGCGGTGGTGGCGGCATTTAAAGGGGCCCTGCCATCCTATTTAAGCGTCTACCTTTTTGCAGTCTCCCCATCTCTTGTGGTTCGGGCAACCCTGCGGGCACCGAGAGAGTCACTAAATATGAGCGAGTCATATTTTAATCATACGACGCGGAAACCTTTTCCTCCTAGGGGGAAATGGTTTCTGTGGTGCCGAACGTGCACGGCATACGACAAATTTGTGACGTCGTCTGTCCCGGTCAACTCCCGCCTTACGACTGGTCAGCTTCCTTTTTTAGTCGAAATACAAAATATAAGTGGCACAAACAGTTTCAATTATTTATGAAAGAAGCTTTTGTTGAGTATTTTAGATGACGAAACAAAAACGCAGTTTAGAAAGTACGGAAAAAAAAGAAACAATCCCCGGTGACTTCTCGGCATACCCGCCACCAAGCGATGGAAGAGGCAATACAGATGCCTCTGCGCATGATTTCGAAATGCGCTCTCTTCAAGATCTCCGAGGTCACACCCTGCATATTCTAGCAGACGACACATGATGCCGGCGATACATTTTGCAAGAAGCGAAGGCATGAATATGTCTCCTCGTGATACCACAAGAGACCCGCCCGAACTTGCCTGAAACTTGAGCGTCATTGAGATGGGGCCGAGAGGCTTCACCAGAGCGCTCCGGACGCTTACGAGGAGTGTCCTCGTACGGTACAACTCCAAGCTCCGCATATCTATCGAGGATTCGAAGCTTCAACTGAGACAGACCCAATGAATTCATGCCCGCAAGTGTGGTGGAGGCCTAAAGCAAGCAACGAGCTGTTGAAACACATCCGGCTGCAGGGGAACCGGCCATCAATGTTAAGCTGCAGCCAATTGGCCAGTCGCTTCGCTTTTTTCATATGCCGCCCAAGCCAGGACCAGGGACGTCATGAAGGAGGTTATTTTTTTGCTTGTTTTTGTAATTTTAGTTGGCCTGGAACTTTTAAAATAAATCGAATTTCGAGAAAAGAAAAGTTTCACTAAGTTACTACAATCAGTGCAATCAGGTTCGGCGCAAATTAAAAACCAGTTAAAAGGTTGTTAGGGCCCCTTTAAGATTCATTTTTGCGATGAGAGGAATGAAGGACAACATTAATTTAGGAGATCAATGCAGATAAGAAAGGTTACGCAGCCGACTGCGTGTACAGATCCAGAGGTGCCGACAACAACGAGAAATGCTTAGAGCGTGATGTCGCGTCACGACGACCTAGACATTTCAGAGTGGGTTCAAAATTCCAGTACCCAAAATGGCGATTTCCCCCCCAACCTAAAAAAAAAATGCAAATTAAAAAATTGTTACCAAAGACAAAAGGAATGCAACTCCCTGAGAACGAATCTCTTCCACGTGTCACCTTACGATGGACGACGGCGAATGCTACGAGCCATCAGTGCCAATCCGATGCCGCGAGAGTGTCGCACGATGTTCGTAAAGGGAGTGGCAAACCGTCGGGCACACAGAAACGCAAAACTCGATTGGCCGTGATCTCTCGTGGTGTCCGCTGCGGTCCATTGTAAGGAGGAACAAAGTGTAATGATTCTAGATCAAACATTCGATCGCACTCCGCTCGACCAGGAAATCCGGAAAGACAATTTTCTCGGCTGCCACATGCCCGACGGGGCACGATGGCTAGCATGCGCAGGCATTGAAGCTAAAGGCAGAGGGCCGCTCACACGTGGGGGCCACGGGGGGGTCCCAGACGCCGCCAGGCTTGCAGGTCACGTTGGAAGGGCCTCGCATCACGTACCCCTCGTTGCAGATGAAGATCACCGACGAGTTCACCCCGAATCCTTCGGCACTGAACAGCTTTCCGTTGGTGGGACCCGAAAGCGGGATGCAGTCTGCAGTTGCATGTGAGGGGGGGGAGTTGAAGCAAAAAAGAGAGGGAGGGGAAATGGGAAGAGTTGGTCAGGTGACCAGTGGAGGCTCGAGGAAGTGGAGACTTCTCGACAAGCGGCACGGGCGACCAAGCGCGCCAGATGCAAAGTTGACGTGTGGGACAGTTTGTTAAACGGGGTATGTATAAAAAAAAAACTGCTTCTGCGCTTCTTGTTTTGGAGGAGGCTGATGTAGAAGGGGAACGCAGTCGTGCACGAGTTAGAAGGGTGAGTCAATTTTCAAAAAAATTCAAGAGTCGCTCTTCTAAATTCATAAACTGGAACGTGCGTAAACAGACCAGAGATGTGTCTGCCATGTCTGTATCCTTTCTTCATGTGCTGCTGGCACCATAAACATGTTTTGAAGTTGTTTTAGACAAGTAGAAAACCATACAATAATTTTGTCCAACCTTGGATGTGGTGCAATATAGATAGACGTAACAAGTGCGTATGTAAAAGCATATACTATACTCCGTTTCACGATACTAACTAGGCGAAGTGTGGGGGCTACAGCCACTGCAAACCAATAAATTTGTGAATATTTATTCATTATTCAGAGAGAGAATCGCGCGAGTTCAATTGCTGTCAAAAAAAAAAAGAAGCCTAATATTGCTTTTTGTCGCGGACGGCGCTGTTGCCATGGTGGTAACGAAGTACCCACCGGCCTCAACCGTGGAGTGTTATCTCGCGCCTTGCTCCGGAGCTTATATTGGGTTGCGGGGGCTGCAGCCTCCGCAGTTTGCCAAGTTATCGTGAAACGGAATATAGTAATTAACCCAATAAATTCGCGCCCTTCATTCCGAAAATTTTGCACCGTCATCAGTAACGCAGACGCTGCGTCGCGTGAAAGCGATCTCGACTTGCCCACGAGCGAGCCAGACACTTACGTGTTGGTGCCACCGTCGTCGCGGTTGTTTTAGGCGTCGTGCTGGTGCTCGTTGGGGTCGCTGCAACGAAACGCAAAAAATTCAGCGAGCTAAATCAGATGGTCAACAGCCTGCGCAGTCCGGTACAACGTAAGGATGTTAATCGTGGGCTCGAGATTCCAAGGGCGTCGACGAAGAGACATTTCGGTGGCATACTCTTAGGCCAGAGTCACGCTGGCAGTACATTGTACAAAAGACAGTCTCCAGAGACCGTCCGAGGTTCCTTCTATGACTCTCCCGTCCCATTGGTCAAACAGAAACTGTCTGCAGATGTGCACACGTATGTATAAACCAGAAGCACTTCAAAAATGCTCGTGCCTGCAGCAAAGACAGCGTTTTCTTGTGCAATGTAAGAGCAGTGTGGCTGGGGCACTGCAGTTCCTACTCGTGACGCCTCGACTATAAAATGATCAAATGGGAACGGCAAGCTTGATGGTACGTGTAACGAGCCGGACAAGCACGGCAGAAGCTCGCAGCACGTTTGTGAAACCAACACCGTCAAAGTTTACAGCCCAAAGACGTTACTCTTATTTCTGTGGGAAGAAGCGGGACAATACGACCAACGACTACGATCCTACTAAAACATTGTAGTATCCGTTTGGCCAATTGAGGCTTGCCACAACAATACTTCTGCTCCCCCCCCCTGCAATTTTTGTTATCTTCCCTTATCCTTTTTTAGAGAAATAGGGTTTTTCCCCCCCCTTGAAAGAAGTTCTTAGGATGCCCACAAACTCGGCGGAACAACTCCCTGGCATGGAGGAAAGTAGAGTAACGGCGGAATCGAGTGCAAAGTTGGAGCGACAAGAACAAAGTATGCAGAACCATGGTAATAAAACCCGAGACTCAGGAACACAGAAGGGGACGAACACAACACAACGTCTCAATACTCGTGAGTTGAGACGTTGTGTTGTGTTCGTCCCCTTCTGTGTTCCTGAGTCTCGGGTTTTATTACCATGAATCATCACCAGCTCGCTTGTTTTTTAAGTATTATTTCAGTTATGCAGAACCGCTAAAGTTTCTCCCCGATCTTAATACGACATCTTAAGGCATACTCCCACATTTGTGTTTGAGAGCGCTTGACCACATTGCGTTCCCTCACAACTGCGCCAGCATCGTCTGCCGGCTAGTCCCATAACTGCGCATGACTAGATGGAATGTTTTGCAGTGTACGCGAGATCCATAGCCATGTACGAGAACCACTCGCTTAATAACACTCTAAGAATTAGTTAAAGCCCAAGACGAAAAAATGGTGCACAGAAAAACGTAAGAATATATACGCAAATCTGAACTGTTCCAGGGTTACCCGACAGGTGGCACCACTGTGCTCTCTCGTCGCACATGCAAACGTGTGAATCGGCCTCTACGATGCAACTCAGCTAAGTTACAGAGAGACCTCGTTAATTTGAGTCTGACGGGGACCAAATCCTTGTTTGCATTAAAGGAAGTTTTCTCCCATAGAGACGCACAGGAGGGGACCTGCATGTTAGTTTGAATTATCTGAGAGTTTCAATTAAGGGGGGACACTACCAGGGAATGTCAATTTTTGAACCACTCACTCAATCGGCACGGTATTTGCAGGTGGTGTTTCTAGCCATATGGACGGAGGACACGCGAAGTTACAGCCCTGTGAACACCCCACAACAAAGCAAAGCATAGCTTTGCATAGAATCTTCTCAATGAACCAATCGTTGAAAAATGGAGTTGATAACCACATATTTTTCTGGTGGAATGCATACTGGAATATCTGTTTCCGATTACTATAAAAAGAAATTTAAAAAAATATAAAATTTTAACAAGTTTTGCAAATTACAATTTTTCATAATAAAGGAACATGAAAATGCAAAATTCCAAGCTCACAGTAACCGGTATATAAGCCGTAAAAATTAAGTCTCTCAATAGTTTCATAGTAAAACGATAGATTTATTAAGTGAAATTTAGGCCAAAAAAAAGGAACGGAGCAAAACGCGTTCAAAGTGCTCGAGCCTCTACCTTTTCTTCAGCATCGATGGACTAAAAATAGTCTATAAAAAATAACTATGCATTGCAAACAATTGAAACTTTCTGGGTATACTCTCTAGATGTTGGCAGATGCAAATATGGCATTTGTCAAAATCGATTTTTTTTTCCGAAATTTTTTTTCTGGGTAGTGTTTCCCCCTTAAAGGCTGATGTACAACCTCGGTTTTCTGCAGGGAACATAATTCTTTTAGCACTCCCCTCTCCTAAGCTGCGAGGGGGAGCCCAGTTGGGGCAAAGTAAAAAGTGGAGAGGATCAAGAAAAGGAGGAAGCAGACAACCAGGGGTTTCCCCAGGATTCTAACAAGGGGGAGTGTCCCAATGGCTCAGGGGGGGGAGGCTAGATAAAATATAAAACTGTTTCTTTTTTAGTCCACTAGCTAAATTACAGACGTCTATTAACCAAATGCTCATACCCGTAATGTATGTTTCCCTTTCTCTATATATACACCTGAGAGGTGGTGTTTTCTACTTAATCTGAAAAAAAGAATTTTATTTTATTTTTAATTTTTTTTAGATTCAAGGGGGGGGGGGGGTGTCCAGGAAAAGTAGGGGGGTCTCAGCCCCCCCTAGGGGGGTCTAGGGAAATCCCTGCAGGCAACGAGTGTGAAGTGTACGTCGGCCTTTAAGAGAGTGTGAATTCACGAGATTCCACTGTACTTAGGCAGCCGCATTTCCTCTGAGTCACCTGGTGCCGGTTTCAGCTCATCAGGGGGACACTTGGGGGGATCACGTGACCAGACCCCCTGGGGGAGGCACCGAGACGACATGGTGAAATCGTTGGCAAAGCACTTGAAGATGATGATGCTGCCGATGGACGTGCCCGTCACCACAACATGCCCGCCGGGAGGGTTGGCTGGCGTAGGGCACTTCACCTCTGAAAGGAGGGGAAGAGGAACGCAGTTCGTTAAGCAGCCTCGCTGCAACGCCCGCCCATGAAAAAGCCAAGTTTGCGCTTCGCTCGCCAGCCGCGAAAGTAATAAAGCGACACCTCTCGTCGCCACAAATTTATTTGGCCGCATAAATCGGCTACCAATCGGCTACAGCGTTGCCAGCAATAGCACTTCTTTTTTTAACGGAGAATGTGTTTTAAAGGGGTACGCCGGCGTTTTTTTCATAATCCCCGATTCGCCCCAAATTTGCTTAACACTAAGGTTCGTCCATCGGCTTTAGTTTCAATTTTCAACACTGGAGGGCAGGAGAGGTCCCGCAAATAGAGCGTGTTTTGGCCTTTGGCGCGTATCTAGCCTAGCAACAGTGATCAGAAATGGCAGCACGCTTGAGTGATGCCGGTGACGACCCCCGGAAACTGGCTCTCTCTTGCGGTAGTTCGAACAGTAGCGACGATGAAGACATCGAGTTTGTCTCTGAGAGCAAGTCAGACATGGATTTTGAATATGAAACGGACTTAGACGACGACCACAGTGATGAAGAAGACGACGCGCTGGAGGTGTTCGAGTGTGGCAACGTGTAAACACTGAAAACCCGCCACCCACACCTCCGAGGTTTCCGTTTCGAGCAGTGCCTGGGATTCTGCGGCAACCCACTGACGAAAAAGACATTCTCAGCTGGTTCGAGGTTTTTTTTTATTGGGACCTTGTCGACCTCATTGTGACAGAGACAAACCATTAGGCGGTCCTGCATTTCGCAGTGCGGGGTTCTGCATGGAAACCGGTGGACCGCAAAGAGATGATGGCGTTCCTTGCGCTAATAATTTTACTAGTACGGAGAAACATCTAGGCACTTGATCTTTTGTTATAATGCGCATGTTCAAATAAATAGTGCGCATTTCAGCATGTGTTATTCTATTACTCTTACATGCACGGGAAAAAAGCTTCCATAAAAATCAACCTTTTCCTTTAAAAGTTTTGTGTTAATACCAATCAGAAACCAATCAAGTAATGTATTTGCAAAGTCAGAACGACATAAGAAAAAATATGCGCTAATAAAAAGATTTCAGAAAGTTTGTACATTTTTTTTGAAAATAACTTGGTGGTTAAAGGGTTAAATTTAGCAAGAATATTAACAAAGTTTGATACATACGTGTGACGTCGCACGTCACGAGGGTAACGCCATGAAGTTACCCTCGTGACCCTCACAAGGGTCACGAGGATTACACTTATAAGGGTCACGAGAATTAACACTCACAAGGACTACACTCACGAGAGTAACGTTGTGGCGTTACCCTCATGAGTGTAACCCTTGCGAGTGTTAATTCTCGTGACCCTTATGAGTGTAATCTTCGTGACCCTCGTGAGGGTAACCCCTGGTGAGGGTAACCCTTGTGACCCTAGTGAGGGCGATGTTAAGAGCCCCTTTTGGGGCGTGCGAAGCGTTCGATCCGGCCCGAGCGTATGTTGGAACAGCCGCACAATTCCCCGCGCCGTGCGACGCAACATGGGATTGACGAGAGGCCTCGTGACATTTCCCGGAAGGGTCCATTAAGAATGTGCCTCACTCACCCTCGCAGACCGGTTCGGCTCCACTCCAAGTGGCGTTCTCCTGGCATTCCCGCGACGAGGGCCCCACCAGCCTGTACCCGCCGTCGCACTCGTATTGCGCCACGGCCTGGTACTTGAAGCCGTCCGACGTGTCGACGCGGCCGTGGCCCACCGCCTTCGGCTGCGGACACGCCACGGCTGCGCGGCACGGGGAGGGACGAGTGAGCCCATGGCGGAGGCAGAGTACCGCCCTCCTTTACCGTTGGCCGCCAATCCCTCATTGACGGAGAAGGGGCAACACGCTCGCAAATTATCTAAGGACGAGCAGACAACCACTATGCACGCACTTCTGAGAAAGAGGAAAGAAAGGACTACCGCCGGTGCAATGCAACGTCAATGCTGACCTCGGGTCAATCGAACTTGGAGGTTTTACGTGCCACATCCACGAAGAACACCTGGCACAAGTCTGTCAAAAAAAAAACACAAAAAAACACGAGAAACAAAAGTATTTTTGGGCAAAACGAAAACATAATTAAAACATTATTTAATATTTTTTTGGCAGTGAAACTGAAACATTTTCTTATCGGATTTTGGTTCAAGAGAAAAGTTACCGTATTTCGGGATCTTGTGGTCCCCAGAGTAACCAAAAGATGCCCTCGAAGCGTTTCTCGAGAAAAAATAAGCTGAGGCTGGCGCACACCTTCATTTGACAAGTGAGCTAGGCCCACTGGACATAGTTTGATTCATTAGGAGCAGGCCTTCCGACAACCACAAATGTACCTATTGTATCAACATTTTTGGAAGAACGCAAGGAACGTTAATCAGAACTGTACACTTTAAGTAAGTAGCCCTCGGTGTACCATCCACGCAGGTCAGCGTGGATGGTACCCTGCGGATCGACGTTAAGGACATTATTTCTTTCAACCTGGAGCAGAACTGGAATGGAACATTTTTTTCTATGAAACGAAACTGAAACCAGAACGAAAAACCTTTCCTTTCGACATTCCCCCTGGCACGCTCCAGCGAAGAACTCGCGATTACTTTTGACCATCGCCTGGCACGCAACCGAAATCTCGGTTACCTTATTGGTCGCATTCTTCGCAATAAGCATTTAACAGATTGCAGGTGGCTGGTATTCGAACCTGCCACCTGGGGCTGCATCGGGGCCACCGATGCAACTATGCAGGAATCAAGACTGTATCAGAAAGCATCCAATACAATTTTAACCGAAAAACTGCACTTCGGTCACGATGCTATGGCATCATGGCGTACGCACCGAGGCACTTGGGTGGCGGTTCGCTCCACTCTCCATTGGACAGACAGTAGATGCCGTAGTCCGAGTCGACGGGCTGATTGTCGTGCGAGTGTAGCCGGTAGCCTCTCTCGCAGTCGAACTCCACTTTGTTCGGGAAGGTGAAGACGAGGGAGCGGAAGGTGCCATGGTCGATGCCGTTCCTCCCATCGGGGGCTCCGCAGCCGACACCTGCGTCGCGGGGAAAGATTGCAACGGTCCCAGCCTGGCAACGGCGCCATGCTAAACCGACATACGGCACAAAACTTGTCGCAACTATTCCCTCTATCTCGCTCGAGTTAAAAAATGGTGGCGCCAGTGTGCAAATAGCCCCCGACCACTTTCCGGTTCTGAGCTAGACGGCAGGTTTCGCAGTATTTTCCAAATCAAATAAACACACTATCTTCTGGAAATGGCCACTTAAACCACTGTCAGACTTAGGGTAACTCCCCCTTACGATAACAGAATGGTGAGTAAAAGAAAAAAGGAAATATACCGGGGCTACCCAATAGATGGCCCCACCGAGTTTGTTGCCAAACAAAAAAGGGCAAATAGTCCGTTGCAGGTTAAGAAAAGCTCTAAAGGCTCCTCCCACAAACGTTCCCCACTCTTTCCAGCCCAGCAAAGCAAATGCTGAAGAGAAGGTGTGTGGAGAGAAGGACTAATCACGGCTAGAAGAGAACTTTGTAAGAAAGCTTGGTCCCACTTTCCCTAACCTGCAACAGATTATAGTCACTGTATAAGCTGGGCTGGTGTCGGCACTCCCTTTCCCGGCTGTCTTGTGGGCGCAACCATTTTTTGTGCCTTGTGCAGAGCGGGCGTAATTGAAGATTGTTGCAATAAAAAGAATGCGACTTGGTGAGCTTTACACACGGTGTCGAGAGGCGACGTCGATTTGAACTGTCGTGAACCGTTTCCGAAGGACGGTAAAGCGCTTCCTGCGATTTTAGACAGAGCTTCGGATGACTGACAACCATGATTTCAAGCGCCAAGACGGCCAAAGGGTTGTTGCTCGAAAGTGTAGCTTATTTGGTGTCACAACCAGTGTTGCGCGATTTGTCGCTGCAAAGGGCGACGCAAAACGCCGACAATTTACGGGAAGCAGTCTTGGTACTGAAGTATGGGCACATAAGCCAGAGAGGACCTTACGAATATTTAAGGAAAACATACAGCCTCAATGATGCTTACAAAGAGCACAATGTGCTCCCGCATAAACTGCTCCGTGTGTTGTTTGTGCAAAAACTTTTCCCATGGTTTTATTAGCTTTTTTTAATTTTTAGCATATTTATTTATTTTTCTTTTCATTTTTACTTAAATTGATTTATTAGTTATACTTTCATTTTGTTACTTATTTATTATTTTAATTTATTTTTCTACTGTCCTGTTTTAATTAATTTAATTGTTTCTATTTATTTTACCTGGTATTTATTTAATTTCTTTTTTCATTCAAAACTTGCCACTCTTGCCAGGACATTTTCATTCAAATAAAATAATTTACCCTCCCAGACCCCATGCTCATGCTAGAGCTGTGGCCATAGTGTCCACCCTGCCGGAACTTTATAAAACTTATATACAACCTGAACGTCTGTAACGCTCCCAGCGCATAATTTGTCCACGACGCTTGTTCAGGACAATTTTCTCATGAGAAATGCAGCATGACACTACCAATTTTCTCCGAAATCAATCGTAATTTACTACTGCCCACCGGAACTTGGGAAACGACAGCTCTAATGCAGTTGATTGAAGTTTTCAAGCTCAAAACACCGTATTTGGCACTGAATATCCAAGTTCAGGGGGTTCCTTGGAGGCCTTTCAACGTCTATGGGTTTTCAAAGAGCCGCAAAAATGTTATTGCACCACGACAGAAGGTCAAGCAATGCAGTTTGAAATGCTGCGACCCCACATACTGCGATCGACGTTGACGGGACAGTCGCCACTCAATCGGTGGATTCGGTTACTTTCCGGGCTAGAGGTCGCGGCGCGCGGTACTACGGGTAGTCTGCGGCTCCGACCGACGCAGAGCCGAGAAATGGCACCACCCACCGTGACAGTTGAGGGGTCGTTCAGTGTCCAGCACCCAGACGGTACCGCGACAGGTGGCGTTGCGGAGCTCGTTGGCGGGCTGGTAGCCGTTCTGGCACCTGTAGGCGTGCACCGTACCATTTGGAAACGACCTCCGAGTGGTGTAGTCCTTCGTCTGTTTCAGCTTGTCGTCCGAGAGCTGGTCCGGGTCGCAGTCTCCGGCTGTCAAGCAGAGCATGGCACGTCTCGCGTTACTCACTCGTGCCCTCGTCAAAAGCAGTGTTTGGAGTGAAGTCTCGAAAGGGAGCTCCGGCGGTTTTCTGAACTATCCATACACATTTTCGGAACACCCATGATTAACTCTTCCCGACATGCTATTTATTACCTATAAATTCCAAATACCGATTGAGAAAAGAATGGCAAATAAAAGCGATGCCAAAACCAACATTCCAATTTTTCCACACTCTCCAGTCGGGTGAAGTCAAATGTTGAATAACTTGCAAGTCGAACATGCGATCTAAAAAACGCAGTATTTCGTGCATCTTTCTTCTATCGAACTTCTTTTGACCCGTGGGGAACAAACTCCCCTATTGCCCCGATTACAACATGGATGGATGGATGGATGAATATTGGCTTTAACCTTTATATCGGGTGGTAGCTACCGCCACCTAGCCTAGTTTAGATCTCCCACAAGAACAGACGTCTGATGTCACGCTCTCAATGTTGCCAGTGAAGCCTCTCGGACCAAACTCAAACAACTTTGCAAAAAAAAAATTATTGTTACAGATTGGGGTCAACTTTCAGCACGATTGTGAATAGACTCCCACCAAAACTTTCTCTTCCTGCAAACAATCGTTCTTCACCGAAGACGCGTGACCGAAGAAATTACACTCGCATTCTCTACATTCTACGACATTCTATTTTTATTTTCTCTGTTCCATTTCCATTTTCACATTGTTTGCAGTGCTAGTTTAATTTACCAGTATTTTGATGTATTGTTATGTTGTCAACTATTGACCTATTTGTTATATCTATTGTCTATGCACATATACTGCAAATGTGTGTTGTTTTCTTGATAACACTTTAATACTTTAGGTGGTTCTGCTTTTAAAATGCTTAACAACCTGCTTTGGCCTTACAACTGGCAAAATGACAATACTAAACTGTACAATTTTTTTTTTTTTAATTTGTACAGAGTTATTGTGCTGCTGGAAGCGATGCTCCCTTGGCGTAATAAATAACCAAATAAACAAAGTCTTGCCTTCGTGTTCTGCTAGGTCCTAACACCAGATGCGCATCCACCTACTAGTCTTGATGACCAACCAAGAAACAATTGACAGATTTGTCATATCTCGTGGTGAAGAAGAGGGGTGGGGGACACACAAAATAATATTGTCAATTGAAAGGAATTGAGTTTGCCACGCCTTCCAGAACAAGTCGGGGACGATTTTTGCAGTTGCGTCTCGACTCGTGGGATCCCGTTTTGTTCGACTCGTATGCAACACGGCAGATTACACGTCACAAACGTGGGACGAATGGGTCTTTTGGAGAGTGCCAAAAAGGCAGTCAAAAGAAAGTGGACGTACCACACGGTGGCAACGGGACCAGGAGAAGTGCCCACAGGACAGGCAGCCACAGAGGCATGCTCGGTGCCCATGCTACCATGCTGCCAGGTCTGGAAAAAATAAAAACGGTGTCCACATGCAATACAAACGTCAGGGCGGGTGCATGAAAGAGACACTCACACTGCGAGGGACCACAATGAGATAAAAATCTAGCAAGCCGAAGTCCTCCCAAAAGAAAGGCCTTCCCTGTGCAGTGTATGTATGCGAAGGCGGAAAGTAAAGGCCGGTTCACACACTTGTGTTTGAGCGCAACCGAGGGGGCTGTGCAGCCCTGTGATCTCTTAGGACGAGAGAAGACACTGGCACCATCTGTCAGCTAGCTCTGGAGCACCTGCAATTTTTATATTTTTCCCATTTGTTTCGTGCATCATGCTTTTACCGTGGGCCTTAAAATATTTTGACAATGTAGTAGACAATTATTTCTCATAAATAGCATATGCACTTCATCTTGCAAATGGCGCAAAAACTTCTCAGGTTAAATGCAGTTCCAGGGCCACCTCATAATGGCACCAGTGTGTTACCTTGAAATAACATATGAGAAAGCATGTTGCACTCAATTAAAGTTAAATGCAACTGTGTGAACCAGCTGCAAGATTGGTAGTCGTACACTTTTTTAGGTTGGACTCCAAGTGAAATTTACTGAGCCCAAGTGAGTTTGAGAAGCATGGCTGGAACCCTGCAATGGGAGGTGGAAGCTTTTCTTTTCAGTTAATACTTGCATAAATATACCGAAAAATTAAATGCTATCAGCCAGAAAAAAAGAAAAAAAATTGCAGCTGTGGGGGAGACAGCAGCTTGTCGAGCAACACCTGCGTTGCTTTTTTCTCTTTCCCCTAGCTATCCAAATAAGTTCGAGTTGAGGTCGATCGCCGAATTACCGACGTTCCAGCAACATTTATCTCGGTCAATTGAAGCGCATAAATGGCAGCAGGCCAACGGGGAGGCAAGATTATGAAGTTCGATAACCGATGAACCACACCTCAATAGATAGAGGTGGCCTTTAACAAACCCGCTGAAGAACTGCCACACCTCCCAATGCTAGCACCCACGCAAGCTTTTTTTTTTTTTTTTTTTTTTTTTTGCCGACATTGGCATGCATAAAGTTTCTGTATCTAACAACCGTCAGACTTCTCGACTGTTGGGGGCGGCCAGTCCGAAAGCCACTCACCGAACAACGACCGCCTAGAGCTCCATCCTTGAGCGCAAGCAAGACATGAATTGTTTTTTTCTGCCAAAAAGCTAGAGTCACTCAAGTCACGCCCACCCCCTGTGGCCCGAGAGTTGTGGAAGCTCCCGAATTAAGGCGAGCCGGGGGCAGCGAAGCGGTGCCCCGGGCTGCTTATCCGACGCGAAAGGAAGCCCAGCGCGAGGGATGTGTCACCCCAGCCGAGTGAGCCAATATCAAAGGCGAGTCATCCGGGTTCCGCCTCGACCCAACACAGTCCGTAGCCACGGCCCGCGCCCCTTTAAAGTTTCGAAACCGCGCCGAGAGCTCAAACAGACGCCTTCGGCGGCTCTATAACCGATCGGTTCGTCACCTGAACTGTGTCTCGAAGACGCGCAGCCTCAGTCGACTAGAACCATGACGACGGCTGCTGCGTCGGGGGGCTGGAAACCCTCGGTCGCTCCCGGGGTCATCGTCGCCTTTGTTGCTCGGAAGGGTCGAGGCCTGGGCCCTGACGCTGGAGGCGGCTACGTCATGCGTCGAGGCTTTCGCGTGTGGCGGCTTGGGAGAGCACAATCTTCGTCGCTAGCGCGGAACAACGGCAGCAGCCACCATCACCATCACCGCTCCCCGTAGGAGCCAAAAGAAATGGCGGAGGGGGAGGTGAGCTAGATGTATAGATGTATAATTGTGGCGCTCACTGGATAGATGTTAATGGCTATACCTGGCTATACCCTTTCTAACGGGTGGCAGCTTGCGCCACCTAGGCTAAGTCTAAAAAGACAAAAACAGGATTCCTCTCGCCCTTATATCACCAGGCAGTGTGTGTGGAATATTACCAGAATGACCTTCAGAAAATCGAGCAAAAAAAAAAAAAAAAAGACATTGGCGACGGAGTTGCCAATCTTTTTCTGGTCAAACCTTGTCGGCGTTACCCCACCACCGGACCCACTGGGAGGCAGGATTGAGACTTTGGACCGGAGCCACGCGGGAGGGAGTCCCAATTTTCCTCTGTCCCGCCTGTCCCCAGCTGTGCTAGTTAGTTGTTCATCATTTAATTTTCCCTAGACAATTTCCACCAATCTTCTAACCGCCTCTTTGTCGCTATAACCCTTTTCTCTTCCGTCCTTCCATCGTCGCCAGTAAAACCCAGGGCGCCAGCCATATCCGTTACTCCTTCAGGGAGGGCAGGGCGAAGCCCCGCGCACTTCAAAACCAAGTGCTCCAGTGTCTCGCCATCATTATGGCAGGTGGTGCATAATCTGTGTGTCTCCTGAAATTTAGCCCTATACGTCCTCGTCCTCAAAACTCCCGTTCTCACCTCGAACAGCAAAGCACTTCCCAGTGAATTGCCAAACACTTTTTCCTTCAACAAGGTGTAAAGTTGGGCGAGTTGGTTGATGGTCATATTGAGTGAGTTAAAACAGCGCAAAACGATGAAGGATCAGTAAAAGGAAACACACAGACACAGCGATGACTTACAATTGAATTTTTACTTCTGCGCCGTTCAGCAAGTAAACTTGAAAACAGATAAACATACAAGCAATCGACCCGATAACACGTCTTCTTCCCATAAAGCCGACACGCAGCTACACGTATTTATCCGCCTTTCTGATAAAAGTTATCGCATCACTAACCAGGGCAAGTGTGCATATACGGCAAGACCACAGGTCATACCGTTGGTTTTTAGGAGTGAAGATCCTTAGGGTCTAGCCTTGTCCATCTGTCCGGCGTCCGTGCTCACATCAATTGCACTGCCTTCGGGATCGGCCCACTTTAAAAAAAAAACGTACGCCCGCACGGGGGTTCGAACTCGGGATTGCTTGCTTACGAGGCAGACGTCACAACCACTACGCTACACTCCAACGTTGCATGTAGCCGTTCAACGTCTATACAGGAGAGGGCGCTGCGGTCAAATGCGTAAATAATTGTGTTAAACTTTGCATGCATTGGCTCAACGTTTATAGACGAGAGGGCGCTGCGGGGCCGTATCTCCACGCGGCATTCACCACGTGGAGATACGGCCTCTTTTTCAGCATTGCCTCAGTACTACCAGGCCCTCTAAACACCTTAACCAAGGATTCCACGACGCCCATGACAACTCCCAAAGGGAAACCAGCATTTGACAACCTTTTGCATTGCAACTAAAAACTGTCACCACACCACAGTGGCACGACTTAAACAAGGCGGTGCAGAGACTGAACAGTGCAATGGCTCTTTTCACTGTCTTAGAGTGTGTGGATTCATACACTAAGAGCCCCTTCTTAGATCTATGCTCATAGGGCCAACACAAATGTGAGGGCTCACATCGAAGATTGAGATCTAAAAATTGTAGGGCACCCTCAGAAGTGGCCTCACACTTAAACTTTAGTCCCGAAGAACAATCCGTAAACACTTGTAACATCGCGGCAACCACACTTTCAATGTCTGTGTTATCGTTGCCTTTCAGCAGAATCAGGTAGTCATCAACACACCTCAACAGGTCGACTGAATACGATGAGACATATAAGGCTTTCACCTTAAAATAAGATTGCAATGCTGCGTTTCTGGCCGATAGAGCAGGCAAGACGCCCCTTGAGCAGATTGTTCTGTATTGCCCCACGTGACTAGATTAGCAGCCGCGAATGCCACCAGTCAAGCGCTCGGTGGAGAAGGCCAAGAGGAAGCTGCCATTCAAAGAACCATGAATCAACTGGCTCAACTTTCCACTTTGCTATATCTTACACCCTGCTGGAGAGTCAAGCAACAATTCCACACGCTTAAAAAGCAAGCGTTTATTAAATTATGTGAAAATACGGCAGGCTGCATACTTGCACTGCTAAGGTCACATTCCTCAAGAAAGTACTAAATCTGTGGTGTTGCCATACACATTCAGGACAGTTTATTCAATAAAATGCACGAAGAAACTACTTTTTTTTTTCTTGTCTTACGCATACTGCAGCAGACACTGGCAGAGTCCTTGAGGCCCACTGATACTGCAAAAACAACATGAAAGTGGAACAGATTCAGAAGATGCAGCCCTATTTTGCCTGCTCTCACATCATGCTGTTGTACAAGGTGTCCCCCCCAAAAAAGCTTACGAGGTTTACTTTAGTGCAAAACTAAACTATCCATCACCGAAGGCTCATTCACAATCGAAATGTAGCACTAGAAGTTTAAACTACTGGGTGATATCAAGGGGCGGCCAGGCTCTTTAAATCGACTGCAAAATTCGGTTTTTTAACCTATCGCATTCCGATTTTGTACAGCGTTGGCCACAGGTGGTGCATTTTTTCTGTAAAATTTGCAAAGAGCGAGCTTACCTGAGGAAGAAGTAAAAAAAAGAGAAAAAAAAGAAAAAGGCTTCACTCCTATGGAAACGCAGTGAAGCCACCGGTCTTCAAACCATTGGTCGCCCTATGATTTGAAGACCGATGACTTCGCTGCGTTTCCATAGGAGTTAAGCCTTTTTCTATTTTACTTTTCCTCTTTGCGAATTTTATAAAAAAAATGCACCACCTGTGGCCAACACTGTACAGAATCGGAACGCGATACGTTAAGAAACCGAATTTTGCGGTCGATTCAAAGAGCCTGGCCGCTCCTTGAATCACCCGATAGATGCCAAAGTTCCAGAACTAACTGTCATCTATCTATTCAAAAGTTATAAGTGGTTTGCTGAAATTTTTAAGGGGATAATGGTGGTTGACGAGGCCTTGAACACTTAGAGCTGAATGGTGCAGTTATATAGAATGGGCGGCCCCATTTTTCCAATTCAGATTCTCAAAAAATCAATTTAAACTTTTAATTAAATAACGGCTAATTCTGAAACTTTGGCATCTGGTTCGAATTTCTGGCGCTACATGTATGCGGGGGAAGGGCATTCAGCGATATGTCATTAATATTTGCAGTCAAAGAAACCCTGTAAATATTTTTTGGGACACGGTGTACGGAGGATGAGCAGAAAATGAAATGAAAGGATGCTATGATCTTCATTTAGAAAAGGTGCCCTATCCCTCTTCAACATCTGGGTGCTTTAGTAGAAATTAGCAATTGTTAGACACAATCACCCCCATGGCCAAGAAACGCTGATGGTCACGGTGGCAAAAAAATGCGCTGCCTTACGGCCCCAAAAACGTAAGTTGTCTGTTAGAAAATCGTGAAACAGGCCTGCAATGCCACTTGCAGATAAAGCATACAGGGTGCTTTTTAAAAGCTTCAGCAGATTTGTTTAAAAAAAGCCATGAAAGCTAGATCTCTGCGGTTTGTGCAGGTGAGTTTTACGGCCAGAGTGACATAGGATAGGGGGCTAATCTCAACGATCAGTCGGCTTATTGAGTAAACCTGGTTAATTAACTTTTTAAATATTGAAAATAGACATATGGTTCTAATTAGAAACTTGCTGAGCGTCACCGAAAACCACTAAATCAGTAATTTGCATAAAGACTACAAGCGCGTGAGGAGCGCAGTGGTGCACTGAAGTTACCACTCGTGGAGCAGCTAGGTACAAGGCTACCGGCGCGATAAGGCACCCGTGAGATTTTTCCATCTGTTATTAAAGCCCCAGCCTTGATTAACAAATTTTACCTAATTAGCCGACTGATTTTTATGATTATCCCTATATACTATGTCCTCCTGGCCGTATGACTCATCTGCATATACACTTACGGCCGTAAGTGTATATAGCTTTCACGGCTTTCTTTAAACAAATCCGGGCTTAAGAAAAAAACACCCAGTATATGTCTTCGTTTAGCCCATTTAATTTTTTGTGCAAGACTGTTAAAAAAAAATCACTTCCACAATTAAAGTTTTTGACGGTCCATCATAGCTCACTGAAAGACAGTTGACTGTGTTGGTTGTAACATGCTGTAGGAATGCTGTAGATGTATATTCACATTTATTCCAGTCTTGGGTATACGGAAGGCAATCCACCATCCACAGTGGAGTATCTTCCTTTTAACAAAGAGGGAAAAGGGCAGCAGCCATAAGGAAACAAGAAAATTATCAGGCCAGCAACAACCAACGAGTTATACCCTAAACTTTCCAACTACAAAAAACAAAAAAACTTTCACCAGCAAATATATAGCGCAGAATTCGGGGGTTGGTACAACCAGAGCCGTATATTGGGAGAGTCTGGCCATTGGGTGTGGCGACGAAGGCGCTGGAGAGGAGAAAAGTGAAAGAAAGAGAGAGGAGCACCGAAGGGGTGAGAGGGAAAAGAGGAAGCAGAGGAGACGACTGCCATTTTGAGGCAACCCTGTCGGCGCAGAGCACTGCTGAGGCTACGCGTCGTCTGCTACGGGCTGACCTATTCTTCACCCGAATAAAAGTTTGTGGTAAGACGTCGAAAAACTTAATTCGTTAGCTTTTTAACCCATAAAGGAACAACAGTAGGTATATCATTTTCTTGCCAGAGCCAGCAATAGAAAAGGAAATAACCCAAATTTTGCACCGCGGGCCGATTGGCTCACTCCGCAGGGGGGCGTTACGGCGGCGAGATCATAAACCGGCCAAACTCTCCCAATTTACGACTCTGGATACAACCAGTCATATATGACCGGGAATATGATGTTTCGGCTGCGGGAGCAACACGTTACTCCCTTAGAATCGGTTAAAAAGGAGAGGTGTGGTCTTGCACTTTGTCTATGCTAAGCCAGAAAGGAGGCGGAGCCAGTTACCGTCTAATGTCCTCGCATGTGGGGCAGTTCCGTCCAATCGCAGCGGCCTGCCGGTTCTGAGGACGTTCCTGCCACATGCCACCTCCTACTCTGCGGCACTCCCACAGAGGTGGATCCTGGGATTAGGGCAGACCGGTTAGCACCCTACCTGGAATCGTCAATGGGTTATCGACAACATGAATTAAGTTTTCGTTGTTCCGATGCCTCCACAGCTTCAGCCATCAAAAAGTGTAGTACATTGGCCTCGATCTACTCTCGATTCAGGTCAGGCAATAAGTGTGACAGCAAGCGACAAAAGCACAAAGCTGCAAAAGGAACTGTTGCAGCATATAGGAAGCTTTCATGAAGCATCTAATGATCAAACAATGAAGCCCCCAGAAATCATGGCAGATACGTTATATAGCTAGAATTCCATGTTTTCGGAGTTTATTTTTTGTGAAATTCAGAGGTTGCTTTTCGGAGTTTATTTTTTGCTGGGAATTTGGGGTTTATAGGAGTTTTTTTTTTTATGTTAGATCGCCAATTCTCGGAAATTTTGAATTTATTTTATTGTGTTCCCAATTTTTAAAAAATTCAAAAACAAAAAAAAAGTCTGGGTACCATCACTCGTTGTCCTAAAGGAACACTGACGAGCTAAAAGGCAAACCACATTTGTCAGTAGTTTCAAGATTTAAAAGGAAAATGCTTTGGCATCTCCTCAGGATCACTGACCCTGTGCTCTTACGAAGTTTATTAGTGAAACACTATCTTTTTGCTTTTTATTTTGTCATCATGACCTCGAGATTCAGAAGTTTTGGATAAACCCGAATTGACGGAACATTTACTGGCGAGTGTTTTTCACATTTCTTTCGGATTTGTCTCAATGCATGGAACCGTAGTTATAGCTAGGGTTCCGTGTTTTCAGAGTTCATGTTTGATAGATTCCCGATTCTCCAAAAATTGAAGTTTAATTTTCTAATGTTTTGTATCTAAAAAAAGTGAAAGACGTTTACAACTTCCTGTAACGCCAAATTAGAGCACAGCTCTTGAGGAGGAGGAAGGGAGGGTATGGAGGGGATGGTGTGTCCCTCCTCCTCATCAGCACCCTCTCCTCCTCCTGTCCTCCTTGACGTCACGTGACACCCAAGAGGTCACAAGACCCTGGTGAGGTCCTGTGACCCTGATGGCGCTACGTGACACCCGTGAGGTCACGTGACCCTGGTGACGTCACATGACCCCCGTGAGGTCACGTCACCCTGGTGACATCATGTGACCCTCGTGACGTCACGAGTCCAGCGCGTTGCATTATGGGATATTTCCCATAATGCACCACGCGGTTACGCTGACGGCGACGCCACTCAAGCCGGAAACAGGCGCCTAAGAGCTGCGCTCTAATATAAAATAATCATAAATAATATCCCGTTGTAAACATGTGCTAGATTCAAAAGAATGCACTTGTATGAAATAATATTTCTTCAGCTGGCTTAGGCATTGGTGTCCTTGCCATTGGCCTTATAAATCTGTCCCATGGAAAAATATGCGAACAAGTGTTGCTTCAATAAACGACAATATCTTTAAATCACTGCAGGTGGTCGCTGGGAAGCTTGTTTGCATGCCCTCCTATTCCATCAACAAACCCTGGAAGTGCACTGGGTTGAGTGGTAAAGCATCAAGCGCCCTTCTTCCCTTCCCCCTTCAATGAAATCTCTGGGGTTCGTAGCTTTCACTGTCACACAAACAGAACCCTCCTCTCCCTAAAAGAGCAAAAATGCTATGGTCCAAGCTGGAAACTGGAGCAGTAGCTTTTGTCTTGACCCAGAGGTACATTTACCTATAGTCCCGAATGAATCTTGACGAGATGAGCGTTAAGCCCCCTTTGTGAATAATCCGTGGTTTGAAAAAAAACTGGAGTAGCAGTTTCTTAGGATAACAAACCCTGCAGGCTCTGATGAAACTTAATCATAAAATATCACCTTTTTTCCTTTTGTATTGAAACATTAAAGTTTGGAGTTCATAGAATGGATCCGGTTTTACGAAAATTTTACTAGCAAGTGTTTTTCTCAGTTATCCGAAAACACTAGTGTTCGTGAAAATTTGAATAGTAGATTCAAGTACAGTGGAATCTCGTTAATTCAAACTCGCGAATAATTCAAATTAACGTGCAGGTCCCGTCCTACACTTTCCTAAGAAAAAAAAACTTCCGGTAATTCAAAGTTTGCATTATTCAAGCAAAGTTTTGGTCCCCCTTGGGTTCAGATAAACGAGAATCCATCTGTAATGCGCTTTTGATGTTCGCTTCGAGATGAACTGCGATGTTCATACTTTCCGAAGTGTTGATCGCGGTGGGTTAGCCCCATTCAATGTCTTCCTCACCGAGCACCTGTGCACTGCGGGGAAGCAATAACCGCACAGCGCGTCGGCTCCGCAGGTACTGCTTCCCTGCAGTGCAAACGTGCTTAGTGAGAAGCGCACTCAACGGTGCTAACCCGCAGAGATTATGCGAGAGTATGTTAGGCAGTGATCTCTTGATGGCCAGCATTCGTCATTTGTGCTTGTTGTTTTTGGTTTTTTTCGCCAAATTTTAAATGGAAGCAAGAATATATGCATGTCATGAGCAGATTTATAAATCCCTTTGATTAGGATAGCTGGAACAAATATGTCATTTATATGCCGAATTCATATAGGTATATCAAAATTAACGGAGCTTAGAAGTGGACAATTTGAAAGTCGGGAACAAACTTCACGAGTTCAGCTGAATTTTCGTTCAAGCGTGGTGTGTGGTAGTAAAAGGCTTTGGCAAACTATTCAATATTTGATTAGAAAGCATTTGTTCAAAACCACTATTCGCTCGGAATTCAATTTCCAACTAAAAATCCACTATTTGCACGCACATAGAAAACACTGAATCCTAGCTATAGCCGATCAAAACGGCAATGGCAGCGCAAAGGGGCTGAACGTTGGCCATCAGTTTCTTGCCGATAATGATGTTTTGCCGAGCTTCATTGGGACTGCCAATACCTACTCCCCGTGAAAGCACACCCCTTTTATGTCCTTCGAGCATAACGCACCCTCACCTAAACTTCAGAACCGGCTACACAACCTGAAGAAGGTGATCGCAGGTAGCCGTCGACCACAATTGATCGGTCGTTGCCGACACTTGGCCTTAGGTTGTTGCTCTAGTTCAGGTGTCGCTGCCTCTCGATGCCTCGGCCTTACAGTAGAACCGCAACAGCAGGATTGCGCCGGCCATGGAAGCCACGGAAAGAACTAGGAGCACGCTGAAGAGTGCCAGCATCCCTGATCCTTCACCCACTGTCGGTGGATCCCCGGTGGTTTCTTTTGTCGGTTCGAAAGCTGCAAGAAGGTGCGCCCAGCCTTGGAAAAACGAGTGCGACGAAGAACGGGTATACCTATGTTAAAAAAAAGATATGGGAAAAACCAAAAACAGAACCGTTTGCTCAACTGACCGCCAGCTCCTGGTTAGCTCAGTTGACAGAGCAGTCTACTTGTCTCAAAGAGGTCCCAAGACTGAATCCTGGACCAGGTAAATTTTTTCGGCGACTGCTGGGTGCGTGTTGCACTCCATTTTGGGTAAAGAGCCAATTTATTTTTACGTAAATCTTCCCCACTTTAAGAACTTCCCCTAAAAATAATAGTATCAAAGAAACCTGTATTGTCCTCGACGTATCTCTTTCATTCGTGTTAGGGAACTCACCGGACAAGCTGTCCCAATGCTCGCGGGCGGCATTCCTCGCCACACCGGCGGGAAACGAACCACGAACAATATTTGTAAACCTCGCTTTCTTGTGTAGCTCCAGATAAGGAATGCTACTGTTACCGTGGTAGCAGCGTAACCCAGCACTCCCCCACATTACTAACGAAAGAAGGATTAAAAAATGAAAAACAATATGCTTTTTTCAAATGCCTGAAAAGGAGACAAATGACCAAAATAAACCCCCCTCCCCCCCCCCCCCCCCCCCAGAAAAAAAATGTTTTAGAGCAGTTTAAAAACTGTGCTAAAACAATTGAAGCAACAATAAAACAATTGCAAAACCTCCTCTCTAGCGGAATGCAGCTCGAGGGTCACCTCACCACCTACTATTTCACTCATAACAGATGAAACTCAGATAACTCACTGTTTGCTTCCATTTTTAATGAAATATTCATCAAATCGTTCTCAAACTCCTTCAACACTGCAGAGCCGCCTTACCTTGTTAACGGTGTTTCATTGATGGACCATATCGTAATCAGCCCAGACGGCGTCTCAAAAATCATAAACGGTCTTAAGTTGACTTCTGCAACTGGTGTCGATGAAATTAACTCATTTTTAAAATCGACATACCAATACACCTCTCTCATCCTTGCACATATATTTCAACAGACACTTTATACATCTGTTCTGCCTGGCGACTGGAAAATTGGCAAAGTAATTCTCCTTCATAAGTCTGGTAAAAGGGACTCTCCTCTCAATTACAGACCCATTTCACCAACCAGCATTCCTTGTAAAATTTTTTAACACATCACCTATTCACAACTTATAGGGTTTCTGAAATTTTACTCGTTTTTTTTCTGCTGCTCAACATGGGTTTAGGAAAACGTTTTCATGCGAAATGCCGCTCCTCTCCATTACTAATGATTTTCATGCTGCTTTTGATCAGGGACAGTATTTTTCTTGATTTTGCGAAAGCTTTTGTTAAGGCATCACAGAAGCTCATTCTATATAAACTAAACAAGCTTAACATTGATCATAACGTGCTTAGTTGGATAGAAGCTTTTTTTAACTGATCGTTCCCAATTTGTGTGTTGCAATGGTATTTGTTCCACTTCTACATCTGTTTCCTCCAGAATACCCCAAGGGTCCAAAAGTTCCTTCAAAGTTCTTTACTCTTTCTAATCTATATTAATGATTTACTACCAAGTATTGTTTCCTCCAAGATTGCTTGCCGACGATTGTGCTAATTACCGAATAATATCTAATGACTCTGATTCCTAACAGCTACAGTCAGTGGCGTCACATTGGGGGTGCGGGGGCGGCGGACCGCCTTGGGTGCAGCGCTCCGGGGGGTGTCACGGCGGGCTGCGAGAAGAGGGGGGGGGGGGGATAGTGTTGCGACGGGTGATGAGCCCGGGGGGGTGTAGCTGAGAGGGGCCGCCCCGGGTGCCGCTGACCCTGGTGCCGCCACTGGCTACAGCATGATCTGGATTCTAATTTTCAATGGCGTGAACTCTGGTCCATGGAACTAAACATTAACAAATGCAAACTAATGCAAATGACCCAAAAGGCTGCTTTTAGTGCTACTTATAGCCTTTACAACACTGCATTAGAACTTGTAGAACCTTACAAGTACCTCAGTGTAATCCCAAGCTGCGATCTTACCAGGAACCTGCATGTTTCTCATATAATTAAAAGTACTAACCGGATGCTCTGTTATCTTAAATATAACTTCCAACTAACACCTTCATCTTTAAAACTACCTCTAGTTAAAACATTAGTGAGATCAAAGCTTGAATATGTGGCCTCCATCTGGAGTCCTGGAACAAATGACCTTGCTAAACCATTTGAGGCTGTACAAAATAGATCGGTGCATTTCATTTTGGCAAATTATCATCGTACGGCTATAGTTAGTTCCATGAAAAACTCCTTAGTCCTACAGAGTCTCGAACGTCGCCGCAGAATCTCTCGAGTCTGTCTTTTTCACAATATATTCCATCATAACCTCATACTAAAAGATAAGCTAATAACATCACCATCTTTAATTTCTTGTCGCCTCGATCATCTTTACAAGGTCGGCGTTTCATTTTGTCGCTATAACATATTTTACGCAACCTTCATCCCAAGAGTGTCAAATGACTGAAATCGTTTACTTTAATCACCCACATAAATTTTTGACATTGCTCTCTTTTGCTCAAATGTTAGTAACCACACGTTTCCAAGTGTTTAACTTTTGTTCATGTTATTTTTATAATTTCATCTTTTACCACTCCCCTCTGCAATGCCTTTGGCCCTGAGGGTACAATAAATAAATTTAGATGGCAGCAGCATACTCTCTCGTCGTAAGAGATCACACAAACTCGGTCGTGAGCAAACGGTAGTTCATGAACAGGCCTTAAGACGATCGTTTCACATAAGAACGGAAGATGTCAGCGTACACTCTTGGTCCAACTGTTGGTGTCCTTCCGGGAGGGATCGGTTGGGAAGTGCGGCTAGCCGTAAACCGAAATCGGCGCAACTCAAAACAAAATAGAAGAAAAAGAAGCCGACGCAAGCACAAAGTAATACGTTCAATGCAAATGAAAAGACACGGGCACGCAGGTTCCATATTTCGGAAATCATCCTCTGAAGGTTCAAGCAATCGTGGACGGTAGAATGGACCAACAAATCACGGACGAAGCAGAATTATTGGTGCACCGAAATTTCAGACGCCGCAGAGAGCCTTTACGACCGAAAGCAACTTGGGCCCGCACGTTTGTGGGAGGGGTACTCACGTGGTGACGTTACAGGTGCGGTTGTGGCGGTCATCGTCGGAGTGCCTGTGCTGGTTTGTGTCGGGATCCCTATGAAAGAAAGGTGGAATGGTGAAATGACAGAAACAATCAGTAAACCACATCGAAGGTTGAGCCATTCATTTAATTTGCATAACCCCTAATAGATGCAACGTTCTCTAGAGGGCACGACTGGAATCATTTACCTTCATCACTCACATCAATTTTTGATGGTGCTCTTTTTTGGTCAAGTGTTAGTAACCACACATTTCCAAATGTTTAACCTTTGCTCATGTTATTTTTGTTCCACCTTTTTTTTTGCACTCTCCTCTGTAATGCCTTTGGCCCCGAGGTACAATAAATAAATAAATATAGATGGTGCCAGTCTGCTAGCATGTTCTCTCGTCGTAAGGCCCGCTTCAGACGGGGCAACTATCTCGGCAATTTCGGTGTTACTGGCGGGTTGTTCCCTAGGTTTCCCTAGATTGACACGGATTGCTGAAATCGGGTCCGGCTTGAAACAAACAAGCAACTCTGAGCAATTCGAAGACGTTTGAAGCGGCAGCAGCCATTCAGGGACGCAATATTTTTACTCTATACCCCGTGCCGCTGACGATGACAACTAAAGACTTGGTTTTGGTTTGAAATTCATTGTTTTTTGAAAATAAAACCGTTTCAGAAAGATGAGTTAGTATTCTCAACGCCCTTTAAACGTACAGAAACATGTTTATAGCGTGTAACTGTGTGTCTAAATAGTGAAAAAAAAAAAAAAATGTGACGATAATGACAGCAAATTTCAGGAAATGGTTGCTGCGTGTGAATGTGGGCGGCCCGTGTTGCTCGTGTTGCGATGCCAAGTTGCTGGGATAAATCGCCCCACCTGAAGCGGGCCTAGGAGATCACACAAACTTGGTTGCGAGGAAACAGTAGTTTGTGAAGGGACCTCAATTAAGGTGATCGTTTGACATAAGAACGGAAGATGTCAATGTACACACTAGGTTGGACTGCAGGTGTCCTTCCGGGAGGGGTCGGTTGGGAAGCGCGTCTCACTGTGAACCAAAATCAGCGCAACTCGGAACAAAGTAGAAGAAAAATGAATGTCATTTAGAACTCCCTCTAACGCCGAATTAGAGTGCAGCTCTTGAGAAGCAGGAAAGGGTACTGAAGGGAGGGTATACCCCTCCTCCCTCCTCCTCATCCTGTCTGCTACTCCTTTTTCTGAGCGGCGTCGCCATCAGCGTAATTGAGAGGTCACGCGACCTCACGGGGGTCACGCAACCTCACGGAAGTCATGCGACCTCACGGGGGTCACGCGACCTCACGGGGGTCACGCGACCTTACGGGGGTCACGCGACCTCACGGGGGTCACGCGACCTCACGGGGGTCCCGCGATCTCACGGGGGTCACGCGACCACACCGGGGTCACGTGACATCACGGTTTCGCCGACGCCACTCAAGCCGGAAACGGGCGCCTAAGAGCTGCGTACTAAAAGAAGCCGATGCAAGCACAGAGCAATACGTTCAATGTAAATGAAAAGACATTAGCACGCAGGTTCCATATTTTGGAATCCAACCTCTGGAGGATCAAGCAATCGAGGACGATAGAATGGCGCGACGAATCACGGACGGAGCTGAATCATTGGTTCACCAAAACTTTAGACGCCGCAAACAAAGTCTCTACGACTGAGAGCAGCTTGTGCCCGAGCGTACGCGGGAGGGGTACTCACGTGGTGACGTCACTGCCGCAGTTGTGGTGGTCGTCGTTGGAGTGCCTGTGCTGGCTTGTGTCGGGACCACTATGAAAGAATGGTGCAACGGTGAAATGAGAAAAACAATCAGTAAACCAGATCAAAGGTTGAGTCAATCGTTTAAGTTGCATAACCCACTAATAGGTGCAGCATTCTACAAGGGACACGCCGCTCTGCTGCGGCAGCGCCCCCAACGTCGTTCTCGATGAACAATTTCCATAGTTATTTGTGCAGTTATTAATGCAACAGGTAACCTCTTTAAAACTAGGGGTGTGCGAATATTTGAAACTTCGAATCCTTCGCGAATAATGCTTGCTATTCGATTCGATTCGCTTCGCCCTTTCGCTGTTCGAACTATTCGAGTTCTTCGAATACTTCGAAAACTACGAATAACGCGGAACTCATTGATTAGTGTCAACTTGCGGTCGAGTTCTCTGTTTTGTTTTTGGACTGCGCAGTATGGTTTCAAGCTTGGCAAACCTACACAACCAACCTAAGTGTCTTTTTTTTTTTTTTTGAAAGAAGGATTGGAAAGTTATTTGCACGACGGTGGCGCGATCTGTGTTTTGCTTGCCGTAATGTCCGGATTGCAGAGTTGGCTAAGTAGTCGTTTCGCAAACGCTGCGATAGATAGGATGAAGGACTATGATTTGCAACGGCACATGCATCGTCGCGACGGACCGCATGACCTTTCGGGCGTCCGCACGAGACGTCTTGTATACGTTCCTGTCCACATTCATTTTTAATGTAGCACAACCATATATTCGTGATTTCGTACTTACAGTGACTACAGTAGCCAAGGTGCTATGGATTCAGATATGAATTTATGGCTCACCTCGGCTATCGGTGATATCTGGCTTGTGTTATTTTCCGTTTGATTTTCCGGTTCATCAGTTTGCCAGTATTCCTTTTGTTATTTATTTCTACCCGTTTTCACTGGTAAAAGTGAGACTCCCCCCCCCCCCCCCGCCAAAAAAAAAAAATATATATATATATTCTTAAATGATTGCATCTTTGTGGCGCCCTCTATGGACAGAACTATTGCACACAGAAAGAGACGGTGCATAGTCAGTGCGGTTGCGCAGCGCGATCGTGCAATCTGAAACTCTGCTGTGGCCTGTCGACCCGCCTCCGCTTGTGTACTTCCGTTTACGTTCACGTGGTTGCGTTCAAGAGCGTAAAAAGAGATCGCACAAAGTAGAGACGCAATCATCGACTTTGTATTGCGGCTTGCGGACCCGCCGCCGCTTGTTTACTTGCGTTTACGCTCAAGTGCCTCCTTTCGTCCGCGATGCCATCTCCGACTGCGTTGTGGCTTGCCAACCCGCCTTCACTTTTGCACTTTCATTTATGTTATCTAACCTCACTCAAGGAATGGTGTTTTACTCTCTGATCTTTTTTTCATCCGTTTTTTTTTTTAACAGTCACATGTGAGACATTTTTCTTATTGCAATAAAAGTAACCTTTTCATAAACGTTTGTTGAAAAAAAATTCCAGATGTGTTTTTTATTAAGCATTTTTGTTTAATTCACATCAAATAGAAAATATTCGTTTTCAAATATCTTCCTTATTTGAAACTACTATTCGTATTCGAAAATATTCGATTCGATTCGTAACCTTTATTATTCGATTTTGATATTCGCACACCTCTATTTAAAACCTCTATGTTGATGAACTTGTTATTTTTAAACCCACTCCTTGCAATAATGCCAAATGGCCGGGCAGTCCCCACAAGGCAAGACAGTTTGTACTAGGGTGCCTTCATGTGCGCTTTGCTTAGGGTGGAGACATCTCGCCATTTTGTCCCACACATTTATTTTTCTTTTTTGTTCAAAAGCGCGTGAAAGAGCGTGTCCCTGCACGCGTTTGTGGCACTGACTGTGCTATGGCGACATTTTGTTTTCGTCAATTTCTTTGTATTTTCCCAGTGAGCGCGTGCTGTCGGCATCGGGTACTACAAAGGGTGGCATCACCCTTAACAGAAGGACATTGAGGCACCCTAGTTCGTACAAGAGACTTCAACGTTTTGCTTGCTACCCACAACCTACCACGCACAATGTATTCGAGATGGTAGTTAGTAATTCCGCTACGAGCTACATTGAGCGCCACTGCCTCATCACATGCTTCTGCATCACATCTCCAACGTGCCACATCACAACCAGGAGTGTCCAATCTAAAATCCACGTCTGCTACTAGCGCCAATGCCAGCTCCACGAAGCAACAACATTAAAAAAGTGTGCTTACAAGCGGCTCAAACTCACAACCTCGTTCACCGAGAAAGAAATGGCATTTTGATACAAGAGCTTCCTAAAATTATTTTAAAAGATATAAAGCCCTCTCCCAGACACCAAGTTGGGCTGAAAGCGCGAAATGCTCTCAATAAAGACGTTGCAGAAGTATTCAAATCGCTGGAAGCGATGCAGTTGGAGCGAGACGAGAAATCAACCTGGCTGCCAGCCAACTCCGTGGCAACTGCACTTTTTCGAAAAGCTTGCTTAAACGCTTTTTTGATGTTGAAGGCTGAGGAAACTACATTAAGAAAGCCTTTTGTGCTTTAATATAGGTACTCATAAGATGACAGCTGGTAAGTGAGACCTGGTTTAAACCAAACCAGGTTCCAAGGGGGCACATGGTAGTGTGCTGTTGCCATGGTGCCTTGAACACGTCTCCGGCCAGTGCATTTGGCGTTTTATTCCGCCCAAGCAGCGAACATGGCCCCCCAGTGGCAACAAATGACGTCGCAGAAGCTGGAGTATCATACTGTTGGATTTCGTGATCCTGGCTGTTGGGCGTAGAAGTTATAAAAAAAAAAAAACTTTCAGCCTTCCCACTTTCGTGAAGAAGGAAGAGCAGCGGAGCTGTAGCTTCTGTTCTCGGCGGAGGCTTTCTAGCTGAGCCAATTTGCTCTTCTTTCGCGAAAAAATCTGAAGCGCTCAACGCAGTGGAGCTTTAGGCAATAGCGACCTCGCGGCGGTTGCGGAACCATTCGCGTTACTGCGCACATCGCCACTCGTTCCGTTCCCGCTCTTCTTCCTCCGAAAAAATGTTGCCGCCATCTATGAGCGACAGCAGCAACCAGTTGTCTGGTTTCCGAGGCTGGAAAGGTTGCCGCAATCTATGAGCGACGGCGGCAAGCAGACTACCGGCAAACACAACGCTCTGGGCAGCCACCGCCATCTATGAGCGACTGCGGCAACCAGGGAGTTGTGTCGACATTTGTTTGGCGTCAGACACGATCCTGGAAAAACTAGCCCTTAACAGCTACGCTGTAATTATTCCGAAATTGCCACTGTCGCCAGCCCGATTCTCAACAAAATGCGTTGGCATTTAGCACAGGGGTTTCGACTCGGCGAAGCATGGAAATCGTAACCTCGCAACAGTCCGCATACTGTTGTTTTCAGAGAGCTGATCTGGTATCCTCCTGGGTATCGGCAGTTTCTCGCAAACGTCGTCGTCGCTGCGCCTCAGTTTTACATTGTAGCTTACGCTGCGTCCACGGCTGCTCTATTCCCTCCCCTTCCGTTCCTGCGGCATGTCAATGGAAGCGTGTCAGAAGACTCTTTCTCACTTGTAAGAGGAAAAGCGGACACAACAAGCGAACGAACGGAGTGAAGAGCATGGCAGGAACCGCATATAGGCCTCACGGAAGCAGTCCAGTCCACGACCGTCCAAACGAAAGAGGGCTGCATGCACCGGGGCAATAAATGCTGCCGCATTTAAAAGCACGAGAAAATGCTGGTGTCTGCTTTGTCGCAGCGTCCCTACACGTGGCTGCCGAGGCTTCCCTAAACTGTCAAACTGGGGAGCGACCTGCGACAGAACGGGCGTCTGCCATATCCAGAACCGCCCCTGCGACACCGCCAGGATTGTGGCCGGCCACAGCATGACGCTTCTACGACTTCATCGGGCGAAAATGGAGGAACCGCTTGTTTGGACGCGGTAAACACGCCTGTCCGAGACACATTCCGGGAATCGTAGTGACTCACCGGGAGGGCACCGAGGAGCGTCGCGTGACCAGACACCCTGAGGCAGGCACCGGGCCACCAGGGTGGAACCGTCGGCCAGGCACCTAAAGGTGACATTGGCCCCCACCGACATGCTGGTCACCACTACCACACCGCCTGGGGGGTTGACCGGCGTTGGGCACTTCACCTCTGAAAATGGGACAGACGAACGCGGCACGGCGGTGCCACTTCAGCCCAATTTTGCATTGATGAGGTCCGTGCAAAAATCAAGTCGAATGCAATGTTCCCGAATTTCTCTCGTTGCACACCGTCAAGAAATTATCAGACAATTCGAGGCTGGCTATCAGTTAGGTAAAGGCCCGTTCACACACTTGCATCGGCTTATGAACGAGTTCTCGTAATCTTTTACGATGAGAGAACACGCTGACGCCATCTATGAGGTGACCCTAGAACTGCACTTCACAGAGCGGAGGTTTTGTGACATTTGCGAGATGAAATGTACTGTAAGATGATGCCAGATTGGTTTAGAGGGGTGATTATACAGATGTAGCACTGGCGATCAGTCAACAGCCAGATCAGTAGGCGGGTGCACTAGATTCGAAGAGCGCGGGCTTGACCAGCGAAGTCCCACTTCGTTTTCTTTCCTAACAATATATATAATCAGCTGTCCTTTGTTCTTTTATAAGCGACTTTGTGAGTGTGCTCCGTCTTCTTATTTACCACCCAGGTCGGCCGTTTTCGTGGGAGGAAGTACTGCTAGGAAGTTAAAAACGACGACGGGGCAGTGGTGCGCACGAGTGTCTCGTGCAAGGCCCCATGGGCCGGCTCGGCCTCCTTAAACCATTCTATATTCTGTCACCACATGTCCTTTCCTCTATGCTGCCGACAGGATCATCCTAAGAATATGTACAGAGCGCGACACTGTTAGCGCGAACAAGCGATCTCCGGTTTTTCCAGTTTTTCTCTTTGAAACCAAGGGATATCATCCAAGTTATTATTAGACTACGGAAAGAGCTCATTTAGTTCTATGTTGTAAGCGGTACAATTTAGTGCCCGCTAATACTATTTAGAAGTGAATTGCAAAAATGTGCTGATGTCGTGTTCGCGCTAACAGTGTCGCGATGTGTACAATCACTGAAAAATCGTCGTTTATCTAACACTAAAAAAATCTTTGAGCAAAAAAAAAAAAGTATACAGACACTTAAAGGAGTACTCCGGCAATTTTTTGAGCTACCTCAACTAACTATATTTTCTGACTCCCCGGCCTTTACCCTTTCTGGTATGCTATTTCATAATAGTTATTCCGAAATCCGCAAATGAAAATGATGCAAAAACCTACATTCAAATATACACGCACTTTTCAGTGCCGTGACGTTAGTGGAGAGCAGGCTTGCCAGTCGAGCGAGCAGTCTAAAAAATAGAATATGCCCATCATTTGTTCCGTGCTGGAGCACGGGGACTGGAGCGAGCTTCCAAAGCATTCGTTTGACACCATGAAACTGCTTCGCATCAGTTGGGAACAAATTTTACAAACCAAAGAGTGAACCCCTGCCTTCCACTGACGTCATTTTTTTGTTGTTGCCAGTAGAGACTTTCAGTTTGAAAAACACGGTGAGGACCAAAATTGTAAATTCAATAACTTCGTGAAAAAAAACTATTTTGACCTAATATTTGGGATACTACTTTAGCGATGTTGTTTGGCGAGTTTACCAAAATTTCAAGCAAATCGGGGACCATGAGGAAATCGCCGGAGTACCCCTTTAAAGGGCAACTCCGGCCAAAACTCAAAATGAAATAAATTACTGGTATCGCTGTAGTGACACAAAATACGACCCCAGCCAAAATATTACGTCTGTAGGACGCCGCATTCTCAACTAATGCCGATAACAAAAAGTGAAAGCTGCTTACAACTCCCTGTAACGCCGAATTAGAGCGCAGCTCTTGAGGAGGAGGAGGGAAGGGCACTGGGGGGGGGGGGTTAAACTAACCAGGGGGGGGTCACGTGCATTCTCAACTAATGCCGATAACAAAAAGTGAAAGCTGCTTACAACTCCCTGTAACGCCGAATTAGAGCGCAGCTCTTGAGGAGGAGGAGGGAAGGGCACTGGGGGGGGGGTTAAACTAACCAGGGGGGGGTCACGTGACCTTGGGGACCCCCAATGCCGATGATGTCATCACTGAGGTCACTCATGACGTCATCATTGACGATGACGTTGCGGGTACCGATGACGTCATTAGTGACGTCACTGATGACTTCACCAGTGATGATGACGATGACGATGCGAATGTCGGTGACGTCATCAGTGACGTCGCTGATGACGTAATCAGTGATGATGACGATGACGATGCGGATGTCGGTAACGTCATCAGTGATGATGACGATGACGATGCGGATGCCGGTGACGTCATCAGTGATGATGACGATGCGGATGCCGGTGACGTCATCAGTGACGATGACGATGTGGATGCCGGTGACGACATCAGTGACGTCACTGATGACGTCATCAGTGATGATGACGATGCGGATGCCGGTGACGTCATCAGTGACGATGACGTCATTGGGGGTCACGCGACATCGGCGGGGGTCACGTGACCTCGGGGGGGTCACGTGCCCCCCACGAGGTCACGTGACCCCAATGGGGGGCTCGCGCGGTGCATTATGGGACATTTCCCATGATGCACCGCGCGGTTACGCCGACGCCGACGGCGACGCCGCTCAAGCCGGAAACGGGCCCCTAAGAGCTGCGCTCTAAAATGCGACCCGCCGTGAGCCGCTGCTTCTTAGCGGGCAGCCAGCGGGTTGCCGATCGCTAAAGCAACATTAGGCCGTGACGTCCGTATTGTTCTCTTTTTTTCCTCCGTTCCAGGCGTTGCGCGGAGTGCGCTTCTTTGAGCCGCTACCACCGCTATTTCGGCTTGTGATTGGCGTGTTTAGCCGTTGCTTTTATCTGTAGACCGTGTAGCTTCGGTATAGCCTTTTGTTTATTTGCTTGTGAGGACTTTAAGACTCGTTTTAGCGAGCAACTCGGTGCACCTAAGACTACCCAGCTTTTCCTCGAAAGATGCCGAGTGCAACTTGTAGCGCTGTGGGCTGCTCAAACAACCCGCTCCACAACACGGAGGTACTTTTTCACAAGTGTCGGACGGACCGGAAATTGGAGAAGGTGTGGGTGAACGCTGTTTGACGAGTGGACTTTGGACTTCGGCTTTTACGTGCTTGATGGAAAAAGAACGAAAAAACAGTCGTGTACAGCCCAGCACACGTGTGTTCGGGTGCCGCGGCCCGCGCCGGAGAGCCTCAAACCTTCGTGTCTCGGACTGACCCGCAGCGCGAAAACGAGAGGGCCCCCAGTACTGGTACGTCACTGGCAGTGCGGCGTAAAGCAACGCCGCTCCATCCACGGAGCCCAGATGACAATTTAGGCCTAGCGACGAGTACGGAAGACCGCACGCACAGCGACAGTCGCCGAGTATGGCACCGTACGAGTTCACGGGTTTTCCAGTCGCTAAATTTTGGGTATACGCACTAACCCTTGCTGCATATGCTCGATAACTACAACGTATAAAGAATTAAAACAAAATTAGCTTACCTCCTATCTTTAGACGGCTAGCGCAGCATAGGTAGGTGGCGCTCGGCCTGCGTACTCGTTGAACGAGAACGATCCTGACGTCACGTTAACATAGCAGCTGATTTCCAGTGTTGCCGGGGCCTCGAGTGGCTAGTTTCGGTTTTGTTGGCCGCGCCCCAAACCAATCTTTGAGGTGTCGATATCTCTAAAACTATGCACATTAACGAGCAAAAAATTACACCTTACAATTCAGGGACGCTGACTGCACTAAAAACAGTCATAATCCCAAAATCAAAAGTATGGACCGGAGTTTCCCTTTAAAGTGTGTCGTGGCTACCCATTACATGGCGCCAGTTTGTTCTCTCGTCAAAATTAAGAGATTTTTTTATGTGAAAATTTGCAACTGTGTGAAGCAGCCTCGGGGTGTACCAAAAAATGATTTACAGATTTCTTTTGATTGCAAAAATAAACTATGGATACCGTCAAACGCTCATTCTCAGTCCAAATGTAGCGCTGGTGGTTCGAACCAGCTATGCCAAAGTTGAAAAAAAAGCCCGTATCTTTTTCAAAAGTTACGCAATTTTCCGGACAATTCAAATGGAAAAATGGCGGCCGGTTGAGCCCTTGAATACACAGAATCGAATGGCGCCAGTTACTGAAAATGGGCCCCATTTTTTCATTTACATCTTTTTAGAAACTCGCTTATAACTTTTGAATGAGATAACGCGGTTAGTTCCGAAACTTTGGCATCTGGTTTGAATCACCAGTGCTACACTTGGGCAAAGACGCAGCTTTTGGCGATGTGTCACTTATTTTTGTTACGAAAAAGATGGCATGAATGCTTTGGGACGGGACATGTAACTCCCCAACCGGGCAGGCTTACTTGCACTTTAAAATTGTGCGTGTATATAATTTATTTGAATATAGATTTGCGTGTTTTTACAAAAATATAATAGCAAAAGATGATCATTTTCTTTCACGTATTGTTTCTACTGTGCCCCACCATACGCCTTATGCAACCGGGGAAAAAGACACCTTTGTTTTACCTAGAGGTAGAACGAACTATGGCTTTACAATGATGCGACATATCTTGCCTAAGTTTTTTAATACACCTCTATGTGATCACTTGAATGATATGTCTTCTTCTGTCCTTAGGAATGCTTTTCTATAATTTGTCTGTACTTCTCATTTTGTCTGCACTGTTCATTTTGTATATATATTATTTTTTACCGCATTTACACTGCTGACTTGTAAGGGTGGCGAGGCCCGTCAAGCGGTGGACGACACTGCTTTTTTCTTGCCACCCTCAGTTTGTATTTCAAGCTGAAATAAACGCTGATTGATTGATTGACATGCCGTAGGTTTGATTTGTTCGAGGCCAGAACCATAACTGCGAGCATTTGCGCTTCCGGACAAGCAACGAAAGTATCCTTCTGGCCACCTTCGCAGGTCGGTTCGGCACCGCTCCAGGTGGCGTTGTCCTGGCATTGCCGTGACGGGGGTCCCACCAGCCTGTACAGTCGGTTGCACGAGTAGTGCACCACGGCCCGGAAGTTAAGTCCCTCCGACGTGTCCACGTTACCGTGGACCACTTGCGCCGGCTGCGGACACACCACCACTGCACACCCGGAAAGAGATGTGAGAAGCACTTTGGAATGCAGTTCGTCTGCCATCTACAAAAGTTAGAGGGATTCTGAAGTGACCCTCGGATCTTAACTTGATAGGAATCGAGACAGGCAGAAGGGGCATTCGAGGTAACGCCGACCAAGCTCTCACCAATATCGGCCCTTCATAGCCCAGCAGATCGCTCGAGTGGTCGATGCGTTCGATGGTATTTCTGCTGCTGTGTGTGGCTTGGCACAAGAAAAGCGGAACGGAAGCTCAACGTTGCTGTCATCTGTATCGGCTCGCGCCAAAGGCGACACCATGTGTCTTGTCATACGACCCTTATGGATTCCCACTACAAGCTTCGCCATCTGCTGCTTCCCCCAAAAAAATTGGTTGGCCATATTTAAAAAAAAATAATTGAAAGAAGTTTACAAATTTTTGTAATGTGAAATTAGAGCACAGCTCTTGAGGAGAAGGAGGGGAGGCTATGCCCCTCCATCCTCCTCCATACCCTCTACTCCTCCCACACTTTCCCTGCTACTGGAAAAGTGACGCCACGTGACTTCAACACCAATTCAGTTTCCCCGCTAAATTTAGCGGGGAAACTGACGTCACATCACCCACGAACAAATTCAGTTTCTCTGCTAGATTTAATGGGACAATCTACATCATGTGACCTCGACACCAATTCAATTTCCCGCTAAATTTAGCGGGGAAAATGACATCACATGACTGCGTCACGTCATCCATGGACAAATCAATTTCTCCGCTAGATTTAGCGGGAAAATTGACATCACGTGACCCCAAACACCAATTCAATTTCCCGCTAAATTTAGTGGGGCAGTTACGCCGTCGTGACGGCGACGCTGCGAAACTGGAGACTAAGAGCTGCGCATTAAAAAAAAAACGTTCCTTGCAAGAATTGCACAATTATACATTGGGCAGCATCGAAGCTCGTACAAAACTGGAAGTAACAACTTCAGAGAACTGCCGGAATAGACCTTGCTTTTAAGAAAAGGTACTTAGTAGACTCTAACCAATTTCTTCCATGTGCCCGACGTTACCTAACCAGGCAAAGTTCCGCCGAAATGTTTACATTTAAGACCTTGCTTTTGCAAAATGACGGAAAACACTGAAGAACAGGCTGGCGCTGTAGTTCCATGTATAGTGCACGCTGGCTTTTTCGGCAGCAAGATTTCAAGTGAGAACTTAAATCAAGTAACAGCTGGTACGGTGCACAATCAATGGCACGACGAGAAGGCTATTGTCACTTACAAGGTGAGAAGGGCAGAGAGGAGCTTCAATTGTGCTCGACGCCTCGTGTGCCTCAAGTGCACGTGTGCAGCCGAAGCATGGCAGAAGGCACGAAGCACGTGCTGGAAGCCAGGTGTTCGAAAGACTCTCCTTTCTTATTCTGTCAGCGACCGTAGCACGCAGGACCTACAGTCCAAGCCTGCTTCTTGGCAAGGCGGCGCTCTATTACGCCTTACCGCTTTAACACAAATTCTCTTGGGGACTCCTTTTTTTTTTTTTCGTGAAATGTATTAACAAATGGAACTGTCTGTCGACAAATGCTGCAAGTAGTGCGAATCCACCTTTTTTTCTCGACGTTATTTTTGATGCTTGAGAGTGCTCCTTTTAACGTGCTTACCCGTCTGCTTTTGTCTCACGGCTGGCTGCACATTATGAAATAAATAAAAATATAAACACAATTTTATCAGGCTCCTATAGGATCCCTCGCCTTCGATCGTTTTGATGTTGGACGCCGATGCGTTCAGGCGTACGCACCGAGGCACTTGGGCGGCGGTTCGCTCCACAATCCGTCGGACTGGCAGTAGATGCCGTAGTCCGAGTCGACGGGCTGATTGTCGTGCGAGTGTAGCCGGTAGCCTCTCTCGCAGTCGAACGCCACTTTGTTCGGGAAGGTGAAGACGTGAGAGCGGAAGGTGCCGTGGTCGATGCCGTTCCTCCCACCGGGGGCTCCGCAACTGGCGCCTGCATCATAGGTTGGGACTCACGGTGATCGGTCGCCGCAATACTACCCGCAGTATTGGACGACTTGCGCGAAATTGCAAGTGGCACCTTGTGGCTAGAGCAGAAAGCTGTAAAGGCAGGTTTACTCTCCAGCTTTGTGAAGCAGATATTCACAGTACCTGAACCCGTGAAAGCAGGTTAGAAAACGTGCGATGAAAATCGCCGACAGTCTGTGTCAGGTTTAGAATAGCCGAACAAGCCCATCTTACAAGGCTTTCTGCTGGCTACGATTGGCGGTTCCCTCCTCGCCACCTGCATCCTCTCGAGCATTCACTCTGCTGAAGTGGATGGAAAAAAATGAAAGCCGTTTACAACTCCCTGTAACGCCGAATTAGAGCGCAGCTCTTGAGGAGGAGGAGGGAAGGGTACTGGGGGGTGGGTCAAGTGACCTCGGGGGGGGGGGGGGGGGGGGGGGGTCACGTGACCTTGGGGGTCACGTGAACTTGGGGCGTCACGTGACGTCACGGGGGTCACGTGACCTGGGGCCACGTGACAATACCGATGACGTCATCAGTAGCGTCACTGATGACGCCATCAGTGATGATGATGACGATGCGGATGCCGGTGACGTCACTAATGACGTCATCATTGATGATGACGATGACGATGCGGATGCCGGTGACATCATCAGTGACGTCACTGATGACGTCATCAGTGGCTATGACGTCAATGGGGGGTCACGTGACCTCGGGGGTATCCCCAGGTCACGTGACCCCAGGGGGGGTCACTTGACCTGGGTAACCATCGTGACCCTCGTGAAGGTAACCCTAGTAACCCTTGTGAGGGCAACTCTCGTGACCCTCGTGAGGGTAACTCTCGTGACCCTCGTGAGGGTAACTCTCATAACCCTCGTGAGGGTAACCCTCGTGAAGGTTACCCTCACGAGGGTTACTAACCCTCGTAACCCTCGTGAGGGTTACGAGGGTAAGTAACCCTCGTGAGGGTAACTCTCATAACCCTCGTGACCCTCGTGAGGGTAGCCCTCGTGAAGGTTACCCTCACGAGGGTTACTAACCCTCGTAACCCTCAAAAGGGTTACCTTCACGAGGGTTACCCTCACGAGGGTTAGTAACCCTCGTAACCCTCGTGAGGGTTACAAGGGTAAGTAACCCTCGTGAGGGTAACCCTCGTGAAGGTAACCCTTTTGAGGGTAACTAACCCTCGTAACCCTCGTGAGGGTTACGAGGGTAAGTAACCCTCGTGGCCCTCGTGATCCTCGTGAGGGTAACCCTCATGAGATTAACCCTCGTAACCCTCACGAGGGTTACGAGAGTTGCGGTTACGCTGACGCCGACGCCGACGCCGACGGCGACGGCGACGCCGACGCCGCTCAAGCCGGGAACGGGCCCCTAAGAGCTGCGCTCTAAAAGTCAAATTTGGGGGTTTTACGTGCCAAACCAACGACGGGCATCTGGCACGCCCCAGCGAAGGACTGAGGATTAATTTCGACCACCTGGGGATCTTTTGACGTGCAACTGAAAGCTCGGTTACACGGCGCCTTTTCCGCAATAAGCCTCCGTCAGATTGCGGGCACCTCGGCCAAGATTCGAACCCGCCACATGGGGAACCGCCAGCGCTCTCGCCTCGGAGCTACCGAGGCGGCAAGTGGATGGAGTAGAGGTTGTTCCTAAGAGCCCGTCGCGCTATCCTTAAACTGCAACAGACTACAAAATGTTGTACCGTGTAAGTAGCAATGGTAGTGCGAAGTACTTAAAGCGACACTCAAATCCCGAAAAGTCTATTTTCATGAGCCTTTAATATTTGTGACGTATGTCACCCAATAAACTTGCTTTGTCGCACTTGTCTCTAGGAAACCGGCAATAACTTTTTGTTTAAAAATCCTCGCAGACTTTGTCGTTTCTTGATAATAATTGCAAACTTTCTCAAGAATACCTGAAGTGGTGGCACGTGGGAGTCACCTTTATACCTTGTCTGTTCTAGAAATAAAGGAATGTGATAACAAAAAGGAATTTCTAAAATGCATGTGGATTTTTCAAGATGTTAAAACGGGGCAAAACAATTTGAACCAGAACAACTCTAGAAGGGTGGTGAGCTGGACTAGTTGGTATGAAGACATGTGGGGAACATAAATGCACACAAAGGACTTGTGTGTGTTCCTTTGCTTTGTCTTTACCCTTTGTGCACTGCTATGTTCCACGGGCTGTTACATTCCATCAACAGGCATCGTAACTTGGCAAATGACAAAGGCTGCAGCCCGGCGAGCCAATCGGTGCATCGGAGGAAGACACACGTGACACGACTATACGCCTCGCAAGTGGGCTCATTTTCGTCTTCTGCGCATGAGAAAGGAGGCGCGAAGGCGGGAGAGGAGGTTGATGACGATTCCGACTAAGCTCCGCCCTCGCACATGTCGGGGGAGGCCGGGGGGTAAACAAACATCGGCGTCGGCCATGGCGGCCGTGTTGTAGCGGGGATCGCGAGTCTTTTATTTATTGTAGCCCGGTTAAAATTTGCCGAGTCCACAAGATCGAGCAGCTTTGTGCCCCTTACGATTCCTCCGTCGTCTGCTAGAGGCATTTCGAAGATTCCAAGATGAAGACGACGAAGATCATCAAAGAGAAGGCGCTTGCCTAGCCTCGCGATTGAAACGCCGGTTGCGCCGGTCACTACGAGACCGCCGCCCGATTGTACCGGTAAGTTGCCTTTTATCTTGTTCTTCCTTTACGAACACAACGGATTTTGCCTTCTAGCAGGTCTTTATAAATCTTGTGTGGCGGAGTCGATGGGCGCTATTAATCGAAAAACGGCCGAGAATGTAGCGTTTTCGCGATCCTCCGAAGCCTATCTTCGCAGGTGATACTTAGGAATATACACACTCGTCATTTCGACTCGAAGCTGCACGGAGGCCGTATAAACTATGTTCCGTTTCATTTTAAATGCGGTCGAAGTTAAATCTACATGGGCGAATCCCGAGCTTTGATCATAGCTGCCATGCATGTGCGATCTTGCAGTACAAGCGCTGATCAGATTCTCGCGTTTGTAATTTTCGCTTCGTTCGCATTTAGGTGAGACGCAGTATAGTCATACATCGTATTTGGTATAGTAGTTGCAGTCTACGGTTGTAATCATGGCACTGTAGAAAAGCACAGAGCTCAAAACTTGCCGCAAAAACGCGATCGTTTTTTCTTTCAGGAATGAAATATGAATGGCTGTTACGTGTAATACAGTGAACCAACTCGGACAGCACAAATTTGCCGTTTCACATTAGCCAGTATGAGTGAATTGCCGACGAAGTACCGATGCCGCCTTTCTGCGAAATGTGTTGCGCAGTGTATCTTGGAGCCACATCGACGCTGTCAGTGTCTGACGTGTTTTTGCGTGTCGCTTGTCTCTTTTTTCGTTCCCATACCAAGATAAAAATTCGGAGATCGCGCACTATCCAAGCCTAGCTAACGAGCGCCCCATGGAATTGACACGGGAGTAAACAATGACTAACATGCACATATTTTTGTTCGCTCAGCAGACTGGGTCAAGCAAAAGCCAGTGTATAAGTGACAAACTTTCTAACATCATTTGTCATTTCTAGGTCCCAGATGGGCTGTTGACATCCAGAAACACACCAACAGATGGTGGTCATACAGCGATTGTGAAGACATTCCCATTTGGATCCACATTCCTAGTCCACTCATTGATAATCTTTCCTTGTTTCATCAATGCCCAAGTATGCCAGGCGCCAAGTGACTACTCGCATGTGTTAGTAACGGTGGCATGCGAGGCTTCAGTATTGTCGCTGCAGATAGGGCTCACCCTCACACCAATGCTGTTTGTGGTGTACCTTTCCATGGAATTGTTTGGTTGATTCCAATTTCCTAGAAACGCCAATATTCAGTTTGGTGGGCCTTGAGTAGATTCGTCGAGGAGGTCTCGTCTCTTTCCTGGGGGTAATACCGTGTCAGCTGCTTTGCATGAGCCACTTGGAAACTGTTCGGACCGCTCTAAAGCACTTGTGATTGACCTTACCTGTTGTGTCCATGCTAATGCTGAAATGTAAAGTTCACTGAACCAAGTTTTACTAATGAACAAACACAATCAGTGGAAAGGTTGAATGGCTTTATTTGTTTTCTCGAAGTATACAGTGTTTCATACATAATACATGATGCTGGCAAGGCTACTTTCATTAGCACGCAGGCAACTTAGTCTACATTCTGTTTCACGATAGCTTGGTGAACTGTGGAGGCTACGGCTTCTGCGACCCAGTAAGAATGTCGGAGCGAGGCACATGGACGCATGTCACAGGAGCGTTCGTGTCACTGCGCCAAATGCAAGGACCACCCGCCAGAACCGGCTGTCGTCTTACAACCACATGCTCAATTTGCCCATGAATCTGTGGCGGGTGCTAATGCTAGGGCGATGTTTTGAGCGGAAGTGGTCGATTCACGGCTACGATTGTTTGAACTTCGATCACAAGCCATGTTTTTCTCAAAAAAGTGTTGATCTATATTAAGTGTCGCTAATCAGTAACATGTGTCTTCGTCTTTCTTCAGTGTCGTGTAGTGTTGCGGTCCGAAGAATCCGACGGCAACACTACTAAAAGAAGAAGAAAAAACAAAGCCTAGAACTATGTTTTGTCGCAGATGGCGCTCTTGCTGTGGCAATAATAGGGTGCCTACATGTCTGTCTGTCTAAGGGTGAAGACATCCATTGTTGCCCTGAATCTGCCAGCGTGTGACGCTCTCGCACACTCGGTGCGTGACTAGGTCGGTAAAATGGCGTCTAAGCATTAACCAAAGCTACGCGCTCGAGCTGAGTGACATCAGATTGCGCGCGCTTCAAAATGCATAAAAAAACGATTGGGCGGAAAAATGGCTGAGATGTCACCACTCAAGCAAAAGCGCGCGTGTGTATGAAGGCACTCTAGGCAATAACGAGGACTCGACTGTGGAGTGTTGTCACGTGCCTGGCTCCGATGCTCTTATTGGGTCACAATGTTTGCCAATTTACCGAGAAACGGAGTATAGTGTCTCACTTGTACACGCTATAAAACAAATGAGATGCCAGGTGTAGCAACTCTCGCAGCTGTAGCCCTTATATTATTCTTTGCTATGCTGTTTGGAAGAATACATAAAAAAATCAGTTTACAAAGCCGAATCTAATTTTTTGCCCTCTTGCATGTTACAAAAATAAAAGCATCACGCCTGAACACCAACGTCTGTCTCTAAATTATTCCTTGCTGAAATGAAAAATAAATATACTGTGAATATGAACCAATACAATCTCAAACAGGTGTAAGAATGGATACGATTCAATAAACAATTATTTCAATCTGCAAGCTTGAAATCAAGTATGTGTGTGCATACTTGACCCTGGTCTTTCGACTATTCCCCGTTGACACTTGTTCTCGAAGGATAGGGACTTCGTCGATTTCACGGCAGTTCAAGCATTGGTCAGGCAACATGCTCATGTTTATAGTTTCGGCTGTGCTATAGGAATAACAAAGGTGAGTTGTGTATTGCTGAGTCAAAACAGAACTCTCAGGTCTAAAAGGCTTCTTAAAAATGCACTAAATCTGGTTTTGACTTCATAATTACATGACTCGAACATAAACTACTCACTTCAGCAAGTCTAAGAATTCACAAATAATCTGTGAACATGTATTCTGCTTTTATCTTCATTCACTTATGAAACTGATTGCTTATATAAAATATGCAATCAGTCTTGCACACCTCCCCATTGCGAGAAGGAAAAGGGAGATTCGTTGGCTTTTTTTTCTCGCCGGAAAGCAGAAAAAGAAAAGGAACAGGTTTCAATGTGCACATTACGTTGAAGTGGGACAGTTACGGAAACAAATTCTGCATCTTCAATATTCATGAAGTAGGCAGATTACTTTCAAGTCATAAGAGGATAAAGTCAGAAACAACTTCAGCTCGCCTTCAATCAAATTTTCCCTTTAGATCCAGGGACGTTTCACCTTCATAAGGTCATCAGTACCAATTGGCATCCATTCAGGACTGTAATGGTAGATGTACAAGCTTGACCTCAAGGTCGCAGTGCCCTCCTTTCATCTGCTTGCAGTGCGACCCCTCGTGCACTTGGTCCCAGATGGTGAAGCTGGTGCTGGACAGGATGTCGTCCCCTGTAAAAGAGTCGTCCCAGTAGTCAAACGATACGGTTACACCCTTGAGCAGCGCATTTGTCCTCCCATGCCATTACCAACTGATAATCAGTCAAAGCCTATTTTTTTAAGCAACAGAATGCATAAATGAACATGTCTATTCCATTCCCTTTGTACCGAGCACCTGCCAGCATCCAAGGGATGCAAATAAAAATAAATAACATTGCATTATTTGCTCTTTTGAGACTCCTTGAACTTAAACCAACTTAAACACTACCACAATTTTAAAGCTGGGAACTTCGAGGACACCTCTCCATATACCGAGATTACATGCTTGTCCCACTCCTGGCTTGTCCTCATCCTGGCTTGTCCTCAGCAGGGTTGGCCAGCGTGTCCTCATACTCCTGGGTTTTTAGTCTTGGAAGTTAAAGCTTTGGTTTTTGTCATTGCTTGGTTGCTGGTAGATGCTGGAGGAAGCTTGTACTGTTACTTTGAAACATCAAGTTTACAAATTGAACACTAACCCGTATTGATGGTTGGATACAGAAGCTAGATTTGTCATGTCAAGGAGGTTGTCATAAAACAGTGGGCACGGGACTGAAATTAGCGGCGGAGTGAGCGACCGAGGCGCATTCGGGAGTATCAAAGAAGACGAGGTGTGCGAGTTTTGCGCGAAAGCAGGACGATCGGCCAGAGATGTGAGAATGTGGCGTCGAGAGAACTTGAAACGGGCTGACTGCATGACTGTTATCTGAGCTACATTAACCAGAGGAGAAGAGAGAGTAACAAGTGAACAACACTCTATGGCCAAGGAGGTAATTGACCAGGTTATTTCACCCAAGCATCACAGTAGTCATTTCAACGACCAAGAAAAATACATCCAAACATCAGCACAGCAATAACAGCAGCGAGCCAAGGAATCGGGTTGTGTTTATGTTTATACAGTCTCAAACTTGATCTGCCTCAACGGGCGATGAGTCTCCCAGCTGTAGATGACCGCTAGCCTGGGGCCCTTAACGTGCATCACGTAGCAGTGATACACGACCGCACGCCAATTCAGTGCTCATCCAGATCGAAACGGGCAAATGTGGGGATTGAACACACGATTCTGGGTTCTGCAGCGCGAGCTTTCACTCCACATTCTCCGAGCTGGTGCGTGCAAGCCCCCTCGGCCACCAATCCCGCAGTGCCAGGGAATAACATACAATAAATGACAATGGTACAGTGGTCTGCAACAGGTAGCTTTTCAGTGCCTTGAGAAACCAGGTTGAGATCACGTGACACTTTCCTGCCATATGTGGCTTGCAAAATAGAGATGCATAAGTCATAAAGCAAGTAATAATTTGATTTTGTTTTTACTAAAGACATCAGCATCTGTATTTGGCTTCCACAACTTCTGAAAGCTACCTCTGAGTGCATAGAGTGGTTTCTTTCATAATCTTACCTCCATGGAGAATTTCCCAGCTGGTAACGGGGCCGTGAAACGCAGACCCCCTGAAGTCGCACAGGCGCCGAGGGCATTACACAGGGCCCGCAACATGTCCTCCGAGCAGAGGGCCCTTTCAGTAGCCCGGCAGCCGGTGGATTCTGTTGGAATGATAGGGTAGGGGGAACACAAGCATTTGCAGGTTAACGGACCTAAGAAAACTAGTAGGCAGGTACGAAAACATGCTACTCGCCCCCGCAGCGTTTGCCTCACTGGCACTTTATGGTGAAACAAATCAGCAGCGAGCGACTGATGGAACACGCGTCAGAAGAACAGTTCGTCTTGAGTTTAACACCCTAGGACGGCGCTTTATCGCGCGCGTAAAGCATTGGCGTAGCCAGGTTTTCTCGGGGCCGGGGGGGATTTCGGGTGCGAAGTACTGAACACCCCCTCCCTGGCTACGCCACTGGCAAGAAGTGACATCGGATGTCACTTAGACACGGCGCTATCACTGCTAAAATAGACTACCATCGAACACCGAGTCGTGACTGCGAAGTTAATGACCCACATACAGATATCCTACCACACTATCTGTTTGGACAAGTGGCATACAATCTGTCGCTGGGGGGAAAGACTAAGAACAGACAACTGCGCACTCGGCTCGGTCGTACCACACCGATCGCCTAATCCGCTGCTTTTTCGTAACATTCCGTTTTACTTTGCTATACTCCTTTCACGTGCAACTGTTTGTGAATGATGCGAACTGTACAGAAACGACGTAACTCACCTCAGCGAGCGCCATGGCGCGGTTCTCCGGGTTCCAGCGCTGCGGGAGATCGCCCTTCGAAAGCTCAGCAGCCCGTTCAGCTCGCCGAAGAGGGCTGTAGCTACACTTCGGTGCTTCACGGAGACACCGAGACACTTGCTGGCGAAAAGGGGTCTCCGCCAAAAAGTAGAAAGGCTCACTCGCGTCGCACATCACCGTGCTGACGTTGGGGGGGCTCACATCAACATCTCACCGCCGAAGACCGGGACGCATATTGATGCTTCGTATGCTCCCAGGGTAAATTCTTTCGCGTCAAACGAAGTAACGTACATTTCGAGGTATTTCCGGTCTCTTTTTTCCGTATGCCGCGTCTTCGTTCAAGCACTAGCAGTGGATTTCCGAGAGCCACAGAAAAGGCCTTCCGCAATGGCTGCGGAGAAAAGACGACACCGCTTTGTTTACCCCCGAGCTCCCGCCCGGAGCCATCCTCCAATCAGAGCGCGGCGAGGTGACGTCACGCCACCGGCCTGCGCGAAAGAGCAGACGGCTTTCCCTCCGTATACTCCACCTCACTAGTTGCGTGAAGTGTGGTGGAAGATAAAGGCAGTAAAAAAAGGAAAGCCGTTTTTGTATGAATTTTTTAGTGACGGGCTAATCTCTCAGTGGGATGAAAGCAACTTCTGGGACAATAAGAAGGTTCGGCTTAAAAGAAGTGTTTCTCCTTCCCCCTCTTCTCCAAATGTTTGGGTTACGCTCTTGGCTCTTACCCCTACGGTAAAAGCTGCCATGTACTTTGCCTCCATCGCTCATATTGGCACGAAGGGGCCGTAGCATTCGCTTTTTGCCAGGTTACGGCGAAACGAGACTGTGTCGGTGATCCAATCGAAGCACAGTAGGCGGCGCCACCCACCGTGACAGCCGAGGGGTCGTGCGTTGTCCAGCTCCCAGACAGTACCGCGGCAGGTGGCGTTGCGGCGATCGTTGAAGGGCCGGTAGCCATGCATGCACTTGTAAGTGTGCACCGCCCCGTTCGGAAACGACTTCTGTGTGGTGTGTTCCGGCATCTGGTTCAGCCTCGAGTCCGTCAGGTTCTCCGGGTCACAGTCTCCGGCTGGTGGCCAAAATGCGACGCAATGTCGAGCGTTACGTCTCCGATCGACCGAGAGCCCCCAATTTCACTTCCACGACATGGCCAGGCTAGACACGCTTTTACCCTCGCCCGATCAAAACCAGGGAGAAGGGGGAGGGGCGGATAAAATGTGCCAAATCGTAGGTGCCGACATTGCTGGTACCGAGAGGAAGAATTAGAAAGTGACAAAAAAGCAAAAGAAAAAAACAGACAATATGCCAGGTGTGTTCGTTCTGCTGAAATGAGTTGAAGCTGTTGGAGTGCCTGTCAACTTTAATTATTTTTATGCAGTGCACGATGCCGGTGTTTTCCTCGTGAAAGAGTTAAAAAAGAACCAGGCAGGTACAAGCCTTACAGGTGATGTTTTGCTGCTCCTTTGTAAGGTATTGTTAATGGTAGGGGACCACCACTGTCTGTGTCTATGCCTGAGCGTTCCTAAGCAACCAAAATGCATGAAATTGTTTCCTCTAGATTATTAATAATGACTATGCTAAAACTGCGGTGGTGATCATCCTGGGTTTACTGGTGCAAAAGCAACTACCGTAATATACCGAGCATGAACTTGTATTGCATTAAGAACACACCCCCTATTTTTAAAACATCCGAAACATAAGCAATGAACATATCAAGTGCCCACTCTAGGAAACCCCAGGTTGAAAACCTATTATGATGTTCTGCAAAGCACTCCTTAGGTTATGATGATAATGCGATTCATGCAAAGGTGCAACAGAGCTGGCCAAGAATGACCGTTGTCTTTTGTCCCCCTTGTTCCCCTTCTCCAGGGATTATTTCCGCCACTCCTTAGCTGTCGAGCCTGTAAGTGACATTACTCAATAAAAGCCTGGGGGGGAAAAGTCTCCCAAAAAGTAGAAAAGAAACATAAAAAAAAAAAGCCAGCATACCGCACGGTGGCAGCAAAACCAGGAAGGGCAACCAGAATGTCAATTTCCATACCATGCTGCAGGGCCTGAAAAAAAAAAAAAAAAGACGGATACATATTATAAGTGCACACAGCCTTCAAAAGGGGCTTGCAGTTCTGAGCACTGGATGCTTCACTGCATGGCCAGGGTGTGCACCACCTCCACTCGGGCACTGTGCCATCACCATTGGTCAGGGCGTGAGTGAGAAAAACCTCCAAACCAGTGAAGACTTGTTTGCTCAATATTTTTTAACTTTGTCTCATTGCCGATTTTTAGTTGTGTTTGCGTTTTCTATATGTGTGGTTCACTTAGGATGCTCAAACACTCAAGAGAGTGAATGCATCTCATGAGAAAGAACCCCTCTCTTCTCAGTGATCCAAAGCAGCAGGTTGGGTTCGAGAGAGAGGATGCATGCTCAGAGACCACCGTCCCCCACAAGTGCCCGAGGCAGCCAGTGACTTCACTACGAATGTCCCCAGGACGTCCATGGCACATTAGAACATATCTTAAGGGTGGAAGTACTACACTATATACGTGTGCTGCCAGGGTGCCGTTCAACATGCAGGATCGAGCAGCCCTTGGTTTGGGACAGGTGAGGGCACCACCCACTGCCACAACCCCCCTCAAGAAGAGGAGGGAATGGGGTAGCAAAGGCTACTTTCCTTCCCTCGATCCTCTTGTAGACGCAGCCTAAACACAGCTCTGCCTCTGCTTCATGGGGCCCATATTTGGCCCATTTGACGCACAGTTTTGACTGGTGACACTACAGCGAAGGTCCGGGACTTGCCTTTTCTTGGCAACTAGTCGGAAATGTGCCTTGAGCTTTCGCGATTTGACGCAGCCGAGTGCTCCGGGCTCCGCTTCAGTCCATTCTGCCAGGTACCCGTGGCGTGCGAGCCACGCGAGTCTCAGGATCCACACAAATAGAAGGTCCCCGCCGACCCTCGGAACCGATCAATGCCTAATCGGAAGGTGCCCCGAAAACGCCACCTTTGTCATTCATCTGGAACCATGACGACGGGAGACCTCTCGGGTCATCGCCGCCTTCGCTGATGCATATCTGACGAGGTTTTGACGCCGTAACCGTTACGACCACGGGGTGGTGGTGGTTACGATGTAAAAGGGCGGTGCTGGTTCAGCTGGTTCAGCTGGTTCAGCCAGTTCATCAAGCACGAGCTTGGTGCAGTGTTGCCAACCTATTTTTCGAAAATACCCCACGGCAGCGTCCAGAAAACCCTACATTACCCTACGAATATTTCTTATTACCCTACGTTTTACCCTACGAGGCAAATCTTTGTTCAAATAATACTGTTGCATGGATTATGATGATACAGGTTAATATTAATACAGTACAAAGCGACAGGGCACGCATACACGCGCATACCTGCGTTATTCTAGAACACCATGTTGACATTGCTTGCATCTTGCATGTGCGCTGTGTAGCATCAGCACCACAGTGATGTAGCGAGCGCACAGACATCCCCAACCAACATGTTTAGTTGATTTGCCGTGAAATTAAAAACTGGGCTACGCGGAACGAGCACTCGCGGCGTCAGACAAGGCGGCTCATTACAAAAGGAGGCTAATCCGAACGGTATATTAGCTTCTTTGGGTGTACCGCCTAGGGATTCGTCAAACTAAGGTACTATTTGGACAAACTAGGCTTTTACACCAGGGGAGGATAGGAAACCGGCGACCCCTCCGTATTCGCTAAAATGTCATTCGAGGAAACGTCATTGTTTCGGCTTCGTTCGCTAAAACGTCGTTCGCTCAAGTGAATGCCTCCAGTCCCCGGGATGCACTCACTTAATCAAATGACGTTTTAGCGAACGCCCACGTTTCACCGAATGACACTTTAGCGAAAGGTCGGACGCCGCGAAGTGGCGTTTTCGGGTGGGCCAAATGGGTTAGCATTTTTGTAATGAGCCGCAGCAGACTGTCGCCGCGAAACGGCGTAAGCGCAGCGCGGCCCCCGTTCTTCGCTACAACGTCGATTCGCTCAGATGTCGCTGTTCGCTAAAACATCATTCGCTCAAGCGATATGGACCCGTCCTGGTGGGCTCGGGATGGTTCCGCCCGCGGTGCCACGTGTTTCGCAGGTGTAACAAGGACCGCCGGATGGACCAGTCATCAGAAAAAAAAAATTGGCGGGACCATTTCCACTGGGAAGATACCTCTTTTGGCTCCAAAGTTCCTAAGCGCAACTCCACCTCCTCCCACCTCTCCCACTTGCTCCAGCTCTCCAATCCTCTCCAACTTAGGGAGCCTACATACTCCAACTTGGTGTGTGGTGCTCTCAATTAGCACGTCTTGCAACTTGGATTCTTTCGTTTTGCATGATGTTGTGGTGTGGCAGCACACGGGTTGTAAAAATATGCAAAACTTGCGCGGCAGCTTTCTTTTTTTTTTTTTTTTTATGCTCGCCGTACTCGCCGTTGAAGAAGCAACGTCTGACATTACCCTACTTTTGGCGGGGAAATGGCCGGACGGCCCTACAGCCCTACAATATACCATAAATGCCTAAAATACCCTACAAGTAGGGTAATTACCCTACGGTTGGCAACACTGGCTTGGTGCCGTCAAATACACTGGTAAAGACTAGAGCACTATATGTAAAGACTGGCGCCGGACAGTTCGAATCGGCCGCGTTGGCTGAAGTCCTTATGGTCCTTATCGTCCTTATTTTCACGTCCGTGACGTCACGCCGACGTTCTAAGTTTTAACAAGTTTTTAATAAAAATTAAATAAATAATTAGAGTTAAAATAAGTGTTTCTGTAAGTTATTATTTGTAAATAAGGTAATAATTTGTTTTTTTAGTAAATTATTTTACCGGATGGCAGCGCTACAGTACCTAGTGTACCTAGAATAGTCAAATAGTTGCGGAGGTGGCGAAGGCTAAAGGTTCCGTTTTCCAGTTTTCCGTTAAGCTGCGGCAGCTGCGCTATTTCGCTGGCTTTGCAGTATTTGCCCAGTTCTCTCGCTTCGTTCGTGTTGGTTTGTGCCGTCTGTGTAACAACCTAGTGCAGCTAACCCGAGAAGCCCATTCCCAAGCAATCCTCAATGGCGGACGTGAAGATTAACGTCGACGACCACTCCAGCAAGAACTCGATCATGGACGACTTCTGCTACAACAACAACGTCTCCAAATCCAATGTTTACGTCAGACTAGGCGAGTACGCACACATACGCGTCCGTCGCACTATCCTGAACGAGTCTTCATCTGTCGGCTCATACCAGTCCGTAGCCTAATGCCTGCCCTCTTTTTAATCCGGGACCGCGGCCTACGTTGCCTAATCCAGCCCCGCTGTCTGCCATCGAACACCGCGACGACACGACAGCGCTGCACTGGAGTGCCAGCTAATTTTTCTTTTCGGAAGTTGAAAACCTGCAGTTTGGTCGAATTTTCCGAAGCGCGGAGTTTGTTTGGTATATATCGCAGGCTGAAAATGTGTGCAGTAGTTGCTTGACGCACGTTATAGGGGCCCTGCAATCATATTTAAGCGTCTACCTTTTTTGCAGTCTCCACGTCTCTTGGGGTTCGGGCAACCCAGCGGGCACAGAGAGTAACTAAGTATCAGTGCGTCATATTTTAACTGGTCGACACGGAAACCTCCTCAACCTACGGGGGCGACCCGCGGTGCTGGAAGCGCGCGATATGTGACGTCTTTGGTCCTGGGCTTACTACTGGTCAGAGCCACTAAAAGCTTCTTTTTAGTCGAAATACAAAATATAAGTGGCGCGAACCGTTTCAGTTATTCATAAAAGTAGTATTTGTTCAGTATTTTATATCAGAAAAGAAACAAATGCAGTTTAGAAGGTACGGAAAGAAGAAATGACCCATCGACATACCCGCCACCAAGTGGTGGAAAAGGCGGCGCATACTAGAAAGGTGTAGTGGGATCAGGCACCAACGAGCGTAGAAAGGTCCCAGATGTATGCGGCGGCTCTGCGGTCATATGGATTGGAGGATCCGACCGGTGCCGAGTGTTTCCAAGGCCTTCGGCAAGCAGCTTTAGCTTGTGGTTTGGCCCTTTGGCAGTATGGCAGTGCAAAGCTGGGCTCCCGTTCTGAACTGGCCGCACTGTTTTATTTCTAGTCTCGCATGCACTTCGGATTTCATGCATAGCACTGCGTTTCCAAAAGTCAGAACGTGCTTTAGTGGCGCCCTCTCGAGCCGTCAACACGGAGTGCGGCAGCTGTGAGCGCTCGCTGAACTCACTGCCTCTCCTCTTGTTCACGGCCACTCAAGCAACCAAGGACGTCATGAAGGAGGTTATTTTTGCTTGTCTTTGTAATTTTAATTTGCCTATAACTTTTAAAATAAAGCAAAATTTGAGAAAAGAAAAGTTTCATTAAGTTACTACGTTCAGTGCGCTCAGGTTCGGTGCAAACTAAAAACCAGTACAAAAGTTCTTCCCAGGGCCCCTTTAAGCCCTTGTCATGTAGTGTTGTAAAGTGTTGAGGGTTAAAGTCGCAGAAATTCGCGGAGGGGGGGGGGGGGGGGGGGGGGGGGGCGGGACGGAGGGGGGCGGGCGGGAAGGCTGGTTGGCTGGTCGGCGTTGAATGCTCTGTGATTGCCATTTGATTGGTAGATTCCTCCTCTCCATTTGCCTCCTCCAGCGTTTGCTCTGCTAAAGTGGAAAGAGTGAAAGACATTGTGGGAGGACTTTGTCTCACTATTCTTAACCTGCGACAGACTATAAGTGGCTATAATTTCCGTCCTCATAAAAGAAGTCATGAAAATTTCTGGTGCAGTGCGAATTGTGTGCAACATTTTGCCTGCGGGTCATTTTTAGTCGTCAATCTGAATATGGGTTCTTGTCCATGCTGTGTTCTGTCACCCCGCACGTCTGTCTGAGCCCCGGAAACTATGTTTGTTAACCCTGCTGTGTACCTTCGTCGGAACACGCGCAGTTTGTTGAAGGTTGACCTTAGCAGCCTGCTTTAATTATTTGTTGACCAGAAGAGTAACGGTAACAGTACTTTTTTAAGGGCGAAGCTCCTTAGCCTTGTCCGTCCGGCATCCATGCTCACATCAATTGCCATCCCATCTGTCTTCTTAAAAAAAGAAAAAATGTTTGTGCTGTCGACAGGATTCGAACCTGTGCGGGGAGACCCCAATGGATTTCTAGTCCATCGCCTTAACCACTCGGCCACAACTGCGGGACGAGTATGGGGCTCTGAGATGTGGTAGTAACTCAAGAGCTGGGGATGTCATGGATGAAACGCATGTAGCCGCTCAGCGTCTATGCAGGGGAGGGCGCTGCGGCCAAATGCGTATATAATCGTGTTAAACTTTGCATGCGTTGGCTCAACGTTTGTAGACAAGAAGGCGCAGCGGTCAAATGCTCAAATGCGTATATAACCATTTTCCATAGCGCACATTCTCTGTCTGACATGGACCGTTGGCTTAAGCGGTGGAGATGCGTTCCCACGGCTTCTAGCGGATCCAAGCTGATCCGCTAGAAGAACCGCTGGCTCTGCATTTCACCGACCATAAAGCAGTAATAATTAAGTCGAAATGCAACCCGGAACTCAGCACTACCTATGAGCAATAAAAAAAAAATAATCAGCACCATCAGCACTACCTATGAACAAATCAGTATCATCAGCACCACCAGAGCTTCGCCCCAATCAACATCATTCACCACGTGGAGATGCGGTCATTTTTTTTCTTCGGTGTTTAGCTGCTACCTGTGACATACTTCCTCAATCGATATCGGAGGGACAGAATGCAGCACAGACCTGCGAGACATGAACTAAATTTAAAAAAAAATATACAAAGAAGAAAGCAAAATGATGACAGATGTTTTAATAACCAGAGTACAAGGTAAAAGTCTAGGACACATGTGCGCAAAATCAACCGTAAGTGCGCGAACGTCAGAACTGAAAAATGTAGTACCACACCATTTATCGAAAAACTAGCACACCTGGAAATTTGTTGCACGAAAATCACGGATATGCTTTTATTGAGATTGTGTCTTCAGTTTGCACGCAATAAATACACATACCCTAAAATACAGAGCATCGGCTCTTTCCACAATAAGTGCCCACCCCTTAATTTTGTAACATTCGAAAATTGCCCAAGAGCCCATCCTCCATTTTTACATGATTATCTCCAAATTTTCAGTGGGCACTTGCTCAGGATTTTACGGTAAATTTCAACAGTAGCGTGAAACAACCTTTGCATGGTTTGATTTTGAGATAATTCTCACACACATGTTTCAGTCTTTAGTGTTGAAAGTCAGAACTATGCTTCGAACGACATGATAATTTAAGTTTGTGCGCAATAAATACACTTATAATATTGAGAATAGTGTACAACAATTTTTTTCGCATCTTCTTATTTTTGTCTGATCCTTCAATGGCCCCATGTTTGGGGGGGGAACACTGCCGGTTCTCAAATGGGATGTGACATAAGTGGTGACAGATGCCAAGCAGTGGCCAAGAGAGACTTGGCTTTGGCTCAGCCGTACGACACTGTTGCATGCCGTGCTTGCCCCGGATCACCGGCCGTGTCTCACTCTGGCCGTCTGCCTCTGCAGGATTCCTGCGCAAGGTGTACGGCATCCTGAGTGTGCAGTTCTTCCTGACCACGGTGATCACGGCCATCACCATGTTCACTCCGGCAGCAAAGCTCTACATCAGCCAAAAGTGGGTTCGGCCGACATTGTTTCCACGCATTACTCACTGTAGTTATGACTGGAGCAACTATGGTAGAGCCAGAGCTATGGCCTTCCATTCCTTTTTACCGCCAACTCCTCATTGGTGGAGAAGGAGTCACATGCACCAAATTTTACTACAGCGCTCGCGGGAAAGTGTCCTTGCGGAGCGTCGGGTTGGGGACGGGCCTTCTCTTTCGCTCTGCGTTCACGAAACATAAATTTTACACTGACGTCCGACGAGCGGGGAGCTTCTCGGACCTTCGGATATCATGTGCGTCACTTAAATGCATGATTAAATTCTTTTTATGACGTAAGTGCCGTTTGAAGGCAGCTGTGTACAAACACGCTACTCAACCGATGACGAATCGCACAAGCCTGGGCGCTTCCAAGGACTTGGGATATGCATGACTGCGCATGCACAATGAACCGCCACCTCGTGTTGTCGCACCTACCGCGGTACTTGAGTAAAAATTCTGAGACTATTGTGATACGGTCTCAAGCGGAGCATATATGATTATTTTAGTTACAAATAAATTGCCCTATCACAGTGTTTGGCAACCCTGACTTGCCAACTGTATTAACTTGGCAAGGAGAGGAAGAAGTATAGTGGGCATTCACTGGCAGTCTTAGCTGAGTTGGCGGCTGCTGAGCACATATGCTAAGAAGAGTTTCCACGATGCTTTAGCAACGTGTACCATATTTATTTCAATATAAGGCGAGGGGGGCAGTTGAAGGACCCAAGAAAAAGGAAAAAAATCGTCATATTGCGATACTGAGCTTCGAATATAAGGGCTTTGACTTTGAGACTACGGATTTGGGAAAAAAGCGTCGCCTTATATTCGAATAAATAAGGTATACCTTGCCATCGAGATTACCAGTCGTAGCAGCCTATAAGTGTGAGCACGTTCTGAGCGTACACCGCGACTATTGCACTCAAATGTGGCATCCAGAGAATGCTCTTTGAGGGTGGCACTTTGTTGAACTTGTGCTCCACATAGCCCAGCATCTTCCTTGACGGGCATAATAGTTGTCGACGTGAAAAATGGAGCACAATGCTCTACTTTGTGCGATTTTTGGGTCTCGAATCATTGTTTTTGAATTTCCTCAACGCCACGCGGTGCCGACGGTGACCAAAGGCTGCCTTTCTGCAGCCACTGGATGGTGACCGGGGCATTCTTCATGTCCCTGATCCTGCTGGTCCTACTCATGGTGAAGAGGAGGCAGACACCGACCAACTACATCCTCCTCACAGCCTTCGTGAGTCACGTTCGCCATCGTCTTTGCACTGTTTGCAATCACCTCTCGTTCCCGGCTCGAGGGAACGGTCCATGCTCACCGGAGGGGCCAAGGAATAGTTCTCGGGCTCGATAAATCTGTGAATGGACGTTTTCCAGCGAGCTTCCGTGCACGCATACTCCCTCTCCCCCGGCCACACTTCCCGCCTTCGCCAGTTTTGGAGTTCTCTGTGCCGTACGACCAACATGTTCGGCTTCTATCTTTTTGTGTGTTTTGTCTTTTTTGACGATTCTTTTTCGAGCATCCGTAGTATTCCGCATAAAAAAGCAACGAAAACCAGTATACAATGCCACGATGCCCATGTGTTTTGATGGGCGGAGGCATCTTGGGCTGTCCTTCATACGTAGTTTGCAGCAACTTCCCAGAAGGCGCTCGTTACTCGAGATAGGTCCATTGGCCCCCGCTGCTGACACAAAGCAGCCTTTGCTTACGTTTCATAATATTTACTTGAACAAACACGAGCGGATTGGATCGCACAATGCCACGGAGCTGCCGAGTCTCTCATGCAGTGACGACTCCGTGGTAGCACTCGGCTTTCGGTTCCATCTAAAGTGGCCCTAGCGGGCGTCTTGCTCCGGGGAGAGCCCTCCTCAACGTTGCCAAGGTTTCTCAGTCTTTGGAAACTGCATGCCGCTCGTGCGTCGACGTTAAGCTATCCCGTCGAGAGAAGAAGAAAACTCTGTCCACGTGAGAATGAGCAGAAGGACCAGATTGGCGATTCGTTCTGGCTCGCCACATTGAGCAGTGGGCAGGAACTCGTGCCGTGGTTGCGTAGGTTGGGCAGCCACAACACGAGAAATGGTCGAAGACGTCTTTCGTTTGCACTGTGGCGTAGCTTGGGCTCTTGCTGCATGAAATTACGATGGCCCCGCCACGCTTGGTTTAATGTCAGTTTCGGAGTTGTTTGATCTCGTCTTTCTTTCGTTCCAGACCTTTGTACAGTCTTACACCGTGGCAGTTGTGGGTGAGTGGTTTTTGCATCCTTTCTTCTCTGCCCTTGGACACTTGTGGCAGCTCACGACTTATTGCCTTATAATTTCTCGTGATCTCTTGGGACGAGAGAACGCACTGACACCTTCTATCGGGTAGTCGTGGGAGTACTTACGGTTCCTCTTATATGTTTTATTTTGTTTCTTTTTTTTGTATGAAAATTTTTTCACAATGTACAACCCATTGTCTTAGGTTGTGTATATATATATATATATATATATATATATATATATATATATATATATATATATATATATATAGTCCCATAAAAACTGAAAAGCTTTCACTCTTGGGAAATGCAGTTCCAGGGCCACCTCACAGATGGTGCCAGTGTGTTCTCTCGTTGTAAGAGACCGCTAGAACTGGGTCATAAACAGACGCAAGTGTTTGAACTTGCCTTTGGTGTTCAAACAGGCTATTTCCCTTAGAGAGTCACCTTTTTTTTTTTTGCAATTTGTAAAAACGTACCATAAATTTGCGCAAACAATTTCTATTGATTTAAGTTAAAAGGTGCACATTAATAATGTTTGTAGGAGGGCGCATAATTCAATGTGCAATTGAATTATGTGCTTGTAAGGCAACAGTTTTGCTCATCTCTGGAATATGCATCTGTCATCTGACATTTATATGTTCCGTACCAAACGAATCAACTTGGGCTTATTCAATGAAAAAAATAGTGCAAAAAAGACGGGTCAAAAGGCCATAGAAGAACACAGGACACGCATTCATAAAGTTGAGTATGTAAAAGAATTATTGACGGAAGCCAAGCTACCAATCTTGGTGCTGCAGAGAAAATTTGAAACATTGATTTTGATTTTTGCAAACTAATAATGGAAATTCTAATATCAATTTGAGTGACTGCATACAACTTCTTGGACGAAGGTTTTTCAGGGTTAACATTGTCTTAAGTAAAATCTTTTAGTAGTCTTTAAAGGAGCTGTGCAACGATATTAAATTGGAATGTTTTTCTCTCTAGACGAGCTTACCGGCACACCTGGGACTCAAGGATACTCACACGCAACGCCATTGGCCAAGAAACTCCTTTGTTGCGGTGTAATTTCAAGGACAAAAGCGATCATTTTCATTCAATCTCTCCTTTGCAAAATTTGATGACGTAACTCGGGGATCGCAGTACACCCAAGTGACGATATCTGAATGCAGTTCATAGATTGGACCCGAGCATTACGTGGGCACTCGACTTGGGCTCGGGACAATTGCTAGCTCGAGGAGCATTCGGGTTGTGACCCGTGTCCAATCGCTGCAACGACGACAACAGCCGAGCCATAACAATGTCTGGAACTCAGCGCGTGTCCTGCGCTTTGCCAACCCCAGCGCGTGGCTATGATCCACACTGGCGGCATATAATCGGCTCCAGATCACGTGGCCGCCTGTTCTGGCTGCGAGTTGAGGGGGTGAACGCTGCTCGTTTTTCTTAAATTTTTTTCTGGGACTTCTATTGCGTGGGGTGAAAAACGAACGCGTGTTTCATAGGTCATTAACGTTAGGGATCCGTTTTAAGCGGTATTTGTGCACAGTACAAAAATTGTTGCACAGCTCCTTTAAATAATTTTTCTGGTTAGGACAACGAAGGAATGGAATGATTTGGGTGACAATATTTGCCCATGATTGATTGGAAAGAGAAGTCTAAAGAAGAATGCATGGTTTGATTTGTAGTCCAATTTTTGGCTTTAGGCGGCATAAGGTTTGTGGATGTTGGCAGCACACTGAATTGAGTAAAGATGAAGTGATGCAACTAGACCTTTTCGAAAAATCCCAGGGTTACTCGCAGAGAGGGGAATTGTGGGCTTGTTCTGATGTATGCCTATGATTGCTCGAATGCCTCATATCCTAGAAACAGCTCGATCATTTCTCTCTTATCATTAGGAGCTCAAAAGGCATAAAAGAAAAAGCAATCACAAAAGGAGGTCATCACATATTTTCTTTTTGCTTGCCCTCTGCCTTTTGAAATTACAAAATGTTAAACCAGCGCCCACTTCGTCTTTGATTCCTGGATAATTTCATGTGCTCTGCATTGGAACGTCAGACAGTGGGAGTGCCACATATTTCTGAAAAGGTCTATTGTCCACCTTTTTCATACTTTGAGACAATTTCAAGAGGTTTATCCCAGAATAAACTGCACGCCCTGGCCGCAAGCCCGTACTTCGGAACAAGCGAGCATCTGAGGAGACGCTCGAGTCAGCAAGGCTAACCCGAGAAATGTGCCTTGCAGGGTTCAGTGGATCAAATCTTCACAAAGTCTTCAAATTAGTGGTTGGGACCGGTAAAGGGAGGCCCTACGTGGACTTGGCAGTGGGCCTGAATGTTCCGACCATATTATTGGCGAAAGTTTGAGAAACAACCCGGAGCCTCGTTGTTGTAGTCTGTGTTACGTGATGGGCTGTTGACGGACGGCCGAGTACCTAAGTCGCAGGGTAGGCGACGACCCAGTGAGAGGAACCAACGGGGGCCGCAAAAGGCCGCACCAGGACGAAGTAGTGAGACATCCGACTCTGACAGCTTAAAATTAAGATAGACAACTGAGCGAGCAGTGCATGCTGCTGCTTTTATTCTTGGATGATGTCACATGCACGCTTCATGCGCGTGCCAGGGCAGTGGCGCCATCACGGAACAGTCCACTAGAGCGGATTATTACTCCCCTGTTCTCCCGGGGGCTACCAGGCGTCTTTGGAAGATGACGTCGCCCCTTCTTCGTTGCAGTGTCCTTCTACGACCAGATGGCGGTGCTCCAGGCGTTCCTGCTAACGCTGGGTGTGACTGTGGGGCTCACGCTGTACACCTTCCAGAGCAAGCGTGACTTCTCCACGTGGGGAGCAGGGTGAGCCACACTGGCCGCTTGGCATTCTGAGTCCCGGCACTTTTTTTACACCGTGCTCGGTCAAATTGGAGAGCAACTGCGAATCTCCACCGATTTTTTTGTTATATTTTTGTATTTTCGTTGCTGGAAGTTTGCTAGACACCCAATAGACCGATGTCACCAAGCGAACTGCGCAGGCGCGCGCATTCCGGAAGTGGTGCCGCCGCCATGCTACTTGTAGTCATCCCTTCCCGGTTCCCCGGCTACATACAGCTGCGCGTACGTACATCATCATAAATTATCATTTGGCACGCCCCGGTACCACCTTGAATCTCTTGCATGTTTTTTATTTCATAAGATTGTGTTGTTTGTGATGCCTTACTTTTCTCAGCAAGTGCAGAAAAGCAGTTTCAGTCGTCTTATCGCTTTAGAATCGCTTTGTCGTCTGCTTCTTCGTCTTCGTGAACGCGTGAGCCCACTGCCGTTCACGGGGTAATCCCACTGCGGCCGCGGAAAAAACAAAACAAAACAACGGCGCCACCGTACTCGAGCATTCCGACTCCTCGGACGTCTCAATTACCTTGCAAACAAGTGAACATCTAGTGCATTAGCAAAGACCAAGAAAATTCGATGGACCATTGGCTCGGTGTAGCACCACGGAACAGCATCAAATGTGATGAAAAACTGAGCTTGGTGGTGCTCAGTCTTGTGCATAACGTTTAATCAGCCATCAAGTAAGAGGAACTAAATAGACTTCCTCGGTCAGCAATAGTTTTCTTAAAGTTGTTTCATTCTGGTTGACAGCCCGTGCGACAGAGTACAGATGAACAACGGGAGAAGCCTGCATACAAAGAACTGATCTACAGAAAGGCCATGCCTGACGCGCCGTAATGATTGGCATCTATCAAAAAGAAGCAACCATGCCAGATACCTGAAAGCTTGGGGTGGAGATGATTTTTCGTGCACAGTTTCTATTCAGTTCTATTTTGTTTGCGCAAGATCCGAACGCTAACAGTCTCCCGACGGGGGAAGCTTTTTTCTGCGGTCTCGACTGGTGCTAGTGCAGAATGGATCAGTAACACCAGCCTAATAGACCACCACACAATGGATGAGGTTCGTTTGTTACATTTTTGGTGGTAAGTACGTGTTGCACTTCTAAATTTCATTATATAATCTTTTTGCGTTGGTATGAAAAAAAAAAATGAAGGCTGTTTCCGAAAAAAAAGTTGTTTTATATCAAGTGGTGCATATCGGGAGTCGCTGCTCTTTTTTAGTGATTGTCCTGATCTTTTGAAGCACAGTTGTGCTTGAAACATGTCGTCGCAATAACAGTTATAACCACCATAATACACCGAGTAAGAAGTGTATTAAAAACGGCTTCGCAAAGCAGTGCGGAGGTCCTGTTTGAAATAGACCAACTAATAGGCCGCTACGGAGCAAATGGTCAGAGAGATTCCAGCTTACGGAACACCTCGGCACGCTCTATGTCTCGTGCCCTGTAATCTTACATATTTTAGCTAACGTGCAATAATTGGATATAAATTATGAAGCAAATCGCGAAAAAAATCGTAAAACGCTATTTTTCCTGCCGCTCTGTCTGGCTCTGTCGACCTTTCTTTGCCATGCTTCTTTCTTGCGAAACGACATAATATCCGAGGCCTTTTTGCCTGGTGCTGTTATTATAGTTCCGTGGCATACAACATGTGAAGCCACCGATTGAAAACCATGAGTCAACACCTGGCTAAAAGTCTCGTGCTAACCCGAAAATTTCCAAACGCCGGGCGTACAATGCGCGCCGACGCCGCCGGAAAACTGGGGAGAACTACAGGTACCAGAATGCACCGCGGCAGCGGTGGCGTCGCGCAACTCCTCGTGAGATCGGTCTATTGCCATCTAGAACTGGTTATTTTTATCGACTAAAGCCCAACAAACAATATGCCGTCAAAAAGTAGCTTCTACAAAAAGCATGTGAAATCTCGCTTGGTGTGACGACGGCACGTAGGACACGTCGTGGTGAAGGACTCCTGTCTGGGGCTGTTGCAGGCTGTACGCCTTCCTCATGGTGCTGGTGGTGGGAGGCCTGCTGCAATTTGTGGTGGCCAGCAGCCACCTGGAGCTGGTGCTGTCCCTGGCCGGGGCAGCCCTCTTCTCCTTCTTCCTCATCTTCGACACGCACATGATCATGCACAGGGTGTCGCCCGAGGAGTACATCCTGGCGACCATCGAGCTCTACCTGGACGTCGTCAACCTGTTCCTCCACATTCTGCGCATCGTGGGCGAGGCCAGGAGGCACTGAGGCCCCCCGGCAGAGGGGCCCTCGCGGGGCAGAGACCCCGGCGCGAAGTCGGTACCACGTGGGCCAGGCGGAGTTAACCCGCTTCGTGTGCAGGGTTTCCCATGAAGACATTTACGAGGTCGTCGTTTTTCATCGCAAAATTAAGCTACGCATTGCCGAACGCCCATTCTTCGCCTAAATGCAGCTCCGGCAGTCTGGACCAGATGCTAAAGTTTCAGAAGTAGCCGTTATTTTGTTTAAAAGTTACGAGCAATTTTTTGAAATTTTCGATGGAAAAATGGCGGTTGACGGAGCCCTCAAATACGCGGAGCTGAACGGCGCCGGTTTTACCGAGAGCAGGCTTCATTTTTTCATTATAATTTTCAGAAAACGACGTAACTTTTGAGTAAGTTAACGGTTAGCTCTGAAACTTTGGCATCCGATTCAAACCGAGAGCGCTAAATTTGGGCGGGAGCTGAGCATTCGGCAATGCGTCGTTTGTTTTTGCGGTAAAAAAAAACAGAAAACCTCTAAATTGTTGTTTGGGACACGCTGCAAGTCGCATAAGTCATGTTTACGTGCTACCCGACCGTCATTGAACCTGAAAGGGAATCCAGATGAAGGGGTTTATTCGATGAAAGTACGGAAGGAAACGCTCTTGTCAGCCGAATGTTGAAAATAAAACCCAAAATTTTCCTCTTAGTTTGTTAAATAAAAAATTTAAAAACATTCTTACGGGCCATTTAAGTTTTTGACTAGGAGAACAGGTGCAAAATCAGTATGATTTTTTTTACTCCCCTGTTTTCCGTCAATCAAAGACCCATAGCAGCATTTTTATTTTTTTGCACTGGCACTCCACATTGGTCTAGAAGAAAGTTGTGTTTTTAGTCATAACTTTTAATTAAAACAAATTTGATATATTCAAAAAAACAAATGCACCAAAATACAGCGTTTTAGCACAGAAAACTGATCTTAGGAATTTTTTGTTTTAGTGGGTTAGATCTACTTGGCTCTTGCTGTATGTACCGGTGCACCCATTTTTCGAGGGCACACATTCTCGTAGACGCTGTACGGAACATCCGGCTTGGCTGGGCCTGGGACCCGACACTGAAGCACCTGCACTTCTAATTTTCTAGTTTTTGTGTGTGCATCTTTTTTTTTTTTTTTTTGTTCTCTTATTAAACGGTTAACCAAGAACAGTTTTCTCTCGTGTGGTATAAAGCCCCTTGATGTGTTTGCAGTTGTCTTACAAGTAATGTCAAGTGCGGCAGTGCAGGTTTTGGAAAGAGGGTGCCTTGTGGCCAGTAAATAAAGAAAAACATTTGTCTCGCGTTCAGGCATGCTCAAGCATTCGGATTTCAAAAAGCCTTTCCGGCTTTGGTGGCTGATCAATTCCAAGCACCGTTTCATTTTCGCTTTTTTTTTTTTTTTTTTTTTTTGGGCAGTTGAGAGCTTTTGCAAACGTCATTGATTAAAGTGGGTCGATTGGCCGTAGTTTGTTGTAGGTTGCACGCCTCGCAACGAACGAGGTACGTTCTATGCTTGCATGTAAAATCGATAGTCTGTTCTTTTGATGTGGGAGGCTATATAATTCAGATACTGTATTCTTTGTTACATTGTTTTGCAAAAGTTTACGTTCCTGTTGACACACATGCATGGCTGCGCCTTGCATGTATAGTTGCTCAAGGCCGATGAAAAGAAAAACAATTTGGAGTAGCCACTGTCCTTTCTCTTTGAGGAAAGGTCTCCCTCTGAGCTCCGAAGTTTTTCATTAATTTTTATTTTTATTGTGGTACACCAACTTGAGAATCGGTCTATCTAATCCTGTAACGTCGCAGTCTTTTGTGTTTTTGTTTTTTTTTGGGGGGGGGGGGGGGGGGGGGGGGGAGGACGGAGGAGGAGGGGGAGCGAGGGAGGGAGGGGGGTAGATGCTGAAGTTCTATAAGCCTTTTCCTTGGCTATGCCACTGGTCTGGTCCTATGATAAGAACAATAAACAGAAATCCTACCCTTTTTTCTGCCTTGTGATTACGGAACTCGTACAACCATACTTTGCCGGGTCATATTCAGTTTGTCTTTACAGCAGAGGCTGTTAGGGGCTAGTTTCCCCAGGATCGTGTCCCCTGCAAAGAAAATAAAACACTGGACAGCTACCGCCATCTATGAGCGACGGCGGCAACCAGACAATCGGCTTGCCGGCCTTGCTCAGAGATGGCGACAACCTTTCCAGCCTTTCCACTCTGGTTTTCACCAGAGTGGAGAGGCTGAATTTCTCTAGGCGTCGTCCTCGAGGTCGTCCTGGAGGTCGTCCTAAATGTCGTCCTTGAGGTCGTCCTAGAAGTTGTCCTGAGGTCGTCCTAAACGTCTTCCTTGAGGTCGTCCTCGAGGTTGTCCTCGAAATCGTCCTAGACGTTGTCCTCGAACTCGTCCTCAAGGTTGTCACGGAAGTCATCCTTGAGGTCGTCCCAGATGTCTTCAAAATCATCCTTGAAGTCATTTTTGAGGCCGTCCTAGACGTCGTCCTAGGTGTCATCCTTGAGGTCGTCTAGATGTCGTCCCTGAGGTTGTCCTCAAGGTCGTCTTAGAAGTCGTCCTAGATGTCCTTGAGGTCGTCCAAGAAGTCGTCCTTGAGGTCGTCTGACCATAGTACAGCTTCGCTGGTCTTCTTTCTTCACCAGACTGGAAAGGCTGAAAGTTCTTGGTGCCGTTGTATTTATTGATAAACCTCTTTTTCTTTTTTTTTGAGGGGAGGGGTTGTGGATTGTAATAGAGAAGCGCGAGTGTGAAGACGTAGCTCGTTGATCGAGGACCCTTGAAAACAAGGCAAATGACTGGGAGCAAAGGTTGAGGAAATTGAGTCCTTTTCAAGTAACAGAGTGGTATTTATACCATGAGTTTGGACTGTATCGACGTTACAGAGCTTGGCGGTTCTTGTACCTTGGAAACAAAACAAAAAAATGTATAAAACGCCAAATTAAAAAAAAAAAAAAGTGTCTGAACTTTACAAACAGTAGCTGCAAGCACCACTCCAACGGCTGTTGGCGAGTGGTTCTTGGCATTTTCGGAACTGGACGTCGAAGATGGCTGGTATGGGCACACCAGGACACTACCTGTGTCAGTGGTGAGATGTAGTTCGTCAGTAGCAACGACGGCGCACGGAAATCGCCCGTTTGTCCCTTCAAGACTGCATTTATTTTTGTCTGTTAGTATGGGGTACAGCTGGTGCAAATCACAATGGGCCGCAAACACTGGCCCTACACCATCAAGCGTTCTGGGTGCCTGCGCGAACTCCCTTGCTGAAACAACCGAAAAATGGAAACAAAAACATAGCATGTGATAGGTGAATCAGATTTTTTTTTTTTTTTTTCATGAATTAAAATCTTAAAGGGGCACTGACACCCCAAAGGTCGTATTTATTTTTATTGTCTAAAACGATGCAAGTTGCAGTCATAGACACGCAAAAAAAAAAAACCGCATCGCGAAAAAAAATTTTCCCGCGCGCGCGCGCGCCTTTTTATTTTTGGCGTTTGATTTTCCCGCGTCTCGCCTCCTCGCTTCTTTTGATCGGTGACGTCAAAAATCAGGAAATTTAGAAGCTTTGTAGGCGACATCTCTATAACATTTAATTACGGCAATCCTAAAACATGTTTTTTAACGCAATTGCGAACGCACTACGGCCCTTCTTTTTGAAATACCAAAAATCGGGAGTTCGTTGTGGTGCCGTCTCTCAAAACCGGTCCGCCGCAACGCCGGGCGCTCGCTCATTTCCTCCTCGCTTTGGGTCGCCATGGCAACAGCAGGGAGTGGTGAAAGGAAGTCGACTCTCAGGTCTCCGCGATTTTTGACGTCAAGGCACCGGCGCCGATCGCGCGGGAACTTCGAATTCGGCATTTGGAAATTGTTTTTTTACTTCACGAATACTGAATTCCCAAATCTCAAATTTTGAGGGTAATGTCCCGGCATCGTTTTCAATCGTTTCGGGTAATAAAAAAAAATATGATTTTGATGTGTCAGTGCCCCTTTAAGGCTGCAGCCGAGATTCGAGAACTACCTGACCGTCCCTACCATTAGTAAAAATCAAAAGCGCTTTTGATTTTTACTAATGTATAGCCAGCTAGCCCAACAGGTAATCTTGATTCAAGTACCGTTCCTTCCAATTTCGCGCCTGTAATGTAGTTCGGCTGCACGGCCGCACGGCTGAGCTGGCTGAGCCTGCCAGCTGAGCGGACTAATATAAACTGAAAACGGGTGCTGCAGTCCAGTGGTGGGATTCAGTTGGTCCAGCGTTGGGATTCAGTGCGGGCGGTGTTATGGTCGCAATGGTGCTATGAGTGTCACTTTGAAACGGGTAACAGTCGCCGTTTTTCTCGTCTATTTAGCTTTAACGTGCTACACGGCTTACGTGCTTTTGTCCAAAAGTTATACCAAGTCTAAAGAACAGCGCCAACACAAACTATCCCGTTTTTCCGGTAAGCGTCAACGTTTATTTCCCGATAACAGAAAACCGACTGCGTGCGAAGTCGCTAGCTTATTCGTTATGCGCGCTCTAATAGACCGCAAGAGATTATACTCACTTTGATAGCACGCTCAAGTTAAAATCCGAACGCAGGAAACGTGAAAACAAAGTGTAATTTTGCACATTGTATCGGCTCACGTGACGTAAAAAAACGTGCGTTTAGAGCACCCGTATTTGGGTCACCGTGCTGTGGCGTGCAACAGCATGGTCGGATAAGTTCCGCCGTGCTCAAAATCAGCGTTTAACAATAAATACCCCATTCCCAACAGAACGGGTCGCCCTTGACTACTTACCTCGTCTGTAGCTCTCCGATGCCGAGAGGACCTTACGCTACGAGCCACACCAGCCAGTCCAACGCTGTGAAAGCATCCCGTGGCCTCGCGCGTCCCTCCCGATTACCGAGGCATTGCATTGGCTCCGACGGCTCGTTGCATCTGGTGCGGTCCATTGTCATGTAATAATCGAGTGGAGAAGGTCTGCGCAGCTTCCCATGCATTTCGGTCCCTTCGAAAAATAGGGGCGTAGTCGATGGTCCCAGTGGACCCATATTGCTGACGATCGCTTTAATATACACAAAGAAGCGGCGAAGCACCTTTTGCAAGACCTGCGCCTAGTTGTTGGCTAACTTTATTTTGCATAAAAACACCAACGCGCGTTGCAAAAAAGAAAAAAAGTTTTCCGCGACGAGTTGAACAATTTCAATTCGTCGCGGCAAAACGAACACACCTAACCAATCGTCTGGTTTCTTACTCCGGTCTTCAGTCGCTCTCTTTCTTGTTCTTCGTCTCGGGACCGGCGATATCAGCACTTTTAATAGACGAATTCTGCTCGTGTCTTTATCCCCCTGGGTGAAACAGTATAACGAGTTGATAGAAGAGTTCCCTCGTGCCTATGGTGCCTGGAATGCATCTTTGACTGGTAGGTGTGGCCTGCTCTGCTGCTCTCGAGCTTGACAGTACACAGGCATGCTTCGGCAGCTAGCAGTTGGGACGCTGCAATGACAGCGACAGCTTTTTCTCGTGCTTTTTGCAAGAACTTCTACGACCAACCTCCAATATTGCGACATCCGACGGCACAACACTCGGTCTTGTGCGGCGTCTTTGACGCCACATTGGGACCATTTGCGACGTATGGGCGCAATAGGACGCCAAAAGCACCAATCGGGGATACATTCCGGGCACCATATTTACGTTGTCTCACTTTGCATGTGCCTCCAACCACCCGGAGCAGGCGAAGACTCGTCAGACTGGAACCCATGGGGCGAAGAACTGATGCGAAGCAATGCCTCCCGTCAAGCTCGCACGGTGGAGATCTGGAGCAAGGCTGCCATAGGTATGCCTACTGCGATGCTTCTGGAATGCGGCTTCAGGAGGCGCGGCTTCTGTTCGCCTGCCGGACACCGTGATGTATAAATCCATCTTTGTGACTTCCCTCGAAGCAGGCAGGCGATGAATGCGAGTTCGAAACCGGAGTTTTAAACTTTTTTTCTTACGAGGTTGTCAAAACTGCCCTGGTTCGATGGACGAAAGGGATTTCCTTAGGTGTGGCATTTAATTAAACCCAGTTATACCTATCTCTGCTTTGCCGAACACCCGCACCATTGTGGCATCAATTTTGGAAGGAAAACGGTGGGTCTGCAAAGCCACGGTGTAAATGCTGGTTCACACACTTGTGACTGCTTACGACCAAGTGCCTTGTGATTTCTTATAACGAGAGAACAAACATTGATGCCATCTTACTTCCATATATTTCCTATTTTCTTCGCACATTATTCTTTCTTTATCAGATGGTACATACATTTGATTGCACAAATCTTGCAAAACCTTCGCTCTAGTGAAAGGCGGTTTTAGCTAGGCTACTTCATAGATGGTTCCCACATGCCAACTTGTTCTCTCGTTGTAAGGGATTGCAAAAACTCTATCGTAAGCAAACGCAAGTGTGTACCAGCCTCGAGAAAGAAATTTGGGTGGTACCACTCTCCACTCTCCACTGGAAAAAAATGCAGACAGGTAATGTTTGGTGCATGCCTCGAACCACGACTGCACCGACATAGAGGGTGTTTCAACAAAGGAGCCCCCAAAATGCAAAGTCGGCGCAGTGCACGCTTTGGTGGTGCAGGAAGCGTGTGCTTCTGTTTCATTATGTGGGTGAGACAGCACTGTAAGCTCATCGAAGAAACCAGTTCCAAGAAAAGTAATCGGTAAAGCTGCGCTCGTAATCGATTTAAGATATTTGTCGAAGAATGGAAGATCGCTGAACAAAGGGATAGTGTAGATCCAAATGCATGTCAAATTGAAGGCATTCTTTCAGTTCATAGCAGAGCAAATGCTGGAGAGGAGGCATGTGGACCCGCCCCCTCTCTTGCCCCCTATCCAGCATTCACTCTGCTGAATTAAAAAGAGTAGAAGGCTTTGTTGGAGGATCTTGTCCTACTTTTTTTAACCTGCAACAGGCTGTAGTGCACAACTACCATAATTAAGGGAACTGAATTTCATCTTTTAAGAGTAATACATATTTGATTGCAGTCGTAAACTGAACACGTGCAAGCCCGCGACAGCATGCATTTACTTATATGTGGCACCGGGCATCTAACAGACTGCTTATAGGATATGAAGGAAGTATGCCTTACTAGCACATAACTATAAATAAAAAATTTAAAAAAACAAGAAGAGGAGACCAATATCAGCCGAACAAAGGGGTAGTGTAGATCCAAATACATAACAAATTGAAGGCATCATTCTCTCAGTTTGTAATTGTTTTATGAATTCTTGTCATGAAGCCTTTCCAGACGTGGTTTGAAATGAAATGGCACATAGCACTACCTCAATTCTTTTAGGAACGAAACTCTACATACCTAGGCACTTGCTTTTTTGTACCACTATTTTAAATTTGCTATTGTAGCGGTGCTTTATTAAAATAATGTAGCGGTGGAAAACCATCCCTAAATTATGGGTGCCTTTTGTATCATGGTTCTGCATACAGGAGTGTCCCTTCCAACCGGTCTGAGTGTTTGTTTCGTTGGCAGGCCTCTACCTGTGGGAGCACATCCTGAACGGACGCCTGGAGCCAAAAGGGGGAGGGGCCTGGAGCTACGGCTTCCGCAAGATAGCTGACATCAAGTTCAAGTGAGTAAGTCCGTTTGTGGGCAGACATTTTTTTTTAAGTGGCACACAAGTTGCGTAGAGTTTGCGAGTGGCACTCCATCTTGGGTAGAAGTCAGTAGACCCTTTTCAATATCCAGTGCTGCCTGGCGGCTCAATAAGCAGTTTCACTTTCAACAAACTAATGGCGGTCATGAAGCTGTATTTCATTCTCACATCAGTGGCAGATGAGAATTGGTTTTTGGATCACCTCATAATTCTTTCTTGATTTGCTTCAGCCTCAATGGTGTAAACTTAAACCCCATAACTGGGGAGCGTATCTTCAGATGCAGAGCAATTTTGACCACAGCTTGGAAAGCACGTCTATAGACTCACCATTCTTCAGTTTGTCTTGGGGGGCACGTCTTTAAACACTCACTTTTTTTATTGCACGGGAGGAAGCGCCATCTATCCCCCAACATCAAAAATAATTATGCTTTAGAAACCAATGCATAGATGGGAACACAAAAAAAGTTTGTTGAGATATGTGTGGTGCCGCAAAATATTGGTGAAATGGGGACCAGAGAAGTCCCCATTTCGCCAATATTTCTTGGTCATGGAAGTCCCCAGTTAGGGAATCGGAACTAACCAGTACAAAGTGGCAACCCATAAGTCCCTCGATTAAATTTCTGCCATTAAAAGAATCTAGAGCCAAACTTGTCCCAAGAAATTGATTGGACCACACTCCAGAATAAACACCTGTGCAGCCGTTGCATCAAATTTGTGCGTTGCAATGTACAGACGTTTCAAAAGTGCAGGCATCATGCCTGTATGTTCGAGAAAAAACGGGAAATATGCGGAAATACAGGAGCTCCACGGCTATCAGGTCGACGGCACCAGCGTGTTCTCTCGTCGTAAGAGATTGCAAGAACTCGGTCGTAAGCAGACACCAGCGTGCGAACGGACCTTTGGGAGTGGTGGCAAGACGGACGCAGCGTTCCCGCGCAGGTTCCGGACGGGCCCCGGCATAGTGCCCTCCACAGTGCCCCAGGATGCCACCCACGTGGTGCTGGTCCTCAACGGACGTGCGCCGGAGAAGGTGGCGGCCGCCCGCACCTGGCTCGACGCGCTGCCGGGGTTCCGCAAGCTGCGGGGCGTGGCCGTGGTGCTTCTCGGGAGTGAGGCGTGCTCGGGGAACTCCTGGCTCCTGCCCTACCTCAGGTCCCGCGGCGGACCCGTTGCCGCCGCGTTCATCGTGTACGACACTGCGCTCGTTGACGACGCGGAGGTGTTTCAGTGGCCCCTGGGAGTCGCCACGTGAGTGTCCGTGTTTGTGGCGTGCCTAGATTTCGGCGTTTCTAACTGCCCGATAGGGGTCGTGTCATTCGCGGGACCGTTCGCAACACGAGCTGCGACGAAAGCGTCGGTCGTCTGCAAGCGTCCACACCACCTTCTTCCTTTCCACGCGTCGACGCAGTGCGTGCGCACTTGCAATCGATCCGCCTAGGAGGCGTTTGCCATCAGATTGCAAATGCTCTCCGTGGTTTAAGTTGCTCCCTCCGTTAAATTCAGGCTCTCTAAGTTTTTGTAGATCAAATAGGGAGCAACTTAAACTGTGGGGGCATTTCCAGTTTAACGGCGGACGCCTTCCAGGCAGATAGGTCGTGCGTGCACTCTGTTGTCGCGTAGAAAGGAGGAAAGCGGGCAGAGGCACCTGTGGATGCTTCCGTCACCTCACAGCTCGTATTGTAAATGCTGCCCGTGAATCATATGACCCAGATCGAGCAGCTGGAGACGACGAACTGTGGGCACGGTACGGTTTTGTTGACACCATAAATGGCTTCGAGTTTTGCTGCTTCACGTCTTGCAAGCGGGGTCTAGGCTGGTGTCTCTGAGCCACCTTTCGCAGCTGCTGTAGTTACTGACAAGGGGGATACTACCTGGAAGGGTGTACTTTTTGACTACCTATTCAATCTGAATGAAGTTTGCAGGGTATGTTAGGGCAGTAATCGTCTAGAAGGACCGCAGGCAAAATTTGAGCTTTATAAACCGGTTCTGTGAGGTGCTACTAAGGACCGACGTGTCCCACTACACAGCGAAAAGCACGTCTGCTTAAGGAACGGAGGGTCGCACTTCTCGCTCGAGCGTTCTTGTCGGTCAACACCGCATTCTCATTTGGTTTGGAGCGATAATAATTGTGCAGGACTCGCCATACTTTACATTACTTAAGTTGTCAGTGCCTACAGTCTTTGATGTGGACTCCTTTAGTATGAATACCACACTACTATATAGACTACATTTTGGGGGATGAATTACTTAAATATATGCATTTTTGTCTCGTCAGTTATGAATGCTTTTTTGGGGGGAACGGAAGTGTTTGTATTAACGCGACATCGCTGTACAGGCTTTATGCAGAATAAAGGAAATGGTGGTACGGTGCAGCCCACTTATAACGATACCACAAATAACAATGTACCGCTTATAACAATCAGTTTCTAGAGTTTCAAGGCTGGAAATGATCAGTTTCTAGCCCAGATACTACAACAATAACCGGTTATAACAATTGAAATTTCGGGGTTTCTCATCGTTATAAGTGAATTGCACTGTACTGCCGGCACCGATATCTTTTTCATCTCCGGGGTCCCTTGGCTACTTTGAGTAAATTCAAGGAAGCTCGAATCTCCCAGCCGTCTTGCGGTGAAACGGCAGGGAAGCCTACGTTCCTAGTTGAGATTGTTACATGCACCAGAGGAAAAGATGGGAGTGTTTGGAGCCCATAGCTAAGCATCAGTTAGTGCCTTGGATACTAAGAGCAATATGCTTCAATGGGATAGGCAGCCGTCGAAGCAGTTCACTCACTGTGGAAAGCGTGCGCTTCGTGCAGCCACTTGTGAACTTGGGGGCGAAACACGTATGCCCCGAAGTCTCATACCATGCAGCCAGTCGGCACTGCAGCAGCAGATTGGTATGCAACCTGGACATTCCAAACGTCTTTTTTGTGCAGCAGTTGCCCAAACTTTTGTTCATTACCGAGCGGTAAACATGATCTTTTTTTGTTGGCAATAAGATGCTTCGAAACAATTCATGGCGCTTATCAGGCCATATATCAGTTTAGATTAAGCAGCAATTGCACGCTTGCCACCCACGGCCATCGTCGAGCTGGCATGTGACACCTGGCCAGTCTTGTACACTTATTCGAAGAAAGTAATAGATTACAGTTACAATTATTTTTGGTTAGAAGGTATTCAATTAGATTACTTGAGAAAAAAGCAGTTGGCCATTAATTGAAAAAGTAGCCGTTATTTTTCCATTTACGACAAATTTTCAAAACAACAATGTTTTCTGCTGGTTAAAGACGGGTCTTTTGTACTGTGCATTATTAGATTAGAATCACAGAATTATAAATCACTTATATTTTATGCCACCAATTTTGGTAAACCATTCTGTCGGAGATTTGGTTCGAGGATTCTTTGCTAGGAAACTTTTACAAAGGGTTCCATTAGAAAAGGGAGAGGAAAAACAGAACCGGTTACAAATAGTGTTGTGTGAATATTCAAATTTTCAAATACTTGTAGTTTTGAATGATACGCTATCGATGTTCGCTTCAAGGTGAACTGCAATATTCATATTTTTCAAAGTGCCGACCACCGTGAGTTAGTCCCGTTGAGTGCGCTTCTCGCCGAGCACGGGTGCAGTGCAGAGAATCAACTCCCGCGGAAGCAAGCTCCGCAGGTGTTGCTTTTCCGCAGTGGACCAGTGCTCGGTAAGTAGCATGCTCGACGGGGCTAACCCGCCGCGATCAACATTTCAAAATGTACAAATATTGCAGTTGCGTGCATAGGAGAAAAGCACTTTCAAAGCGGGATGGTGCACGCTCGCGCCTGGTGTATTTAAAACGAAACAGAAACCTTCTGAATGTTGGTATTTGCAGTGCAGTAAAATTTTCAAGATTAAACTGTGGGTATTATGCGAGAGTTAATGTTGGACAGAGATGCCCTACAAAACGAATATCACAGTTCATGTGAATAGCATAGTATTCAAAACTACTATTAGAAAATTTTAATATTTGCACAACCCTACAAGTATTTGTAGTACTTCCAACAGCCATCAGATTACTCTTGGGATTACTTCCTAATAACTGTAATCAAATTATCCCAAAATGATTCTAGAAAGTAATCGATCGGAAGTTATTTTGACTACTTGAAATGAATACCGTACAAGTCTGCACCTGGTGCCGCCTCTTCTCCAGGTACCGTGGCTTCCCCAAGGCGGCTCCCAAGGACCTGGACCTGGACTCTCCGCGCCCTTACCCTTGCAACTTCGTGGGTACCGTGTACCCGAAATCGTCGCGAGAAGAGCTGCTGCGTCTGCTTGGGGACCGCGGTGCTCCCTGCTACATGCGCGCTCGCAGCGAGTGAGTGCCCTCGTTCGTCCCTCCTCGCGTCTATGTTCCGGAGCCAGAGTGCCCGTGCCCGGTCCACTGGCACACCGGGATTGCAGCATGGTCGTAGACAGACTTGAACGCGGAACTTGTACCCAGTTAATTTTTCCAGTAACTAAGTAGCAACCTAGTTTTCAAGAGAAGGAACAAGTAACAAATTTTCGTTACTTTTTGATAAAGTAAACGAGTAGTGGCATTTAATTACTTCTGGAGGAGAACTTGTGCAACACTGGTACCCAGTCTAGTTCTCACTCTAGTTCACTCCTGCAATATTCACGGCGTAAAAAACACTAGATAGACAGGAAAAAGGTGTGCACAAGGTATGTCGTAGCATAGCTACAGTAATTCCCGAATGAGTGTGTTACGAGGCGAGGAATGGTGCCAAATATTGGAAGGCAGCTAGCTACTGCTTCAGAAAAAAGATAGATTTGGAGTAAGGAAAAAGTAACATATTCCTTTTTAAATCGCAGTGACGAGTACTGTAACATACTTAGTTTTTTTTGGAGTAATGAGTAAAGATGTCTAGTTTTTATCTCAGTAATGCGTACGGTATATGTCAAGTTGTGAACCAGGTCCACTGTGTGGGTATATACAGGTGCAGGCACCGTGCACGTCGCAGCTGGTAGGTAATGTCCTCTCCTTGCCTTGGCTGCAAGTTGTGCCACCAGGTGGCTCTTCAATAAGTGGCTAGTGGTAGCCTGTGGCGTGTCATGTCATGTCACGTCATGTAGGACTCGGCGCTTGTGCTACGCGTGTTGCTCGGACACAGCTCCATCATGTGCGCACGCACGCATTGTTGAGTGGCAAGGACAGCGGGGATGGAGGAATGGAGAGAGGAGGAGATGGGTCGCACACGATTGATGCTTATGTAACTTCTCGTAGCCCGCATCGCAAACGTGGCCCATAAACTATGTGACCTCAATCGTGCACTTGGACACACTGCCAATTTTGGGCTGCCTAAAACGCATCTTCTGACCGGCGTATTTAGAGCGTCCTGTTATGCCCGTGCATCGAAAATGGTTCCGAAGTGGCAAAAAATGACATCACAAAAGCCGGAGTGTCATGCTGTCGGATGCCGCGATTCTGGAAGTTTGGCGTAAAAGTTCCGAAAAAAAAACCAAAACACGAAAGAATGCGACCGTTGCCGTCGTCGAGGCGTCCCCACTCGCTGCTGCCAAAGCTTCCGGAGACCACCGAGCTGCAGAGCGACCCGCATAGAAACGAGGGTGTACCGCACCCACCACCGCTGCTGCTGCAGCACTGCCAGCAATGCAGCCGGTGACGGCACAATGCTTCGACTATGCTGCAAGGCAAAAATCGAGGAACCGCTTTTTTGGACGCGGCAAACGCGCCAGTCAAACACGCGTTCCAGGCACCTCTTCCCTATGTTCTGCATGTGCAGGTGGCGCCCCCTGGAGACAAAGGACTCCCTCGAGTCGTACCTGCTGGCCCTGAAGCTGAGCGACGTGACCCTCAACCCGGCAGGCATGAACCCAGAGTGCTACCGCATCTATGAGGCGCTCGAGTTCGGCTCGGTGCCCGTACTGGAGGACCGCACGGTGTCGCCGGGCTGCGCCCGTGCGGCCGACGGGGGCAGCTTCCGCCTGCTCAAGGCCCAGGGGGCACCGGTGCTCTACGTGCGCAACTGGACGAGCGAGCTCATGCCCCTGCTCGAGCGGGAGGTGGCCATGGCGCCCGCGGAGAGGGCCGACCGCAGGCGGCGCCTCGTCGCCTGGTACGGGTCTTTCAAGCGCGCCATGCGGGACCGGCTGCTGCGCGTGCTCGCCGAAAAGTTCTTTGGCGACGACACCACCTAGGAGCCCCTAAGCGGCGTCGGTCGTATGCGTCTGTGCCAGACAACGACATGGGACCACGAGCAGCCAGCATGTCTAGGCACGTGTACATACAGTAGAATCGCCATAATTTGAACTCGAGTGGGACCAAAACTTTGGTTGCACAATGCAAAGTTTGAATTATCGGTATAGTTTCCTTTCTAGAAACACATAGGACGGGACCTGCACATAAGTTTGAATTATCTGCGAGTTTGAATTAACGAGATTTCACTGTACAAGCAAATGCGGGCGTTCGGATGGTATCGAGGTTAGCAATGCTTTGTTAGACGGGTGCTACTTTTTGGTCAGTTTGTTTTTGATAAGTTTTCCACGCAACTGCCCGCGACAGTTTTTTTTTTTTTTTTTTTATTGCAAACCTTGCTTGGCGGTGTTTTGTCTTTGTGGCTCGGCTATGTGAATGAAATGCTTGAACGGATGCGAGCCGTTTTTAAATACTACATAAAATGTCAGCCTTCCAGGCATATGACGCGAAACTTCAACAGCTTCCTTCAAGCTGTTGAAGTTTCGCCAAAATGTTTCGGAGTCCTCTCTTCTGAAGCAAGAGAGGACTCTGCAACATTTTATTTTTGTTGTTGTTTTTTCCTTCCACAGTTTCACTGCTTGGCTGGCAGCGCTCACAGCACAGGTGTTTGGCAGCCAGGGCCAGTTCTTTTTGACTTTGGCACGGTTCACTCACTTCTTCAAGGTTGAATCATTAGTTTCAATAGGAATCAACTCCGCATTAATTGGGAGCTTTTGTAGATCGTTATGATAACGATAGCTGGTAGTGGTCCGACGCCTTGCGCATACCTCGCATTGTTATCGGGTAACGTTGTCGGAGGTGTTGCAATGATTTGCTAAAATTTCTTATTAATAGAGAGTTGCATTCTTACTGAAGCTAACTCTGATTTAGCCTAAAAAAAGTGAGTAGAGCATGCCAAAGTTTGCCTTCCAGGTGCCGCATCCAAAAACTTCCATCCGACGCTGTTGGAGTGACAGACTGGACCGCACAGCCAAGGCCAACTACTTCCTTTTGCTTTCACCGTCTCTTCGTGCCGTTGATGGCAGTACGATTGTGCGAGCTTCTAAACGGCGATGCCTCCGTCGTCGCAAGTATAAAGCCTCGAGAAGACACCTCATAGAAACAACTGTAAAGAGGACATGATTATAGCGTCAACCACAGGCTGCGGTGTTGTCCCCGCCCATTGAGTCTGCCACTCGTCCCACCTCTCTCGTGCGTACCTGCGACAGACGACGATCTGGTGCCCAGAAGGACCCAAGTCTCTTGGCAGAGCGTTGACCACTTTTGTGTCTTGTTTCCACATTGCCATGTAGAGCTTCTAGAAAAAAGAATTTTATTGTGCCTCGTTCTCGGCTCCAGTGGAAACAGTTTTAGCGTTCGCTCGCTCGCGCATCAAATGTGCCAACTTTGCAGACATTCTCTTAGAAAAGGTTGTGTACTACTGACAGCGAGTTTTGTGGCCCGCAAAAGTTGTACTATTGTGGAAGCAATGACTGGCGAAGCACAAGCGGCAAGACCTGCCGCCAAGCTGTGGCCGACGGCAACCTTCGAAAGAGGTCGGTGACCTTTGTCAGTGGGGGAAGCAAGCGGCTAAGTGCCATACAGTTAGAAATACTCTGCGCTTCAAAAAAAGCTGTTGTACATATCGCCAAAATAAAGAAAACTATGAGATATGCGAGCCTGTGCGTCACATGCTTATATGAGGGGTACTGGGTTGGATTGAGAAAATTAAACCTAGCTTTTCGGCCTGCATAATAAACTAGGTATGCATCGCAGAAAGCTGAAGTTCCGTGACAATAACTCTAGCAATGATAAAATGCGAAAGTTGGGGCACATGTTGTTGCCTGGATAAAGATACAAAAGGAAAAGAAAACAAAATTTCTCTACAAGCACCGAGATTGTAGGAGCCAATAGCATTTATTTTGCTGACAATTTGTTTTTCACTGAAAGCTGCAAACTTCCGCAATCTTGAATTTCGGTTTGATGAATATTGGGCTTTGGTGGACGTTGTCTCGTAGAGAAATTTTGTTTTTCTTTTGTACCTTGTTCCAAGCAACGTTATGTGCTCAGACTCGCATTTTAGCACCACCGCTAGTGTCTTGATCTCACTAGCCTTCTGCAATGGGTAGTTCATTTATGTGGGCCCAAGAACCAGGTTTAATTTTTTCAATTGAACCCAATACTAGTATTCCATGTATCCATTATCATAGGGCGATACATTCGCATGAACAATTTTTCACAATATTTTTGAAGTCATAAAATTTGCATTTACAGTATACTTTGTCTTGACCAGATTAAGTTTAAGTTGACTGCTTCCCAGTCATTGCAAAAAACTAAGAAGATAATCGTTTTCTGTTTGTTGTAGGGATGCTTTTACCCAAGAAACGGTAATGAGCCTAAAGTCCTAGTACAAAAATTTCGTTTAATTTCCATTTGATTGGAACCGATTTCACTGATACACACTCTTAATGGTTTTGCAGGTGTGAATTGATACAACTGCACATTTCATGAGACTAGTTTTAGGAGTAGAATATCATGTTGTACTGAAATTGAAGGCCTAACCCCCAGCCTGAACATTTTTTTCACGGTGGTTACAATTTTGTCCCTTTTATCCGCCAGTGCTGATTCAATCTATTTGTGTTTTGTTCCCTCCAGTTTCATTTCTGCTTTTGTTGTTCATTGTCCTGTGCGCTTTGCCAATTTTTTACTTTTTCAGTCATCGGGAGCGTGCCTAATCACGATGCTTTTAATTATTTAGCAAGACGGCGTAAGTAATTACGCTTTCTTTAGCTTTTCTTTTTCTGGACAAGCGTAATTTTGCACAAACATTCACTCTTTACTTATTATGGTAACTTTCTCGCCGTTCGCTTTTTACTGAAAACATGTTAGCGATTTAAGTGATGATGAAGCTGATTTTAGCGGGCGAGACAATCCTGATGGGGGCTCTAGAAGTGCCGGTGATGAATCCTCGGAGAACAATTATAGCAATTTTCACAAACATTGCCACAGCTATTGTTTCCATGGATGTTTTAATGTTGATTTTTCTTTAGGACCCCAAGTGATTGTGTTGTTTTTGGTATCAAATAATTTTGAGTCAAGGGACCAGCAAGATGAAAAATTACATGACCCCAAAAGGTTAAAAGCCATATTGACGGTCAATGATTACATTGTGACTGGTTAGAAACTTGAAATACTTTTTGAAGTGATAGAAAGAACCAATACTGACCAGTAACTTGTTTGGGTAATCTTTATTGGCGTGAAATATGGCTCTTTAGAGTAGCTCGTATTCTCTGTAGCCATTCATCTCGGCAATAAGGAAGAGCCGAGGAGTGTTATCGTGATGACACGGATGACACGTCCGCTCGACACGATTTACCATTTTAGATCCAACTACTATCTTCGGGTTTACGGAACTACCGAACCGTTGTCCCCTCCTCTGCCGACAAATTTAGTTTTTTTTTTCTTCCCAGCAACCCAACCCTTGGGAGACTATATCTACATGGAGCATGATTAAAACTAAAGTGCTCTTTGCCTTTGTGAGAAACTTCCTGAGGTTCGTACACGGGCTATGTACACATCTGTTTCGTCTCTTTCCTAGATTCTAGAAGACTAAAGTCGACCTAACACACTCGCGATATATCAAACAAATGACGCGACTTGGTATGTTGAGGGGTTCTAGGCGTAGACTATAACGCTCAAATAAATGGTGAAAATTTTTTAATGCACCGGGTCTAGTACTTTTGCACTGCAAATGGTTTAAGTCTGTAAGTTTGCGACTCAGTGAGTGCTGAAGAAACAGCCGGTGAAATGATGCTAAAAAGCGTCTCACAGCAAACCTGTATTGCCCATACAACCAATGTGGTTTCTGTCAATCCCCTGTGCATTGCTGCAGGCTTGACCACTTTCAATCGCGGTTATTACTATATAAAGTTACTTTCAGTGTGCTGTAGTCCACAGACCTGCGCCAATTGCGATGAAGCCTCAAAGAGCCCGACAACTGGTTTGAGCTCTTTCAAGCCTCGGAGAGTCGGATGACTAGTTTGGCTCTCCACACTCAGTCGACAGGCCACGAGAAACCTAAACCGGATGCCAGCGAGTCTTCCAAGAGAGCCATTGGTGAGGCAGTTAGAACTGAGCTGCCAGTCACTGATATCACCGTCTCCTCAAAATAAAATCGCATCACTCTCTAGCAGTACTACGCCAGTCATTCAGTCACAAATTAAAAATCTAAAATGAGTACCTGGCTAGATTTTCTAAGTTGAATGGCAGAGTCGCAAGTCTGAGATCAGTTTCGAGCAACGACAAACGACTCGCTAGGCCACAAACGACTCTCGCTCGAGCCTTGGTCGTCATTCACGAGTGGGTTTGGAGAAGCCGGCGAATGGTTCTTCCCAAGCTGGCCGCACAACGGGCCAAAACACGGTCATGGGCCGGCTGGGAAGAAGACAGTTTGACTGGCTCGTTTGCACACTGACTAGCGCCAAGGAGATGTTTGCCGGCGGTATCGGAAGTTTGGCAACTACTTGTCAAAGCAGTTGCAGCTGGTGACGTTGAGGATTCGGCATCTACCTGGCAATGCGTTGGCTGCCGGTAGTGTAGAGTTCGGAAATTACCCGACGAAGTGCCGGCTGCCGGTGGAGTTCGGGGCTTGGCAACTACCCGGCAAGGTGCCGGCCACGGGTGGCTTCGAGAGTTCGGCGGCCATCCGGCAAGGCGATGGGAACACACGTGGGGGGATGCAATCCGGTTTAGCGGCGAAGGCAGCTGGGGATCACCAGTTGTTGCGCACTTCGGCCACGACGCAACGCGGGCAGGCCAGGGGTAGAATGCCGGGAGCGGCGTAGCCCCCAGAGAGCAGCTTGGCCGTGAGCGGGAGGGGTCGTGGCAGCTTGCGCAGCAGCCAGTCCTGGAGCTGAGGCAGTGCCCCCTGGTGGAGGGAGGTGGCGGTACTGTGGTGGCCGCACGAGAAGACCAAGGCACACTCCGAGAGCGCGTCGCAGGGGGAGCCAGCCGCCCGGCTGGCCCGCTCCGCCAGCAGCGCCTGCGTCAGCTGCTCCACTTCCGACGGAGACACCTGGAACGTGCCAAGAGGCGTCGCGTAACAAAGTGCGCCGATTTCAGGAAAATTACTTTTAAATGTGTAAAAGCCCATTCACACACGTGCGTTTGCTTACGAATGAGTTTTCGCGACCACCTACGACGAGAAAACGTGCTGGCACGCTGGTGCCCTCAATAAGGTAGCCCTGGAACTGCATTTCAATAGAGCGAAGGTTTTGCATTCTTTGTGGGATAAAATATACATACTATCTACGAGAAATGGTCATTTATAATGTTGTGAAAAGTTTTTCAAGCCAATAACGATAGAATGATGCGCAGAAGAAATTTAAAATGTATGGAAATCGTGAATGTTCCACCAGTTGAGAGTCTTCTGAACAGCAAAAAAAAGAGCGGCTCTTCAGCTGCCTCTACGCAGTTTTCGCTTCCTCCCCTGTGGCAGACGCAGTTTTCGCTTCCTCCCCTGTGGCAGACGCAGATGCCGCCGAGCATACTCGTTTTTATTTTGATACCGATATTGAAGTCTCGACAAGGTCGTTGGAGAAAAAAGGGTGACTGTAGACTTTAGTGCCGCTGTTCCCAGCGATTCAAAGCGATCGAGTCTTTCGCAATGCAGTGAGAAGGGTGCTACTGTTACAAAAACCGACCAAAACGTCGTCAACATGTGCTAAAAATGGAGCTCGGTGCATCCACTTTGCCGGTCACGATACTTTTATACGGTCGTACGTTTGTTTTGCACTTTACGAACTCCCTAGAAAATGCATTTGTATACATGTCGGAAGTCGACCACACTTGGCAATCGAGGTTCTGTCGGCAGGAGCAGGTGTACACCTTTATTTAGCTATGCAAACAAAACATTAATTGGGATCACGTTCCGCGCGAGTGAACACGGACAGGACTATCGTCGATAGCCACAGAGTTTCCGTGATCATGGCAGTCAAAACACGGTGCCAAAGGAACGTTTAAGCAGTTTATTAGCATATTCGCAACAAACGAAATACGCTGCGAGAGATTTTTCGGAAAGAGCCCGAACTGGTAACGAAATCCAAATGCGTTATTAGTCTTATTTCGAGAACTTTTCATTGGCAAAAGCGAGCAAGCTGCTGACCCATACCACAGACGACGCAGCTTCTCCTGCCATTCTGTTTTTTTTTTAAACTGGGAGTTGCATACATTGAAAGTGGTTTTTTGCCATCTAGTGGAAGGAGCGCAGGCTCCTCGACTCCTGGAGCTGCTACTGAATGTGCCCAGTGTGTTCCCTCGTCGTAATATATATAGAGGTTTTGGAGCACACAGTTGCGAGCAGTTCCAAGTGTGCGAATACACCATACAAAAGAGAGCCTACAGACACCGTCCAAGGTGTGCTTCTTCCTGGTACGACACTCGCAATGGTTGTACGAAAACTTTGCGGACATGTTCAAAGAGTGTGAAGCAAACATGCTTCGAACATACGCTTGAGGCATGTCCACAGATAGTACCTTCATAGTGTCTGCAGCGAACACTCGTAGGATGTAAGCAGTGTGACATCAGGGTTCCCGTATCGAGCTTCCGCTTTGAAAATTGTTTTTTGGGAGATCGGCATAGGGCTATCTAGTCTCGGCCGAGGCCGGCTCACCTCGAGGGCGGTCTTGCGGGCCAGGCCCTGCCTGAGGCTCCTGAGCAGCTGGTCCCAGAGGCGGTGGGGGGGCACGGCGGCCTCCCAGCCCGCGCTCTCGTCCACCAGCCGAATCTGACCCACCAGGGCCCCCGTGGCGGAGCGCTCCAGCAGCGCCCCGATCAACTCCCCGTGGGGGCGCCCCGACGTCACCCGCTCCCGCATGGCCGCCGCCAGCGACAGGCACAGGTTCGTCGACAGGCGCGATGCAAACCGAGAGGCCGCCTCCTGCGGTGCACTGCACGAGACGGCCTTCCCCTCACTCTCTGCCGATGCCCGATAGACCCTATCGGAAATTCGGTGCCACCTAGTGGCCCAAAATATTGGCCCAACTTTTCGTACGGTAATCGCAGTTTGTGCATCAATGGCAGATGTACGAAAGCGATGGTGCTTTTTGACATACCTTACTTTTTCTATTTGTTTCAATTTCAATGATGACAAGAAACTAGGCTACCCTCAGTATGTGACACAAGAGCAAAACTTGATCATATTCGCCACATCAAAGGGCTTGGGGGGGGCCGAGTCTGTGCCAATGAATTTATTAAACGCAAGTTAGAAAGGAACGCCGACACAGTGCTAATTACCAAATGGGAGGCATTCACTGACAAAATTATGTTTGCTATTTTGCTGTTATGAGTAAGGATTTACAAACACCCCCAAATCTGTGGTGTACAGAAGCTTATAGGCTCGTTGCTCTCGGGCAGGGGGCACGAGCGTGTACAAAAGATTACAAAAGACGCGACCATGTTATGCTGGCTGTACCATCCACGCGATACGACCATAAAAGCAGCGCTGTAACGTTCAAGTTATGCACAAGCCATCTTCGAATACAAGTGTCTGTCAGCATCCGTTCATATGCAATAAAAGAAACATAAATAAAAATGCAGTTTGTGGCTTTCGCGTTTCATCAAACATTCCTTTCAGCTTTATTAAATGTACAGGAGGTATTCAGTGGACGCCATATTTGAGGGCACTGTTTAGAGCGCATGCTCAGAATGAGCTCAGAGTTAGGCTGCGAAGATGGGCAATCTTGATGGTGTGCAAAATGTAAAAGAACTGTGGAACCTCGCTGTCAGCACGTGTTCAGCAATCGTGCACACAGCTATGGCCGCCAGTGAATACTCCATACCGTTTTCTTTCATAGCCTCCGTCGACACATATGATTCACTTTCCGTGATAGCGGAACCGAAACTACATGCAACAGCATGTTCCCTTGAACGATGGTCGCACTGCACGAGCACGCATGCTTGGCAGGGACACTGCAAGCTCGAAGGTTGCTCTTCTAGCCTCTGCTATGCTGGCACTTGCAATGGAACGGAGTGTAAAAGAAACTAGTGGAGAAGCGTAATGACGCATGTTCGAAATCTATTTTGCTCTTCTGGAGCGCTGCTCAAAACGAGCTACGATCCTATAGGTCTCGTCACGCTGACGTCGAACAACAAAATGACGGAGTGTCTTGACTGCCCAGCCATCGTGTCTTCCTCTTCGGGGCTTGTTTGCAACTTACTCCTTGGGCGGCAACCAAAAGGCCTCCATTAGCGTGGACAGATGCCATACACGTGCATAATGATAGTCATCAAAGTTGCCACCTCTCGTCGATTCCACATTGCACCGCGTGGCGCGGGAAATTGTGGGGCCGCTCCAATGTATGCTCGGGCCAGCCTGGAAGCATCGCAGTCCCTTTTTTCTTACCACTGTGAGTTTAAAACACAAGGCAAACGAAACGAACATATCTCGAAGCCGACACGTAGCCTGCTTTTTCATCGTCCTTTCCTTTTTGAATTCTGAAATCGTGAAACGCTAAACCAACACAAACTGTTCCTTCTATTCATGGGCACTCCTTCAAGCGTCGAACATTGCATTGCTGTAGTGCGTAGAAAAGGCGATGGGAGGCATCGCATGTTTACGGAGTAGTCCATCGGAGACGTTGCACGGTGCCTGTTGGTAGAGTTGCGCGAATATTCATAATTTTTGAATAGCAAATCGAGTATCGCCCTATATTAGATTTATCCGAATCGAATGCCCTAGTAATTATATAAAATTTCAAAATATTTTTAGAATAATCTTTGAATAGTCAGAATCGTTTTGCGCGACAAGTTTACAAGCCGTAAGGTTCGCTATACCATTCTAGTCACAATCATCATCAAATACCAAACTTTAAAAAATTTTCCGGCGGTGCATCTTATTGCATTTTTTTTTTCTATTAGTATGGACGTCAGCTGCATAAGCTTGCCACAAGGTTATGGCATATTTCTCATTCGATTCGTCGGCAAGAGTATTTAAAGTAACTCCCACCTGCGCACACATCGACATCATAGTGTACATATGCGGGCTTATCGATGCAGTTTCCCTGCACCAATCTTACAAATATAAAACTGCGACTTGTACAGAGGTGCAACCTATGTAACAACAATTTTTGCGGAAACGGCCATTTAGAGAGGGGTGCAACTTATACAGAGGTACAACTTATACATAGCGTAAAATACGGTACTATACGTAGGCCACAATTCTTTATAGATGCTTTCGGTTCGTGCAGATTTGAGCTGCTATGAGCCACACATGCAGCTGGGAGCCCCGATTTTCAGGTTCTCGCCGGTCGCACGACGCTTCTCCAACCGTTCATGTACGGCGGACACAAACGATCAAGAAAGGTGTGCGGGATTGTTTTAGCTCTAGCTGCGTGTCGAGATATCGATCCGAAAATCCCTCGAAAGTGATGCTTGAAAGCCTGGGAAAAAGGTGAAACAGGCTGCTGCCCGGTACCTGAAGTAGTTGGTGTGCAAAACCGACGGATCTTCCGGCGTCGCTCGCAACAAACGACATCCAGTGTGCGTTGCCTTGTGCTGAGAAAACGTGCAACTAAAATGGCCGACGCATCGGCAAGCTCCAATTATGAGCCGGGCGGCAGTCTCACCAGAAGAGCACCAGGCCCAGGGAGTATCCAATTCCGGGCAGGTAGGCGCGGAACAGCTCCTCCAGGGGCTCCACGGGCAGGTTTCGCTCCTCCCAGAAGCGGACAATCTGAAGGTGGGGACGATCTGAAAGTTTTTTTCTCGGGCCCATATCATCAAAACCAAAAGGTATTGGGGCTTTGCGTCGCGAGACAACATTGGTTGCGGGAGAGCCAGCGAGATGGGCAGTGCAAGTAGGGAGCCGTGCAGTACCGAGTCAAACATGCACTTTTACACTGTTTGCAGTTTGTTTGTTTTTTCGTTTTTTTAGGGGAATAGTTTTAGTACTAGCATATTCCTCTGTTTAGTAAAAACCTTGAGAAATGTGCACCCTTTCTCAGTCTTGGGTAAGTTACTTTTAAAAAGTAATTCGTTACAGTTAGTTACTTTCACAAAAAGTAGCGAAGTTACCATTACAGTTACCGCAACAAAAGAGTAACTCGTTACAGTTAGTTACTTTTAAAAAGTAACGACGTTACTTTTCTATAACACAGACATAGAAAAAACTAGAAAACGCCCCTCACAACGTTTTATTGCATAAAATTAAAAAGTATGCTTTTTACTTCATATTGTAACTTAGCAGCAGTTGCTTCTCGAAGTTAGTGTTAGAAAGTTTTCCCCGCCAGAGTAGTGGCGCAAATCAAAATACGAAACATGCGCAGTGCGGAGTAGTGGCGCTAATCAAAATACGAGACATGCGCAGTGCCCTCCACATGTATTGTTGTTTCACGGTTGATTCACCCGATTAAAAAGCGTGTGCACAGAAAAAAAAAAAAAACACAACATAGATAGTGCTTCAAGACATTAAGATGTAAGTGTTCAGTCACAAAGTACACGCGCATGCGCAAAGATAACTAGATATTTTTTCATAAAATCCACATGTGGCTATATTCGGGTCGTGACTCGCGAGAAAGAACGTATTCACTACTTTATGCAAGGGCAACTTGACACTTGAAATGTCCGAGTAGGCGATTTGGAAAGTGCAAGGAATGGCTAAATTGTATCGTTCAGTGATATATTATTCATAAAACACTAGAAAGTAACGACAAAAGTAACGTCGTTACTCTCATCGTTACCTCAGAAAAAAGTAATAGAACTACAGTTACAAGTTACATTTTTAAAAAGTAACTCGTTACAGTTACAAGTTACCAAAAAAGTAACAAAGTTACAGTAACGCGTTACTACCCAAGACTGCCCTTTCTATGACCGTTCACGGCGATCCCGTCGACCAGCTTGCCCAGGACCCTACGTAAAGGACCGAGCGAGATTGGCCACCGGAACGCCCAAGAAACAAGTTGATTCTGTACCCTACGACCTTTCCTAGCATCAGAGGTCGCCAGTTGGTGGTGCCCCCTTCAAGACACCCCTTTGGTACTTACATTCTCGAAGAAGGCTCCACTCACTTCGCTGCTCTCCTTGTCTATGAGTCTGCAAAGAATATGATGTGAAGTGCCAGTTACGTCGCTGCCTCGTTATTTCGACAAGAGCAATTAGCGCCCTCTTCGAGTATGGTGTCGTACGCACATGTACCACTTGTTAACGAGCTCCGAATAATTTGAGCATAATTTCTGCAAGTCCAAAATTCAACCTGCCGTGTAAATCCTTCTTTCATTATCATGTACAAGTAACATTCTTCTCTATGCGATTCCCCCGGCTTGGCTCAAATAAAGAGGTGTGAAAGCGGAATCGGCAGTATTATTGGCGCCCATGTCAGTTCCCACCTGCCCACAAACTAACGGTAGATGGTTCCGATAAAAACAATATTTCAATGCAGGTCTCCAGGAGTGCACATAAGCCACATCTCGAAGTACGGCAACTACTTTATTAGCACCTACATAAATAATACCGCCGGCATTACCATTTAACCAAACCCCCCGACTCAATGCTTGCTAGCAAGACTGTCACTGCATACTTTCACGATAAACATGTTTTCATTATTTCAAAGTTGCCCAGCAAGTAGCACTGCTATGCAGGTGTACAACCCTTCATCGTAGCAAAGCGGTTACCCGGTATAGTAGTTCACCGCTTCGAGTGCCCTCCCTGAGAGGACCGAGGCGTCCGCCTTGACGTCGGCCAGTTGCGCTTGAAACTGGTACTGCACCGCCTGCGAGCAAAAGTGCGGTCACGAAAACTTGACAGCGGCTGCCGCGGGCACACTTCGAACCGTGCCATGTAAATCTGCCAGGGGTGGACTGTGCCCACCTGAGCAAACTGCCCCTCGAGCAGCGATATCTTGGCTGCGGCCTGAAAGTCGGAAAACCCGACACAGTGGTTGATGACCGCCGTCGGATCGTAGCTGCCCCGGAATGCCTGCGAGGAAACAAGTGCAATGTGCCATACAGGTGACAGGTGAGAGCTCACTTTGCACGCAGCGGAACAACTAGACGACTGTTGCATACAACCAAACTACATACTTTTCAAAGTGTTATAGTGTAGTCGTATGACAGAGCTTCTCCCCGTGGAGTGGATTAAACGTCATTGAGTTTTCGGGTCACGTGCGTCCCATCACGGATGTTTGCTAATTCCACGAGCCCCCGGGGAGCTGCGGAGAATTTGCGACCGACCTAGAGAATATCCCTCATTCCGTCGGAAAGAGCAGTCCACCTCCTTTTGAGAAAAAATCACTGTCAACAGTATTGAGCTGTCGAGTGCCTTTTTTTCTTTTCCGTTTTTATATGCCTTTTGTTCATGAGCGCTTGAAGATCGCAAACACAGTCACAAAAAGAAAGGCTCCACCTAGAGTTACTTCAAAATCCGCCGACTTGCGAGTCCCGTCGTGCGGATGCCTGTCCGGATTTTCTGCACCACCTTTCTCGCAGCCTTTTCTCCTCGCAGACCTGTGACATACTCGGTTTACTCCGGAGGTAAAGATCTGTTGTGTGAATGCACCAATAATCGTGGCAAGTTAGTCCCCTTGGGTAGGCTTCATACCGAGCATCGGTACACCGCGGAGAAGCAACCCCCGCAAAAGCAAACTCCGCAGGTGTTGCTTCTCTGCAGTGCACCAGTGTTCGGTAAGAAGCGCGCTTATTAGGGACAGAAACATCGCGATCAACGCTTAGAAAAGTATGAATATCAAATGTTGTATTATTTAAAACTACTATTCAAATATTTGCAGATCCTTATAAAATAATAATCTGGGCACGCCGAGAATTTCACATATGACCCGCGTTGGTTACCTCTGAGAAACTGCAAAAGTAAGGTGAAAATTGGTCAGTTGCATTTTCAAATGTCCGTCAGAGTTGTAATCCTCTGGATATCCCTACTGTGCTGCCACGACGACCAGAGGTGGGCAGTTTCATGACCTGCTCAAACTCGATCGGCTCCCTATGTTTCTAGTGTTTTATTCTTCAAAGGACACCTCAAAACTAGACGCGCAAAACTAGAAATCGACGTGCCTACTCTGAAATGGGCTTCAAGAAAGGTGCGACTCTTTTTCGGTCATCGAGTTAGGCAAAAGGTGTGAAATGCTCTCACTAAAGATGTCGTGGAAGCATTTCTGGCAATTCATTCATTTTCATTAAATCCTTCATTTGTTTATTTTCTGGGCTCATGAACAGCTCATGCACAAGCAGTGAAATACACAAATTGGTGAGAAACAACTTCAATGCTAAACACTTTGTTAGGAACATCAATATCTGCTGCACCGAGTGTGTTAT